>NW_022145553.1:502500-1021577 GCF_000002235.5 Strongylocentrotus purpuratus
TTTAAAAAGTTAATTATTTATTTTATGGGGATACATACAATGTACTATATATCACACTGCAAACAAGTATGGCATTGGGATCAATCAAAGTTGGTCGCTAAGTAAACGAAGAGTTTAAAGGTCTATAGAATAGAAGTCTAGTGCTGTTTGATCATTCCCATCATGTTATATACTATGTGACCATGCAGGGAAAAATGAATATGTACAGTAAATGAATATGTAATAAGAAATTAATGGCTAGTAGCAGTGGTGGAATGGGGGGGGGGGGGGTGCGCAATTGGCCTGTGCCCCTTTTTGAGAAAAAAAATCTGGCACAATTTGATAAACATCAAAAATAAATATATGAATCCCTCTCCCTTGTTGATTTTCTGTGTATTTTTGTCCCCTTTTCAAAGGCCACTGAGAAATGATACATTTTGCTTGCTGGGTGTTGGAATAAGCAGAAGTTCAAATACCTGTCTGTGCTGTCCTGTAGACCTGATGGGAAAGGGAACCGTCGTCTGATAGGTTGATCAGGGTATTAAGGAAGGGAATGGCCTAGTATTGTTTTCCATTTCCATGGTGAATTTGATGTCTGGGTACTGGTTGTTGAGGGGTTGGAGAAAAGTATTAACTTTGCCAACCCCATGTTGCTATACCTCAAAGGTGTTGTCCACGTACCATAGCCACATCTTAGGCCTGAGGGTTGCTGATCGTAAGGCTGTCTGCTCAAATGTTCCATGTGCAGGTTTGCCTCTATGGCTGACAAGGGAGAACCCATAGCCAGAGATGCCAACTGGTCCGTTTTTTGCCGTATTTGTTCTGTTTTTTTACTATGAATACGGCAGTGCGTTTTTTAACGTTTTATTTGTTTTATTTTTTTATTGACATTTTTCTTAATTTTCGATCATGGGCTTTGTGTCATATGTGTATAATGCACCTATGTCTTCAAAGGATGCACGCAGGACGGTGATACGGGGCCCCAAACTACGCACATTGCGAACAATCCACGTGTACTGTATGCACCGATCCGGGGTCGTATACATGTTACCGCATTTTTTTTTAAAGCTACCAGTACTCATTTGGGCAATATGTTAGGTTCAGAGATTTTTCAAAAATACTGTTTTTTCCTCTTAAGAATACTTCTTTTTTTTATGTTGATGAAGGTTGGCATCTCTGCATAGCCTTTAGTGATGAAAATTCATTATCATAAAATGGCAGCCTTCAGGTAGTGCTAGCAAACAATACATTACAAAAATAGAAAATTAGCAAAATGTTTCATCAGTGCAATTTGTTGCAAATCATGTACATGTAGGCCAACAAGTAACAACAAGTTCACCAAATATTAAACAGTTAGCACTGAATATCAATATATGTATTTGGGTTCAAAAATTGTACCAATCACATGAAAAAATGTAATACTTGAAACTCATTTTTTGTTAAATATCGTTCAGACTTCAGAGCCATGGAAGAAAGTATTTTTGGTGATTGGTGCAGTATATAAATGGGCTTGTACTGTCAACCATATGAAAAGAATAGATCTGGTATATGAATTTGTAAAACTTGTTTTCTCTCTAATTTTGTAACTTTGCAGGATGCATTCAATACAGCAGCTGCAGAGGTGAAGGATCTTGCTACCTCTCCGTCTAATGAGGATTTACTGAAAATCTACTCTCTCTTCAAACAGGTTACAGTTGGAGATTGCAATACAGGTAGGTTGTGCTCCAACATTAGCTTGGGTGTCATAGGCGTGAATCTCCGGCCGTGTCAATTGTCCAGATAAAAACGTGGATACACCAAATACACCAAATTGATAATTCATGTTTCTTCTTGTCTTTGTCGTTGAAAATGCACCAAGGCAGTCTTAACTGAGCTTAGGAAATGAGACTA
This sequence comes from Strongylocentrotus purpuratus, assembly GCF_000002235.5. Taxonomy (NCBI): domain Eukaryota; kingdom Metazoa; phylum Echinodermata; class Echinoidea; order Camarodonta; family Strongylocentrotidae; genus Strongylocentrotus; species Strongylocentrotus purpuratus. The sequence continues at coordinate 504,370 of NW_022145553.1, forward strand.
AATCTGAACATGCAGCGAAAAAAATACCAGGGGCTCAGGGCGAAGTTGCCCCCGAAATGCCCATAAGAGCCCCCGAAAATCAGAAAAGAGCCCCCATGAATTTGCATAGAGTTCAATGCAAAACAAATTTTAGAGTGTTATTTTTTTGCAGGCAAGCTTGAAAAGTAGCCCCCAAAAAATAAATATTAATTTTTTCCCTGATGTACCAAACTCTCTAGGTATGCGCAGAGGATTGACGTGCCAGAGATTCTCGCCTGTGACACCAGCAACAATAGCTCCATGCTTTATTTTGTCAAAAGTAGATCAAGTCGTTGTGGTATAGTGGTTCATTCACTTGACTCTCAATCCAAGGGCTGAGGGTTCAAATCCCAACCCAGCATTTGTCACTCTCCACCTATGTGTAAATGGGTACCTGTCAATGGCTGGGGTGATGATGAGGCTTCCCTGGGTAAACAACATTATTGGTAGTATACTATTAGAGTTAGGATAGCAATCAGGTTTAAGGTTGGGTTTGGGTTTAGGGTTAGAGGTGGTGCGGTCTAGTGGATAAGTCACTGGACTGTGGACCAATCCCCTCGAAGGTCGTGGCTCATTACATATGCAAAAATAGCTAATTATGTTTTCGAAAATGTGTTTTTCGTTCGATAACTTTAGTAATGTTTGACGGATTTTAATGAAATTTAATATGAAGGTACATGATATCAAAATACAACCTACCGTAAGTTCGATATCAGAGTATGTAGGTCTAAGGTCTTAGGCTCATTAGGTATGCAAAAATACCTAATTATATATGCGAAAATGTGGTTTTCATTCAACAGCGTAAGTAATGTTGTTGAGTATGTACGTCAATGGTCAAAGGTCACACAGCTCGTTGAATATAATATTAATAATAAATTTATATAGCACAACTCTTATGCAAAATATATTCAGCTTCGCTGGTTAAGAGCTCCTTTTTTTACTAAATTCTACAAAATAGGATATCTCAATTAAACAAATATGTTTGACGTTGAGAGATGGAGTGCTTCGTATTTCTATTGGTAAGCTATTCCATAGTTTGGGGGCAGCAATAGCAAAAGCATGGTCCCCGAGAGTTACTTTAGTTTTGCCATGGGGAATCTGGAATATGGAAAAAATGCTGAATATAGGCCATTGTACCTTGCGAGGGGGTGCTACGCTTTGCGTTGACTTGTTATGATGATGATAATGATAATGATGTTGGTGGTGATGATGATGATGATGGTGGTGAGAGTTATAATGATAATGATTTCATCTGTTGCCTATTTTTCCCCAACAGATCGCCCAGGAATGTTGGACTACAAGGGCAAAGCTAAATGGGATGCCTGGAATGGACTCAAAGGTAAGGGTTCATCATTCACTTTTCATTTGGTTCATTTTATATATTGTCAACCTCGCTTAATTCTCTATCATCCCAGTAGACCGACAGCCCAGTAAACAAACAAAACAAAGAAATCCATAGGGGAAGAAAGATAAGTGTCTGTCCTGTCATTCCTGTGGGCCATTAGTCTGGTAAACCCTGTAAGTAATGGAGAGAAGGTTCATGAGATCAAAATTTTCTGTCTCTTAGGCCGTTGATCTAGTGAACCCTCAAAAAAACTAGAAGACCTAATTGTTTGTCGGGCTGTTGTTTTTGGGGCTGTAGCTGTTTAAAGTTGACCAGTTGAATTTTGGCCAAATCCTCCCAATTTTTCCCTATGCATTTCCTGTAGTAATGTATGTGGCCAAGTCAAAATTCAGAAGGTTAATTTGGGTTAAGTTACACAGAATATTCAGTCACAGCAGTGGAAAACATGTTAATTTCATCGTCTAAGTAGAAGATGATTGTACACTCAACACAAACCAGTTTCAGTACACTCACCATGCCAACTACATTTTAAACATGCTACAGTAGTATGCTTTAATACACACATCTACATTCAGCATGTCACATTATAGCCATTGAAAGCTCATAACTATTTTGATTTTCTTCACCAGAACTCGACCTACTGTTATCATAATAATAATAATAGTAGGTTCTTGTATAGCGCTCATGTCTGTCATACGTGACACTCCTGGCGCTCCCAATTATTAACCTGGCTTTATCACGGCTGCCATACGGCGCTCTAGCATTTCAAGGAATTAATTCCTGCCAGGTACCCATTTCCATCACCTGGGTTGAGTGTGGCAAATGTAGATCAATGTCTTGCAAAAGGACATTAGTGCCGCAGCGGGACTCGAACCGCGGACCTTGTGATCGACAGTCCGGTGACATATCCACTCGACCACGACACTTGTATCCTATTCCTTTGAAACTTGTTCCGCAGTAATTTTTGTGCACAAAGCAAGCTGATCATGTATTTACTACTGGTATGCACAATACCAGGAATCCCAGGCATTATGCAGCTAGCTGAATACATAACCAGCTGGCTCTCTGCAGGTAAGGTGTGCACAAACATTACTGCTAAACATCATTAAACAAAACAAATCTTTCAGATGCTGTTCTCTTTACTTCTTTCATTCTTGACTACAGGCAAGTCCACCGCGGATGCCGAGAAGGAATATATAGAGTTAGTGGGACAACTCAAGACGTCCTGCGGCATGAAGTAGATAGATAGATATTAGGTCTTATTCATACTTAAGCGGATAATTTTTGAGAAATATGCAATGAAATGAATCAGTAAACTTTCATTGGTTAGGGTGATCATACCATGTAATTGAGGCTTCTACCAACCTGAGGTGGCGTGATGGCTCACTGGTAAGCAGGAGTCTTGTAACTGGGAGGTTCCAGGTACAATAATAATTTGCTGCACCAATGTCCTTTGCTAAGGCACTAATCATCATTAACAAGTCCCTCGCTCGGGGAGGACTTAACGACGTCAATCCCCTGGCTTCTTACTTACGGGCATGTACTCATGCTTTCTTAGCAGTCGGTTAAAACAAACCAAACCAAACAAAACAAAAATTTAGTAGGCAAGCTTTCATTCTCCCCTGTGTGACTTTCTCAAGCCACATGATTCTTCATTCCGTTTCTTACTATTTGATCAGGAAACAGAATTTTATGGTTGGTAGAAGCCTAAAATTATATATTAATGCAATGAAATGTCACTGGAATTGTTTTATATCCAATTTGGTATTTGTATCTATCGAACATTATATCTTTGTATTACTTGTGTTTCAGCAGTTAAGATGGGACCAATGCTTGTCACCACATTTGATTTTAGATTATTATTATTTGGTTCATTCTCTTAAAAAAGAACAAAAATCTTATTGTAGACTTATCTTACAGTTCTTGGGTGTGAATGTTATCACCTACAATTGACCCTAGAGGATGTAGCCCTGATTTAAACCAGTTTGATCATGTCAGAAGTTCGTTCATGCCACATCTGCTACGAATGTGCTTCTTTGTAATACATGGTTGCGCACATGTTTTCTGCCGTTTTCCCCACTACCCAGTCATAACATTTTTATGAGAACAAAACCGAAAGTGCGAAGCTAATTGATTGAAAATGGTGAAAGAAATACTTATTATGTCATAAACCTAGAGAAAAGAAATCAACTACAAAAAGGGATTCCTAAGTTTAAAAAATTAGAACGTTACAACCGTAACATCAGCAGAAGATGAGATATACTTGTCTTGATTAGAGAATACATCGCAGTCTTAAGGAGATATCTCAATCTGCTTCGGGTTCAGATCAAAGTGATGGTGATACCATTATTAGCTTTTGGGTCGACACTCCGTCTGGACTCGATCCTCTGTAACCGCCCTAATAAAAAAAGGGATATACATGTATGTTGTGGGAATTGTTCATAAAAAACTGCCAAATAGGCGCCATTTTTTGCTCTGTTGAACCTTTGAATATGAAGGCTCTCAGCTGATGATGTCTACATCCTTTCCATTGTGTGCAATTTGGATATAGTTAATATAATACATGTATAAAGATTTTTACAATGATATTTTAAGCAATTAACAATTAACATCATTCATTGGCCAATGTAATAATCTTGTAGACATTTTTATTCTTCACTGTTTTGTATGGATCCCTATTCAAACGAGTCATATTTTAGCAGAATTGTTTTGATAGAATTATATTCTAAGCGTTAATATGATTTGTTAGTAAGTTCTTATGCTGTTCTATTTGGAATAATTATTTGAAGTCGATTGGGAGAGGAAATGTATTAAAATGTTATCTTGATTTATGTACAAATTGAATATGTTTGAATAACCAAAATGCTTGATTGCAATTCCGAAGAGTGCAACGTCTTGTGAAACTGCACCACTGACTGCTCAGTGTATCTGTACAGGCAAACCTTGTTAAATAAGAGTATGGTATGTTAAAACCGACTCTTAGTCTTCATAATATAGTGGAACCTTGGTCTTTGGGACCAGAGATGATTACTTTGTTATACGAACATATAACAAGGGATCAGTTGTTGAATAAACCCTTGCTATATCAGGGCTAACTAACAAACAAACAAGCAAACGACAATCAAACAAACAATGAAATACATAGATGCAGGGCGGTATTCTGACTTTGCTATAGATATAAATGAGAGTTTGTTATAGCATTGTTTTCTAATACAAGGTTCCACTGTTTAAGTGAAATCGTCAAATACAGCCACATTTGAAGAAAAAAAGAAATAGTTTGTAATGATGCATATGAAGCAAATTTTGTTATGTCTGGGTTTGCCTGTTTTTTTATTAACAGTAAATGTGTTTTTAATCAAGAATAAATAAATATGCATGAATCAATAAGACAATATTGTTTAATGTCAGTTTTTTCTCTGGACTGATCCAGCACTCTATCTTCATTCAATTTGTTGACAGTAGATTGCTATGCTTTTTCTCATTCACCTCAAAATTTATAACAAGTGTGTTACATAATTATGTTGATTAAATGTAGACTAATACCCCATTCACAGTGGTTTTGAAATTTGTAGCGGCGTTGTAGCGGAGCGACGACACCGCCATAACACCGCTACAAATGCATTCACAGTAGAAAAGTTATCCCGCTGCAGCAGCGGGATAAATATCATGTACCCATTCACGCTGCAGCGGGTGATTTTTATTACCTCCGTAACAAACACGTGTATGCATGGCTCATGACCCGCGAGTGACCCCGATATGACCGGAAATACTTCAGCGCGGGGTTTTAGGGTAAACATGTCAAGTTGCTTTTTGTATCCTCGATCATATTACTTTTTAAAAAACTAGCATTTTTATTGCTTCCAGTCAGAATATTTTAATTTTTTGAAGTGTGAAATATTTTTATTTGGATAATTATAATATCTACATAATAATAAAATCAATTTGAATCCACTGGTTACTTTATTTCTATTTCATTTTATGTTCCCCATTGCTGGAGAAAAGAGGTCAGTGATAGGTAAGTAAACAAATCACACGTGTTTGTCGCGGTGTTATAGCGGAGAGCCTTCACACTGAGTAAACACCGCGACAGCAGCGGGACTGTCCCGCTGCTGTAGCTAGGCGAACCTAGCGATAGTTTGACGCGGCGTTATCGCGAGGCGGTGTTATCCCGCGATAGTTTATAACGGGTCCGAGCCTTCACACTGAAGACAACACCGCGACAGCAGCGGGACAGTCCCGCTGCTGTCGCGGTGTTTGAGGCCACTGTGAATGGGGTATAATTGTTACATTACAAAGTTTTCAGAACTTAGAGACAGCAGGGAGAGGGAGAGGGAGAAAGAGAGAGAGAGAGAGAGAGGGGGGGGGGGGGGGGCAAAGACAATTGGAATAGAGAGTGGTAGAGATTTGGTTTATAGAAGATAGGTTCATTGTGAGACAGATGGAATGAAAGAGAGATCAGAGAGATAGAGGGAAGGGGTGAACTATTATTACTATTAATTGGACTTCACATTTTCTTCTGTTCTCCTCCTTTTTCTTCTTTTTCTCCTTTTTCTTTTTCTCCTTTTTCTTTTTCTCCTTCTTTTTCTTTTTCTCCTTCTTTTTCTTTTTCTCCTTCTTCTTCTCGTCCTTATTCCTCATTTTCTTCTTTTCTTCTCCTACTCCTTCATTTAAACTTTTGGGTCTCTAGCTTTATTTTTATTTTTTTATTTTTTATTTTTTTTTTAATGATATTTTATTTTCTCCATTGCTTTACACAAACAATAACAAAAATTATAATAACAAACAATGACAAAATCAATACATAAAATAATCTGCATGTTAATATTATTGTATAGAATATGATTTCACATTCACAGCTAAATAATACAAAAGAACTTTTACTATTTACATCAAATAAAGCATGAAACATGCATGCATAAAGAAGGCATGAACATAAAAAGGCATTAAAAAAATATTTATAAAAAAACTATTATATACCTATGTAATTCATGTATACACGGTATAAACATTACATACAATATACTACGCAATAACTAAACTAAACTAAACTTTTGAGAACTTAAAAGTTGCATCGGTTTGCGACTTTGAAATATTGTAACAGAAAAGACCAATGGCAATGAGTGTTGAAGATATTCCTATAATGTTTTAAACAAAAGATGGCGCTAGACCACATTTGACAAGTTTATTTTCTTTTTTTTCTTTCACTCCAATGATATTTCATTTTCTCCATTGCTTTTCACAAACAATAACAAAATCAATACATAAAATAATCTGCATGTTAATATTACTATATACAGAATAGGATTTTACATAGCGCTTTCCAGGACCGAAGGCCCTCTCAATTTACATCAAATAAAGCATGAAACATGCAAGCATGAAGAAGGCATGAACATAAAAAAATATTTAAGTAAAAAATGAAAAATAAAAAATACTTACATACACACATACACACACGTGCACAGACACCCACACAAACACCCACTTAAAACATGCCTACATTTTGTGGGAATCTCTACTATTATATTAGCCATGTCCATTTCATTGCTTCAATTCGCCTTCCTTATTTTATTTATTCTGCACGAAGCTATTCTAAATTGTCCCACTTTCTAAAATGATATGTTAGTGTACCTCGGTCCCCAGCTAATTTCTTCTCCTCCTTTCTATTTCTATACATAAAATAATCTCCATATTTTATCAAAATATCATGATTTAATAACTGTTCCTTCCCTATGTTAAACTCAACTATCCCTACATGGATACCTTTCCAATTTATATTTGTAATCTCTACTAAATTAAATAAATTCCCACACTCTTCCCAAATTGGTTTTACTTTCTCACAAAGACAAAACAAATGCTCGTAAGTTTCTTCATATTTACCACAAAAAGAACATAAATTACTATTAACCCGATTTTAAATGTAATTTAAATGTAATTTAGTATATTATAAAGCTTACTATTCAATGTGCACTTTCTAAGTCTTAAAAATATTAATTCTATATCTTTTCCATGAATATTATAAGTCTGTTCTAAATGTCGTTCTGCATATGATCTTTCTACTCTCTTATTTAATAAAAAAGCGTATACAATTTTTGAGGTTATTTGATCTAACATTATACCTTTTCAAACATATATCTAATTCCCTATCTATATTTGAGTGAGTATTTTTATTTAAAAATTGTTTTCATGAAGACGGGATGCCAAGAAAAATACGTTGTATTTTACTAATTTCTAAACTATTTAAACCTTTTCTTTGAAATTCCTCATTAGATTTTATATTACCTTCCTTATCAACAATATGATGCAACTTATAAACATTTTTGTTAAATAATCCCTCATCGAAAGGAACATGACCATCGATAAAAACAAATCTATTATTATAGATAATCTCATTCCTCCTAGAAACACTTCCCTTTAACAAAAATATTCTCGTAGCCATCCAAACATCTAGCATGTCTCTATAAAATGCTGGTAATACTAATTCAGATATACCTACGGTTGCATTATTATGAAATATCAAAATTCCTCCAGCATCTTTAGTTAAAAAAAATTGACGCTCTATAATCTCATGGCTATTATACAAGAGGGCGCTCTTTCATCACGCGTCGTTAATGACGTGTTCAAATTTCCGGAGGCAGACTACATTATTTCATAAGAATACCAATCGTATGTACCCAGTTATCTCTTCGATATCGGGGTTTGATTTCTAAGCAGATGGCCTCTTCAAATATTGGAATAGGTATGATTGATATCATTTAGGTTTTATTGATGCTGTACACACAAAGCCAAGGAATTCTGTTGCAATTAGAAAACTTTGAGAAAGTTTCAAAGTCCCATATGTTAGTATTTGTGTTGTATTTTTATTGTTATTCGAGGTGGGCCGGAATTAACACTAATGTAATGAATAACAGTAAGTACACGTAGCCTAGGTGCATTAGCTATCCTGGCTAGTATATTAAAAGCTGTGCTATTGATTTTCAACATTTCAAACACCACTGTACAAAACTCGACCAATTTCACTAAAAATCGGTACTTTAGTGACGATTGAAGTGGAACTGGAAGAATGAAGAGCAGTGAAGAGAATAAGATCAATGTCAATGAGGAAATAATATTAATAGAGAAGAAGAAGAAGAAGAATGATGGCCTACAATGTATGCCTCCCTCCCGGCTAGTCTACCTTCAACCTGCACACCTGGGCATCCCTATACCGCCACACACATGCACTTTACATCTGCAAGAATCTTCAGCAGCGAAGGAGGCAAATTATCCTGAAAAAGGAGAAGAAGAAGAATATTTTTAGCCCATGTTTGCTTGGTGCCCTTGCATAATTGAAGGAGTGTTTGCCTGCGCATATGTGTAACTGCACAGTTCTAATATAACAAAACACATAATAAAATCTTTGTTTCTATTTTAGTGATGCGTATTTGTGCCAACAAAAAAAAAAGATGAGAAAAAACTGTAATGAGAAATGAGAAGTTTAATTTAAGTAATTTTATTCACACGCCTCTAAATTTGAAAAGTCATCTTTCAAGTCAAAAACTTAAAGTGAATGAGTGCTCAGACATAGAAAATTAGAAGAAAAAAAATTGCAATGTTCAATTGACACCACCTTTTTTTTTTGAAAATGACATTCTGAAACCTGAATTTCAATTAAATTTAGCGATTAGCGATTACTCTCTAGAATACAATGTTTAAAATGATTAAGATGAGATCAGACATTAGCTGATTAGGGGAATAAAATTCAAGTGAAATGTTAGTCCAAATTTAATTTTCTTTATTATCACTCTTTGTGCAGCTTAGCTTTAAAGGACCTCCAGCCATCATGAGCGGAAACGTCTTGTTTGCCATGATCACTCGTCTCCGGGATGGTCTGCCGTTGTCAGCGACCACGGACCATGACCCGAGTCAGAGGGTTTTAGAGAGCAAGAAATACGCCAAGATTATCTCCAAGAAAGCCTCTCAATTCCCAGACAGATGCTCCATGTTCACCGGTAGCCATTGGTTATAGTAAGTATCAGGGGTTTTTTTCCTTTTAAATTACTCCTACAAATCGGTATCATTTGTTGCACAAAGGACCTAGACGACTGCAATTTTAAAGCAATATCTCATAGATTGGGGTGTGCATATGCATACAAAAGTGAATATGTCTTTAAATATACAAGGACAAAGACATTGGTGTGGAAGTGTGCAACCCTTCCAAAGTGTTTTTGAGACAAAATATATATTTCTCTCTGTATGTATTAAACTTGCAAGTTAAAGTCTACCAACAAATCACCTGAAAAATAATGTTTGTATGTATGAAATTAACTTCATTGATTTCCCTTTTATTGTTGACAGTTTTATTTCATCTCTCGGTGTTTGCTTCATCACGATGTGTGAGGAGAGCTACTCTAGCGTTCTAGCATTCTGCTTCCTTGATGAACTACAGAGGGAGTTTATCTCACTCTACGATAATAAAAGGGTGGATAACGCCGTCAGACCTTATGCTCTCATTGATTTTGGTAAGTGAAGACAGTCATGAGAATAAATTAGAAATACATATATAATGTTACTACTATTTTTTAATTTTTTATTATGAATTCTAGAAATAATTAATAACTAGTAATTAATAATTACAAAAGATCGTTTAGAAAAAATACTAGTCATAACTGTTTCTCTGCTATACTGTAGTGTATTTCCATTATAAGTAACCAATCTGAGCATTTAACAGTGTGCTATTACCCCCATGTTCCATTTACCTGGTCTTGAATAAGATATGTGGAAAGCCCACATTTTTCTGAACATTTTGATATCAAATACTCATTGTGGCAAAATACAGAGTTACGTCTTTGTGTCACTGAACCCTCGACTGATAATTGTTTGCTTCAAGCATTGAAGAAGATATTACTTTACTCAATCTCTTTCCATTCAAGATCGCATCATACAAAAGACAAAACAGAGATACAACAATCCGATGACCCTCAATGCAAGACAGAAATATTCTGACATGACCTTAGAGGTCAAACTCCGTCCGCCGTACAGAATCAGCATCGATGATCTTGAACCTACAGGGAGAAGAAACGTCAATGGAATCAGCGCTCATCATATTCCAACTTGGCAAGCTGTAAATTTGAGTGATACTGAGGATATACCTAAACCAACAAGTAAGTAGCCTACAGTCAAACCTGCTTTTAGTGACCACCTGTCTACAAAGACCACTTTTTTGTTTCCTTTAAAAACAAATTTTCATTGAAACATGTACTAAAGGAACCTGCTTACAAAAACCACCTGTCTACAAAGTCCACTTTTTTTGTTTCCCTTGAAAATGGTTTCTCATTGAAACATGTACTAAAGGAACCTGTCTACAAAGACCACTTTTTGTGTTTCCTTTGGGCATGTACTAAGTAGCAAGCCATTTTATTGTTTCAAACACAGCAGAAACTTAAGACTCCTTGGGACCAAGACAGGGTTCTCATGGTCATGGAAACCTTAATTCCTCTGGAAAGTCATAGAAATTGATTGTGGGTGTGGGTTGTGTGTGGCTTTGGTAGCTATCCCTTTTGAACTGACAATGGGCATAGTATTTGTATGCCGCTTGAATGATAATAATTGATTATTTACATGTAGAAGTGCTGAAAACAAAAATTACAACAACGCTTACAAAATCACAGATATAATGCTGGATATAGCTTGGGGGGGGGGGGTTGATTTTATATGTTATGCAGATTTGTGGCTTACAATTACTGTCCAGTTCAACATTCATATATATAAACAGTGTTCAAAACATATGTTGGGCATTTTTATATAAATTATTTGGAACAAGGAGCAGACAATGCACACTGCAATAAATGTGGGATTTTTAAAAAATCCAATATTAGCCTATGAGGACAATCACTTGTGAAATCACCTTTTGCAACAAATGGAGCACAAAATCCTCAAGTTGACCGTGAAATTTTACCTTTTGCACTTCAGTCTTCAGAGTACAAGAATAGAATATACTCAGTAAAATCATTTAATCAATCAATCAATATATGCAAAAGTTGGTCAGGCATGTAATCATACTCCAGTATGATTTTTAATTTCTATTTTACCCCAATCCCACCTATTTTACAGTATAACAAGTAATGCATGAATAATAGATGATGGCGGCATGTTTGTTTCACCTGTGTATATAATTATGTACATGAAGATTCTTGAGATCAATTGGAGAGATACATTGATATGTACAGTAAAGTGTATGCAGAAGAGATATATAAGCATGAGAAGAGGTGGAGGTCAATAAAGAGAGGGGGAGAGGGAGAGATGAAGTGAGAGAGAGAGAGAGATAGAGAAAGAGAGAGAGAGAGAGAGAGAGAGATAGAGAGAGATAGAGAGATAGATAGATAGATAGATAGAAAAAGAGAAGAAACAGATAGAGAAAGAGAGAGGGGGTTTATGAAAAAGACAAGAGGAGAAAGTTGGGGGTAGGGAGGGTGAGAGGTAGGGAAATAGGTAGAAGAAAAGGAAAATGGGGAAGGAGAGAGGAAAGGAGAGGGAGAAGAGGGGGAGAGTTAAGGTAAGGGAGTGAGAGATAAAGAGAGAAAGAGGAAACAGAGAGAGAAAGAGGGGGGGGGCAAGAGGGAGAGTGAGGAAGAAGAGGAGAGAGAATTAAGATAAGGCTAGGTAGGGAGAGAGGTAGGGAAATAGGTAGAAGAAAAGGAAAATGGGGAAGGAGAGAGGAGGGAGAATGAAGGTAAGAGAGAGAGAGAGAGAGAGAGAGGGAGGGAGGAAGGGGGATTAAGGTAAGAGAGAGAGAGAGAGTGATATATATTAATATAGAGAGAGAATGAAGGTAAGGGAGAGAGAGAGGGGAGGAGGGGTAGAATGAAGATAAGGGAGAGAGAGATATATACAGAGCAAGATACTAGGAGAGACTGAGACACATCTGCTATTAGATATGCAAAAAAAAGCAGATCGCGTACTCTCTGAAGCATAAAGGAATGGATATTAATCAAATTATAATTTGAATGATATGATGATTGATGTTTATTTTACCTGGCTGCTAAGAAAGCATGCACATGCGTATATAAAGTATCCAACTACATGTAGGGGACTGACAGCTTTAAGTCCCCACTGACGTATTTGATGATGAGGATTATTGCCTTACCAAAGGCAGGGATCGACAGTAACAGGCACTCAGAATCTAAGTCTAACCCACATCTTTTTGAACTTTTTACATAGGGCTCATACATATTACAAAGTACAAACTCTTAACAATATCAATCCAGACCCCTTCCAAAAAGTTAGTGTGGACTGTAGAACCCTGTAAAAGGGCACAGGCACCTTGACTTGATTTAGAACTCAAGACCTACTGGTTACAAGGCCACTGCTCTACCACTGAGCCATTGCACCCCTCAATTCATTACTTTTGTCAAAAATAACCTTTCTTTACTTAATTTTCGCCTTAGATAGAATACTTAGATAATAGTAAGAGCATAATAACAATTCTTCAAATAATAATTTCATCTATAATTAGAAAAAAAGAAATGAAATACATGTACATGTACGATAGAAGAGCCCTAATTGCTTGCTCGCATCACATCTAGAGTATGCATGGTTGTACTTGTGCCTGTACCAATTTGCACAGCTGGGAAAGAAACCAATGACTCTCAAACCAATTATCAATATCAAGATTACACTTGTATCAATACAATTTGAGAAATACATGATTGCTGGTAGGGTAGTATCATTACAGTGTGTGGTGTATGTGTGTTTGTGATTGTGTTCTGGTGGTTATTATCATTTGCATATTTCAGAATATTCAATCATACAATTCAAGTACAAGGGCTCAGTATTGAATAAGTTGCTGGGTGGATGCACACGTATGCTACAATCCTGTTTTTATCTAGGATATACGTACACATCATTATTAGTAAGTTTGCAATATTACATCTAAATTGTTCAAGTCATTATTTTCTGAAGGAGTATACTTCATCATTATACAAGAAGCCACTATTATTATTATTATTATTATTTTTGTTTAATTATCAAATCATCTACTATTGTATTAAAGTTGGATAGAACAGGCACACATATCCCTGCAATCCTGTTTTTTAAAAAGAATAAACATACATGTGCAGTACTTTAGATTAAAATTAAATCTTATACTATAAAATCTGCTCTCTTTTTCTGAAGTAGTAGACTACATGTACGTCAATATAATTTGTTTAAATCAAATCATTATACTATTGTATTAGTTGGTTGGCAGATGCTAGGGCACAGGTATACTTACAATCCTTTTTTGTTAGGGTATACTGTACACTATTAGTAAGTTAATTATCAAATCTTATACTTTTTGTTCAAGTTGCTGTTTTCTGAAGGAGTATACTACATCATCAGAATTTCTAAAGTATGACATTGTATGTTATACAATAGTATAAGTTGCGGGGTGGATGCACATGTATGCCTACAATCCTGTTTTGATCTAGGATGTACACAATATTATTAGTAAGTTTGCATGAACTGTTCAAGTTGCCTTTTTCTGAAGGAGGATATTACATCGTTAGCATTCTGTTAGTATCAAATCTTATACTACTAGTATTGTATAAGTTGATGGGTGGATGCACATATGCATGTATGCCTACAAATGCAATCCTGTTTTAGGATAAACACTACGTTATCGCCAGTCTACTACCGGTAATTAAATCTTAGTGCTTTTGTTATGATTCCTGTTGATATATTTCTAATGTATTCTCATACAGTTGGCAAGTTTTTGTTATTTACAAAGCAAACCTTTAAAAAAAAAAATGTTAAAATAAAAGTAAAAGTTGAAGTAACTTCAATTTTCTTCCAACCCTGGCATAGAGATATCAATTGGTGAATGTTATCTCAATTATACAAGAACTAAGTGTCTTTGTTATTACTATTCACTTTTTTTCCCTTTCATTTCCCTCAGATTTCCGGAGACCATTTTCCAGACTTGACTGGATGGCTAAACTACTTGTCTTCCTCTCCGTACTGTGCGGGACTTTAAATCTTGCCAGGATTATGGCTGTTTTAACATTTGGCACTTCACCAGTAAGTATATATCAGATTTGTTTTCACCAATTTAGATCTACTGGGACCCGAGCTAACTCCTCACTAGGGACAACTGGGACATAGCAGAAAATCGAGGCTTAGCCAAGAAAGCAAACCTAATCTACCGTAAAGCCTAATTAACCTGTTAACTACTGAATTCTTATATTCCCTACAGGTTTAATACAGAAAATACTTGTTTCCAGGAGGCAATGGGTTAGGGCCCTAACTCCAACATTTTATTTGTTGACAAAATAAAGCTTAGTGCAACAGGCAGGAGCAAAGTTTGGATCAATGGAAAGCCTTTTCATAGACCTCCAAGTTATGGTTTTTGCCCTCGCACCATTAAGTATTCTGTCATATCTTTACAGTACGAACCAGACGAAAAGGTAATTGTGGCCCAAGCCATGGCTCTACTCATCATAGCTGCTCTCCTTAGCTACTACCAATCTTTTAAACTCTGGACGTCGCTAGGTCAGAGATCATTACGCCAGCTTCTGGCCTGCGTATTAGTCATTGTGTGCAATTACTCCCTCTACAAACTCTACTGGCGATTCCTTTTAACAGCTGGGTTCCATTCGCTAGTAGCTGTACTGGTGGCCTGGAAAATGAGAGCGGGATCAGGAGATTTTAAGTTGCCCAACTACACCGTGTAGCTCTCCATTTGCCGTAGATCGTCATCCTGGAATTGCCATATTCTTTAGAGTATATTATAGATGTACACCGTCCATGTGCTAATAGTTGTCTAATGCAGTCCACAGTTAGCTCCATTGGAATGGAATGGTGGTGGTTATTGGCGACCAAAGCTGGGAAAGAAATAGTATTAGACATTACAGTTCTCTAGTTTAATATTTTATAAGAAAGACTACTTAGTTTGTAATTGAGAGCAGAATATCACAGAGATAAAGGAATTAATTATTGATAGAGATGGAAAGACAGCACTGAAAAAGAAAGAGGCACTATGAGACAGAATTAGTATATTTATAAATAGGGAATGGGAGAGAGAGAGAGAGACATTACGGGAGAGAAAAGGGATATGAAAAGGAGAGAAGGAGTGACATGGCCAGGAAGTATATTTCATTTTTGACTCTTTTGTGTGTGTTAGAGAAAGACAGAGAGACAGACAGGGGGAGGGAGATATATATATATATAGAGAGAGAGAGAGAGAGAGAGAGAGAGAGAAAGAGAGAGAACAATTGAAAAAAATGAAAATAAAATGTTATGAAAGAGAAGTAGTTTGAAAGAAAATACCAAAAAAACATCTCACTTCGCCAATATTTGACATACAAGTAGTATCTGTATAGAAGTATTGTTTATTGATTTGTAATATAGGTTTCAAACGCAATTGTACCCTGTTTGCAGCTGCTTATTTCATTTGAAAATCAAGTGAATATCAGAAAAAAGAAATCAAATGAGTAAGAAAGAGAGAGAAAGAGAGAGAGAGAGATCATTTTGATGATCTCTTTTTAAGCATCTCATTTGTGTTATTATTTTGCCTTCAAATGTTTACTGCATACTATAATAAGTGTTTGTATAATATTATACAAACACTTTTCAAGTCTTACCCATATTTGTGTTTCTATGCCATAAGATATCATAAATATGCATACCTATTGTGTGCTTGGTAAGTTTTACATAAGTGAAGATATTTCTAGATTCTATGAGTCTTGAGCCTGCTATATATACCATTCTACTAGTCCATGGAAGCTATGTTATAGTGCCAGAATTAATGTTGCAGCAGGTGTATTACTGAGTTTATTGGGCACTGGTCAGTATTAATACTTTCATTTAATATATCTGTTTTTATTAAAGCCCCACTGCACTAGTTTGGCCAGGAAGGATTAGACCTCCCTGTTTGGTCACTGACATGTGGTTATCTCATCAAAATAATCAGCTCTCAATTATAAGGAAAATGGGATCATGGGGGATCAACGGTCACCGATTAGGCATTGTTTGCTATATAGAGGTCGCAAGTAGCTATTAATAGTGCAGTGAGGCTTTAATACTTGATTAATACTTGGTTTCACTTACCGGTACTTTCCCATTCAATGAAAAGAAAAAGAATGGATGTGTTGTTAACTTGTTATAAATTATTTATCCTTTTAATCAAGACCAAATTAATTTTTTACCCATACGTGTTATACCTGTTCCCTGTAAGCATGACATTTGCAAATGATGATACCTCATGATTGATAATGCTGTAACTTATTGAAATGCCAGTTATGTCCCCCCTTTTTTAAAACTAATATATGAATGATTCATAATATACTTATGAAGTATACTTCTGATTCATATATATTAAAGGCTATCGTGGTGCTTTTAGTTTATTGTATATACATACTTTTAGACTTTTGCTTGAAAAGAAATAGCATATTACTATTAGGAATAAAATCCTTTAAATCAGGGCTCCACACTAACAGGTGTGAAAAGGAGTCAGGATATAACTTTTTAGAGTCTATATGCATGTACCCAATATAAACATTTTGACATTGTTAGGGCCCAGACCTAGATGTTGGGTGCCCATATATCCCGGGCTTCTGTTGATGTTGAGCCCTGTTTAAATGAAGGAGCATTTGATTTAGTAATAAGGCCTTCTCAGTGTCAAGGATTTTGAAAACACTTTAAAAAGCAAATTAATGTTTTTGCTAAACCATATTTGTCAACCATTCATAATTTCATTTTTAGGAGAAATAATTCTTAGTTTTTGTCCTTTACAATAATGTATAACTTCTGTGTAAAAAAAAGTATACAAAATAGATCTTATTCCTAATATGTTATGTGTAATGGTGGTAGGTGTGCTCAAGTAATTTGTAAACATATTATATAAGGTGAAATGAAAGAATCCATAGATACATAACATAGGTCACAAGTAAAATTACTTTAAAAATTCCAAGATAATAAATTGATACTGTTATTTCTTGAAATATCATTGCAACTTATATCAGGCATTTAGGCATAATTTATGTTGCCTACAATTTACTGTAAAGAGCGTTAAGGTGTCTTAGTCGAGTGGTTTAAACACTTGACTAAAGTTGTGAAGGTCATGGGTTCAAGCCCTGGTACCAGTGTCCTTTGGCAAGCCTTGATCTCAATCTGCCACTCTCCACCCGGGTGTTAAATACTGGTAGGAATTCATTCCTTGAATGTTGTGTGCATCAAAATCGGTATCCTAGTTAGAGCCGAGGTAATATTTGAGCGCCTAGAGTACCTTAAGCCTTGATATCCAATATCTCTCTCTTTCCTAAACATGAGCATAATTATATTAATAGATTGATGCCAGTAGGAAATAAGATTTCAAAGATTACGTGAAACAAATACTGTGTAGATGTTCTTCTATTATGAAATAATTTTATCTTTTGATATAATAAAGGCTGAAAATGCAACTCAAGATGTTTGTTTTTAACTACTTCATGATTTATGTGTGTATGCTTACTGTTTGCAAGTAAAGAACGAATAAAAAAAAATATACAAACTATCAAAAGTTTAAACATAATAATATACATTTATTACACTGGAATGAAAGACGTAGTCATCGGAATTACAGAAGGGATTTGAGATGAATAAAGAAAGACTCTAAGAGAGAGGGAGAAAGAAAGATGAATAGAAGGAGAAGTGGGGAATAGAAAGAATGAGAAAAACACAGAAGAAGAGTGGAGAAATTGAGAATTTGAGAGCAGAGAAAAGGGAGATATTATATACATCTACAGTTTTTAAGGGGGTATGTATGGGTGTGTGTATAAGGGTGTACATGTATGATTTATCTAGATGAGGAGGAGAGAAATGAATGCCCATGTAATAGAGAAAGGTGGAGAGAATGAGAAAATGCAAGATTATATTATAGGCCTACATGTACGTATGCCATTGTATACAGGAGACGGGAGAGAGAGAGAGAGAGAGAGAGAGAGGGGGGGGGGGGCAGAAAGAAAGATGAAACGGGTGAGAGAATAAGTGTCACGGAAGAGCTTCTCACAGAATTAGAAAGCGATTAAAACAATGCACATCTGGGTTCCCCAAACTAGCTAATTATGGACACCATTCCATAACCTGTCAAAAATGTCGAAATACTTAATGGCCCGATTCATCAGTTGAGGTTAGTCTCAAGCCAAAACCTTTGCCGAATTTGTTTTTTTCCTCTGGCAAATCGGACAAAGAGTTATGGACGATGACCGGAGATATAGAAAATTGTGAGGGAAATGATGTAGAGGTGTAGTGGTCTAGCGGGTACGTCACCGGAGTATGGATCACATGGTTCGTGGTTTGATTCCGGCCGTGCGGCACTAAAGCCCTTAGGCAACTCGGATAGTAATGTACATGTTGCCACTCTCCATCCAGGTAATGTAAGTGGGTTACCTGTAGGAAGAAATTTTTCAAATGCCAGTTTGCATTATCATGGTAGCTCGGATAATGCTGGGGGTATTACTAGTAAAGCGCTTAGAAGCATATAACGCGCTATACATGTACTGGTAGAAGTAGTAGTAGTAGTAAAGTAGTAAGTAGTAGTAGTAGTAGTAGTAGAAGTAGTAGCAGTAGTAGTATATTAGTAGTAGTAGAAGTAGTAGCAGTAGTAGTAGTAGTAGTAGTAGTAGTAGTAGTAGTAGTAGTAGTAGTTGTAGTAGTAGTAATATGGGGCAGGAGAAGAAGAACTATTTGGGAAAGGCGAACGTTATGGGGCGAAATTAAAATAGGGGGGGGATGGAGAATGCTTTTTTTTGTGACCGGCTGATAAATCCTTTTAAAAATGACTTTATTGTCTCACGGAAGGGGTATTTCTGTATTTGCTGCTATAACTCGAACAAATATTTACTCCGAACGGTATGTGAAATAAAGAGGCTGGGGAGGAGGCGAAGATCGTGAAAATGGAGAGAGAAATATGTGAAGAATTTGGAATGATTAAAGTAAGAGGCAAGCCGATGAGAAGGAGCGGTATGTTTTGTACTGGGTGCCGCATTCTGTTTTAAATTTTTCAAACTCATGGAGAAAAAAAATCAGTGTCAGAAAATGAACCTCATGGAGTCCGAAATTTAAAGCAATAAAGAAATTACCAACCAAAAACAAATTCAAGATCCAATGGAATTTAAACAGGGAAATGAAGGTTATGGGTTGTCAAATACAAAATGTTTGAACCGGCTGGAAAAGAGTCTAGCGTTGTAATTTTGTTGATAATCAAACTCTCCTGTTTCCCATGTATCAAGAAATGAATATGCCCTTGAAAAGAGTTTTTATTTCTGCGACTATTAATGGACCGTTGATACAACAACGTAGCTATTAGGGGAGATTTTCTGATCACGTTTCACAGAAATGTGGTTCGTCAAACACCTCTGTTTGGCGGGGAATATGATGAAGCGAGGGGTTTTCAAGTTAATGTCGGCGCTAAAACCGACCGCATAAAAACCAAGTACCTTGATTTCTCCAAACAATTGGACTTGGGACTGTCAGCGAACTCTTTTTACCTTTAACAAAAAGGGGAAAGAAAGAAAGAAAGAAATGGCGCCCCTAAATTGTGAAATCACATGTTGCAATATTTATGATTTATGCAGCAATATTGTTTATGTTATCATTATAGTTTATTTTGTTAATTGCTTGTATAATGACGAATTTGTTAATAATTATCATTAATGATCTCAGATGTTGTAAATGCATATGTTTATTAGGATAATAACTTTGTTCTTGCGAACAAAGTAATTAAAATATGGTTTTACTTCTTTTACTCCCAATTTTTTGCTACAAATGAACACTTAATGTAAATTTAAATTTTAGAAAATAAAGATAAAAAACGACAATAACTATAACAACAATGATGATTATCATGATGATGAGGAGGAGAAGGAGGATAATGATAATGGATATAAATCACAACGACCACAACAGCAGCAACAAGAAGAACAACAAGAAGAACAACAACAATAATAATGATAATAATAATAATAACAATACAAAAAATGACAATGATAATAATGATAATATTATAATAATCATAATAATTGATATAAAAAATAATTGAAAGACTATTATAGCAAGAAAGTAAGAAAAGAAGAAAAAAAAACACCCTTCCACAAATTCATCCATCAGCTCATTACAAAAACTGAAGAGAGATCTCCAAATTCGATCCTCACAAAAACAACAGCGTGGACAGTAACGTGGACAATAATTTCTGGTGGACAGTTTCAAACCCGACACCTATGATGCCTTATATAAAGAGGCCGCACCTCCATTTTTTTTCTGGGCTTCCACCACTTCGCAGTCGAGGAAAAGTTGCTGCCCTGGCCTCGAGTCCGACTTTCATTCCTATTCGAGTTTACCTATGAAGAATCGTCTTGGATATTCTTTCATCAAACGTTATCAGTGAGTATAATTATCTTGTCAATTATATTGTATATTTATTGAATTAACACGATCGTAAAAACTTTCGAAAACTCAACACAGGGCAATTTCAATTTGTGAACATAGCAATGACGTATTCGGATAAGATCGCTATGGGACTACAAATAGAGTACTATTGCAATTACCCCTGAGATGATTTTTTTTTCTCGAAAGTCTTTGTGATCGTTTTTTTTTTTTTTTTGCTCGTTGGAGCAGTTTTCTTCATTTGTCAAAATCATGGTTATGTGACAATTTACGCCATCCTTATGTTTGTTTATCTTTTTCTTGTTTTTGTTATTATACATGGCCTTACTGTAAAGCATCCGATGCATAGTTACAAAGTCATAAATAATGAGGTGAACTGAATTCCATTCGGGGTTTCATTAGTTATTAAGAAAAATATCGAGCTTAACTTAACATTTTTTCTTCTCAAAAAGACCTCGATATTACCAATATTAGTTAACTTTAAAAAAACGCACTAGGTCTAAAATAACACAATAAGGTGTTTACTTTCTCGCTGTCATCTTATTTACTCTGTTCAATCTGAGTTTCCTCTTTGAAGATTTGTAGATTGTAGATTTTCAAGAGGGTGGATTAAATGGATTTTGAAAAGCACTAAACTGCTTTAAATATTGATTGTTCTTAAAAGTATAGCTTTGTACCTTAATGTTTTTAATATTCGTCAACTTCAACATTTTGGATATCGTCTCACATAACACTTGTGTCCTCTAACATTTGTTTACTGTCATGTTGTCTACGTTAGAAAAAAGAATAACATTCATTTGCTTTCCCTCTCTGGAGATTTGCAGATTTTAGATTTTCAAGATGGTGGATAAAATTGAGGGAAAATGTCAATTATTCTGCAAAATAAGTTGATATTTTCAATATTCGTTTAGTACAACAATTCGTATTTCTACTAACATAACATTGAAGGCCTCACAATATTTAAAATGTAATTTGTTCTCCAAAGTACCTCGAAATTTTCAATTAAACAAAATGTACCTCGTATACCTTAATACTTAAAAGCATCTTGGAAATCTTATTATCTAATAGAAAAGAACACCACATTAATATTTTCCCTCTTGAAGACTTGTGCTTTATGGATTTTTAAATTGGTGGACAAAATTTTTTAAAACACCTTAAATACCTAAAATATCCATTGTTCCTTAAAGGTCAAGATCATTCCTTATTGTTTTCAATATTCGTTAACAACAATTTGCGTCTCGTCTAACTTATAATAACACTTATCACCTCTACAAAATTTCACTGTCTTTCAGTTATATATACAAAATACACTGATGCCTATAAAGTTGGAATAATGTATCCTTTTTTTCTTTTTTAATGAAATGATTGTGACAATACGATTTATTCTTGGTAGATTCAGTGTTGATCTTCTCAAAACTTTATTAATCAATCTCGTTGAATCTTAAGATTATCCAATAACGTTCTAAGAAGATATATAACAAATGCATCATTCCAACTTTATGCGCAATGCATTTTCCCTCTCTTTGAAGGTTTGTAGATTGTAGTAAGTTTCGAAATGGTGGACGAAGAGGCTTCAGCGGTGGTCGTCGACAACGGGTCAGGTATGTGTAAGAGCGGCTTCGCAGGCGACGATGCACCACGAGCAGTTTTCCCCTCGATTGTCGGTCGCCCTCGACACAAGGTGATTTTTCTTTCTTCCAAAAAAAAAAACGATCGCACAAGCTTTCAAAATAAAACCTACGGCAATTTCAGTTACGTCAGTAGCGCTGTCCGTCATATTGATTTGCGTATATGACATTAATGCGTATCATTCTATTAGCAATATAATAGCATATTGAAACCCCCCTCAATGCTAATTCTTGAAAGCCTCTGCGATCGTGATACAGTGACTAATATTTACACTCCATTTACCGCTCTGATGATTCCACATCTAACAAAGATCAGCCATAATCAACTCTGATTGATTGATTGATTGATTGATTTTTATTCGACAAGCTTCCAATATACAACAATATACAATAATAACAGATCAAAAATAAGTCAGCTTGAACAGGATAACCCACGAAAGCTCGAGAGCTTATTTCCAGTGGGGTCCCTTACAGACATGTATACAATTAATAAATTAAAATAGTAATATTTACAGACAGATAAGAAAATTAAAAGAACTACTTATTAAAGATAATAATAACAACATTAAACTGATGATAGAAATGATATTAAGTACAAGAAGAAAAAGAAGAAGGAGAAGAAGAAAAAGAGGAGAAGGAAGAAGAGGAAAATAATGATGAATTTGTAGAATTTCTATAACGTACGAAAACATAAGTATATACAACATGAAAAAGTATGAACCGACAGAAGAATAACAATTTCAATCATATAACATGTCATTCACTTCTCTTCTCTGACTGTCAAGTATTAGGTATTCCTTTAATTTCCTCTTAAAATGATCATAGTTTCCTATTTCTTTTACACCATTGGGAAGGGAATTCCAATGTTTTATGGCATTGTAATAAAACGAATTTCCAATACTACCTCCTCTTTCTGGTAAGTTAAAGTTGAATCGTCTATTTCTTGTATTATAATCATGTACGTCAGTAACAAGATCGAAGTTGGATCGAATATAATGATTCGCCCTAGTATGATATATTTTATGCACGTGATGCAATGCGAGTTGTTTTGATCTTTGGTCGACTTCAAGAAAACCAGCTTTAGAAAGTTCGCTATAGCCAACATGAGTTCTTGGACCAGAACAGTTGATAAATCTCACCATTTTGTTCTGTATAATCTTCAACTTCTTTTGATCTGACTTGTTTATGTTACTGTACCATGCAGGGTTAGCATAGTCAAATAAACATTGAATAAGAGCAAAACAGAGTGTACGTCTTGCTTTTAAATCCATACAACTTTGATATCTGTACAAAAATTTCAGACGACAATTTGCTTTTTTTACAACTGATTCTACTAAAGATGAAAATGAAATTGCGCTAGCCAACTCAATGCCTATACTTCACAGACTCTTTTCTCTTGATTGCTTGATTATTGTGTGTCACTTTGAATTCAAATGACTTTTTAGAACTACTTTTAGAACAAAATAAAATGCTTTCTGTTTTTCCCAAGTGTAAAGAAAGCTTATTATCAGTCATCCAATCGACACACGTAGACAGCTGTTCACTGAGCTTTTCCTCAATATATTTAGGATCAGGATTTGAATAGAGTAGTACGCTGTCATCTGCGTACAATAATAGTTTGAAGTCTTTTATACAAATACACATATCATTTATATAACTTGAAAATAGAATTGGGCCTAAAATACTTCCCTGAGGAACACCGCATGTTATAGGCATTAGTTTGGAACGAATATCATGAATGGCCACTACTTGGTGCCGATTAGATAAGTAGGATCTGAACCAATCTAAACTTGCCTTATCAAAACCCATTAGTTGTAACTTCTTCAATAAGACGCAATGATTAACTGTATCAAAAGCTTTTTGCAGATCAAGGAGCACCATACCAACAAAGCGTCCTTGGGAAGTTTCTCTCCTCAAATAATCAGTCAAATGAATTAGACATGTTTCAGTCGAATAATCATGTCGAAAACCAGATTGAAATTCATAAATTATATCATTTTCTTTGAAGTATCTTTCAATTTGAACACAGACCGATTTTTCTAGAATCTTTGATGCTACGCTTAAAACACTAATAGGTCTATAGTTGCTAACATCAGTTTTATCTTTCTTTTTATAAAGTGGAGTCACTTTTGCTATTTTCATATCTTCTGGAAAAGTACTCGTCAAGATAGATAGGTTCATTAAGTAACTTAGAGGCTTAAATAAAACCTTCGCACCATCTTTTAGAAATTTAGCTGGAATCAAGTCTAACCCAGTACTTTTTGATACATTCAACTTACGTAACTCTTTGAAAACAAATTGTTCACTGATTGGTAATAACTCGAAGCTGTTTTCACGTACACCTTTTCTTTCGTAAAAGTCACGAATACAATCATTGTCTGCGCTGAAAAAGTCTTTGGAAGGGGGGAGTTTGTCTACTAATTTGGCAGCCACATTTGTGAAATGAGAATTGAATTCATCAGCGATGGCCATCTTATCATGACATAATTCCCCATCAATTTTAATGACAGATTCTTGTTCTTTTCGCTTCTTATTTTTCAATCCTAAGCTTTTTAGATTCTGCCAAAGTTTTTTCGAATCTTGTTTATTTTCTTCTATCTTGTTTTGTAAGTAATCGAGTTTAGCCTTTTTCACCTCTCTTTGGACCATATTTCTTAATACTCTGTATCTTTTATAGAGCTTCTCATCTTTTGCTCTTTTCCTCCATTTTTTGTATACTATATTTCTCTCTTGAATTAGGGAAAGAATATCTTTAGTCACCCAAGTTTCTGATCTTTGTTTTATTCTTATCCGTTTCAGTGGCGCTATCATATTCAAATTTGAGATAAAAACATGTTGAAATATTGACCATGCCTCATTTACATCTGTACAGTCAGTTATTCGTGACCATTCAACAACAGATAGTTGAAGATTGAAAGACTCTTCTGTATATTTTTTCATGGATCTGATATCATTAGTCCTGTGATGACCTATAGCCAGTCTAACATTTTTCCGTGTACAGAAAGTAAAATAATGGTCGCTAATACCTAGATCAATGACACCACTTTGACTTATTTTATTTTCTTTGGTACAACCAACATGATCCAATAGAGAAGAACATGTAGGTGTAACGCGTGTTGCCTCTTTAATGAGTTGACTAAACCCATGAAGACTCAACAAGTCAATATATTTTTTAGCCAGTGGCGATTTGCGAAGAAGACAAATATTCATGTCTCCTAAAAGAATTATTTCGTCATCCTTCTTTAATGTATCAAGAATATTGGACAATTTCTCGATAAACAAATTGTTTTTCGGAGGTCGATACAGAACACCAACAACAATTGGTTTTGATCTTGGTATAAGCAAATTTATCCACAGGGATTCCGTATCTCCAGTACTTATAGCATCCATAATATTAAATGCAATATCATTTCTGATATAGAAACATACACCACCTCCAGAGCCAGAGGATCGATCATGGCGTATGATTTTATATCCGTCTATTTCAATTTCTTCATCATTTATGGAATTGTTTAACCATGTTTCAGTGAAAGCAATAATAGACAGCCTTTTTCTTTTAAAAAGAATTCTAAGTTCCGATATCTTGTTTAGAATAGACCTCACATTAAGGTGTAAAAAATGAAGACCTTTAACTTTAAACTTTTCTTCAAATTCTTGATAAAGAGAAGTGTTTTCATCTCTGAGGTTTGGCTGAATTACTCTTGCTATCGCTTGCTTTTCAGGTGTAACGCGCGTTATCTTAAAATAGTTTTCTTTTAGTCTATACTCGTTTTGGCTTTCTTTCTCTAAACAATCGTCGTTAAATAATGAGTCACAAAAAGATGGCAGACAACATGTTAAACAATTCCACTTCTCATCAGGGCATTCATAATATAACCTGCGGTACTCTGAAAAACTGATAGCTTGACAATTAGTGTGAAACCATTTTTTACAATAAGAACACAGAAGGCCGTGTTGATTACATTTGACTGGCTTATCACAGTTCCCACAACTATAATTTTCGGATCATCACTAGATTTTGTCATGTATAACGATCTCTTGTTATCAGCTATCACTATATTGGCGTAGCGAGAGTCCACTCAGTGATGTAGGCTCGGTAGGGGGGGAGGGGGTAGCCATCAGTCTTACTCCAAATTAGAAATGCGAAATTACGGGGCTACTGATAATGTAGAAGGAGACTGCACGAGGAAGTTTTTTTTTCCTCCTTTCCCGCTTCTCAATTTCCCTATATATGTTGTAAACGATTTTATTTTTATAATAATAACAATAATAGTAATGGGTTCTTGTACAGCGCTAATACCTGTCCCGATTAGTGTCGCGGCGAGACTCGTCTCGAATCGTGGACCTTACGGTGATCCGCAGTCCGGTGACATATCCACTCGACCATATATTATTTATGTTCATTTTCACCACTCAATTGGGTTCACCACGTGTCCACCATACCCCCTGTATCTACGCCATACACTGTAACCCCTGAGCAAGGGCGGATCTGAGGAGGAAAAAAAATATTATGATCTTATCTTGGTCAATATTTCTGATGTACTCCTCAAGCCCAGTCAATATAATATTTTTTTCTTCTTCAAAATCTTTTAACAAAATAAAAAAAAGCGTTGTATACATAAGGTAATAATATTGTTTAAGTAAAAGCATAGTACTACCCCTGAAGATAGAGAATGGGAAGAAACAACGGTAACCACATGGTGATAACTACAACGATGACGGTCGGTTTCGACGTCGATGTCGACCATTCCCTCCATCTTTTAAATACAGGGCGTAATGATAGGCATGGGTCAGAAGGATTACTACGTCGGAGACGAGGCCCAGCACAAGCGGGGGATCCTGAGCCTCCGTTACCCCATCGAGCACGGGATCGTCACCAATTGGGACGATATGGAGAAGATCTGGCATCACACTTTCTATAACGAGCTCCGTGTCGCCCCCGAAGAACACCCGTTGCTTCTAACCGAGGCTCCGATGAACCCCAAGACGAACAGGGAGAAGATGACGCAGGTATAATTTTTATGATATTGTGAAAGGGACAGTGGCGTATTAGTGCTGAGAGAGAGAGAGAGAGAGAGAGAGAGAGAAAGAGAGAGAGAGAGGGGAGAGAAAGAGAGAGAGAGAGAGAGAGAGAGAGAGAGAGAGAAAGGGGATTGAGGAGGGTAAACGAGGCCTTCCCGGCAATTTCCAATTCGGTTTATCTACGAAATAAAGAATTGCCCTGTATTAAATTGTGTCCCCAACAGTCGAAGTGAGAATTAAAAAAATGGAGACATAAAAGAAATAGAAATAGTTCTGACAAAACTATCATCCATGATAATCATCATTAAAATGTCCGACGAATTACATTTAATAATAGTTCGGTTCCTAAACTACATCTTTTTTTCGTCAAACATTTCTCAATGATGGTCAAATAAAATGATATATCCATCCCACCCCTAACAGATCATGTTCGAGACGTTCACATGCCCCGCGTTCTACGTTGCCATCCAAGCCGTGCTCTCGCTCTACGCCTCGGGGCGAACCACTGGTATGGTGATGGACTCTGGGGATGGGGTGACCCACACTGTGCCCATCTACGAGGGGTACGCCCTCCCCCATGCCATTACCAGGGTCGATCTGGCCGGGAGGGACCTCACCGATTACCTCATTACTCTGCTGACAGAGAGGGGATACTCCTTCACGACAACAGGTAATATATAATAGTAATAATAACAAACCGTTCTTGTTTAGCGCATATTAAATGACATCCCTATGCGTTTACAAATTTAGCTATGGCAGTCGTAGTCATCACACAGCTGCTTTTCAGGGAATAAATGATCCTACCAGTTATCCATTTAGCACCTGTGTGGAGAGTGGCAATTTTGGATAAGAGTGTCTCGAGTTGCAAAATGACATGTATGCCGGGCTGGGATTCGAACCGGCAACCCTTGGATTGTAGGTCAAATGAATAAACCACTATTTACCACAACACCACTCAAAGACTAATATTGTATTCAGTGGCGTAGCTACAAGGGGCATGGGGACGGGGTAAGGTGTACCCCCCCCCACAAACACACAAATAGTTCTGCGGAAATAGAAAGAGACATAGAGAGTGAGAGAGAGAAAGAGAGAGAGAGAGAAGATGAAAATAGAAGGAGCGTGATTTGAAAATAAAAGGTCCACCTTCCCCACCCCATACCTCCCCTTCTAATCCACAGCCTTTTTTATTAACCTAGAAAGACCGATGCCACGCCCCCTGTACCATCCTTTTTACTCCAAGAACATGTTTGCTTGTTTGTTTGTGTTATTGTTCCACATTCCACCTAACAAGATTGTCTCATACATAAAAGTTAACAAGAGAATGCATGATAAAACAATGATAGATATGTTACTTAGATAAGCTATATAGCTTTCCGAATAAAATACAAAAATATTGAAATTGAATTTGATAACGATAACGAAAGACCTAAAACAAAAAGTACGAGTCACTGACACATTAGCCATATATGACGTGAATGAGCCCTTTTAGCTCCATAAAGACACTGGTAATAATATAGGCCTATAAAGACATCACAGAGAACTCAGTTATTTCGTCTTTATTTTCTTTGTTATCATGGTTATGATTTTGTTGTGTTTAATTGCCTTGTTTCGTTTTGTTTGTAGATTTGTTTGTTTTTTGGAATGTTTAGTAATAGATCAATCGGATTTGTACACATAAATAACAATTTAACAATACACACTATGATAGATAAGCTAGATGTAGATAATTATATCCTCAGTCACATCAATGTTGTACACATAAAATATAGCGGGTATTACCATTTTAGTGATACACATCCATTTTCCAAAAAGGTACTCCATTTCCTCTATATCTCTCGCGGTCTCCCATCGCGTCCACCACGTTCGCTAATTACTTTTTACACGTACACATCTGCGCCTTGCCGCACATGCATGCCGGAGGCGTTGAACTCTGTTTCTCTTGGCATCCAAAATAAGGGAGAACAGTCTCATGATTCTGTATAGCACCCTAAAGTTACCAGTTTGTTATGCAGTAAACGAAGGGGAAAATAGAAGGATAGCTAGTTCCTTTTTTATCATTTCATAATAAAAACATGATCGATAAAATATGTGGCGTACATGCACAATTTTGTCCGGGGGGGGGGGGTGGTTGACGTTGCTAACCCGAATCAAAATAACCGCTTTCCAGATCTAAATTGCAAGAGAAAAAATGAATAAACATTCTATGGCGTTTTCAAATTGAAAATGTCATATTATCATCAAAATATTTTAATGCCATAGAGCTTTCAAATGGCTGGATATTTGATTTTGATTTGATTTGATTTATTTATTTCTGTTTGAGTTTCTTTTTCTTTTGCAGTTCATATTACAAACAAAATATGACAAAAGTAAGGCTGGCTGTAACTAATCAAAACATCAAACAGGAGGGTTGACAAAATAAGCAAGGCTTGATAGCATGACTACCCTCAATGCATACATAATAATACAAAATATGAGGAAGTGAAATTTCATCAACCTGGTTCGCCTAAATAGTGTATATAAAGGTCCGAATTTCGTATCTAATAATGCTGTAGTATAGAATTTAAAGAAATTTAAAACCAAAACACCTCTATAATGTTTGTTACAGCCTTACATCCTAGTGTGAGAGAGGGAGAGAGAGAGAGAGATAGAGAGAGAGAGTGAGAGGGAGAGGGAGAGAGAGAGAGAGAGAGAGAGAGAGGGGGGAGTGAGGGAGGGAGGGAGGGCGGGAGAGAGAACAGTCAAAACAGTGCCCCGTAACTGCTGTTTAGCTCTTTCTTTTCATATTTGTTTAACCAAATGCAAACCTGAAAATGTGATAAAATATGGTGCGATTTTGTCTTGCTTGTCGGATTATTTGGAATTGTGTCACTCCCCCACCCCCTGCTAATATTTCCAAAAGGATCACGAGACCGACAGCTCACTAAACCAACAGTGCATCCTTATTTATTTATTTGTTGTTGGTCTCGTCAGCCACCGGTCAAGTGAACCATCAGAAAAGTGGCAAGATGACGACCCAAGATACCAATATTTGCCTCTCAGAGCGTCTTGGGGCGTCGGTCTATAATTGGACCCATCAATTTCACGCGTCCGGTGAGAGCGAGTGAGCGGCATTGCCAATCTCTTGTGCTGTAGCCAGGTTTAATCAATATAAACTTAGTACTCTTTTTTTAATTTAAAAACTAAAAACTTGTATTTTCCCTCATAATAGCCGAGCGGGAGATCGTCCGCGACATCAAGGATAAACTCTGTTAATAATAATATTAAAGTGCATGAGACTGATTTGTATTTCTATCCTTATACCTTTCTATTTTGTTTGTCTCGTCAGCCACTGGTCAAGTGAACCATTAGAAAAGTGGCAAGAAGGCCCAAGATACCAATATTTGTCAGCCTCTCGGAGCGTCTTGGGGCGTCAGTCTATTGGACCCTCCAAAAAATGCCAGGCGTCCGGTGAGAGCGACATAGTCAGTCTCTTGTGCTGTAGCCATGTTTAATCAACATAAACTTAGTACTCTTTTTTTATTTTAAAACTCAAAACTTGTATTTTCTCTTATAATAGCCGAGCGGGAGATCGTCCGCGACATCAAGGAGAAGCTCTGCTACATCGCTCTCGATCTCGAACAGGAAATGGACCTGAGCAGTTCATCATCGAGCATTGATAAGACATACGAGCTCCCCGACGGCCAGGTCATCACCATCGCCAACGAACGATTCCGATGTCCCGAAGCACTCTTCAAACCCTCCCTCATTGGTTTGGAGGCGGCAGGCGTGCAGGACACCGCTTACAGGTAATTATGACTGATGCCTTTTGAACACGAGGCGTTATTTTGATTGCGTTCTAATCAGGAATGTGAATGTAATTCATCCATACGCCAGGAACTCAACGCAGGGTTTCATGTTCATTTTGCTTTCACTAGTGTACGATGTAACTCGGCACGTCAGAATCCGCTCCGATGATATTGGTGACGTAGAACTGCGTCAGCAAAGTGACGCCATGTATACACGAAGAGCTCAGGGCCCCGGGAACGATTTTTTTTTTCACCGGGGGTGCTGAGATATTCTTCTTCTTCCCAGAGTAGGAAGCATTTGCAATTTTTGAACCACATTAGGCGTATTTTCAGGCACTTCCTGGAGTAACATGACGTAAAATTGCTTTATTCTACCCCCTCCAAGAGTAGGGATCTTTTGCAATTTGAGAACCACATTTGGCGCATTAATGTCCACCGGCACTTCCTGGAAAAAAGACGAGGCCTTCTGATCGGTTAGAAGTTAGAGAAAAGTAATCTGTCACGTCGCGAGACGTATATGCTCCGTTGCTGCACAATGCACAAAGATGGTGGTTTGGCCTTATACATCACCAGTACTTCACCAGTAGTACTTGCAAAGTGTCTAATAACATTTATATGTTATTAGGGGCGTCGATCGCTATACCTTTTTCAGTGGGGGGGGGGGGGGGAGGTGTAGAGGCCACCGATTACCGACAAAACTAGCTACCAATTACCGACAAAATATATTAAAGGTAAAGACCAGTTTTGGAAACGCCCCCTCTCACAAAATGAAATGGAAGCTCTTATTATACCAATCAGGTGAAAGAATATGTTTTGGCAAATACGTGTGAATACATATGTTGACGAGAAACTGCGTACTGATTGATATATTTGGTAAATTGTTATATCTATTTGGACCTGATAGATATCGCGCACGTGTCACGCACGTGTCGCGTAGTCTAATATACATTTTTCTGTGTTTAATGCTTGTAACTTTACCAAGACTGTGCCAAAAATTCTTATCATTTTGATGATTCTATGCACAACCTTGCAGTACACACTTATATGCTAGATAATTAACCTTTTTCTGATCGATTCCACAACGTTTCTTTCACAATGCAATCGCATAACTGGTCTTTTAATCTGTAATGCCAATGTCCCAATGTCAACAAATTTAACCGTATAAACCCGGGGCCAGGAACTAAGTTATTTTTCAGTTCCCCCTCCCGTGCAAAGCGCGGAAGCTTTGACACTTCATTAAATTATTAGAGGAAGAAAACGATTCGTTGTACCGTTCCCGACTCTTAATTCTGGTTTTGCCCCTCCCGCGCGAAGCGCAGAAGCTATGACGTTTCTTGAATTATCAGTTAAAGAAGACGATTCGTTGTACCGTTCTCGACTCTTAATCGTTGGCTGAATTCAGTTGCCCCCTTCTCGCGCGAAACGCGTTTGCTTTTACGTTTTATTAAATTATTAGAGATAGAAGACGATTCGTTGTATCGTGTCCCTGTCTGAATTCAGTTTCCGCCCTCCCGCTCAAAGGGCGGAAGCTTTGACGTTTCATTTCATTACCGGTATTACTTGTAATCCTTGTCTGAATTCATTTCATTCATCCCGCGCAAAGCGCGGAAGCTTTCACGTTTCATTAAATTATTAGAGAAAGAAGACGATTCTTTGTACCGTTCTAGACTCTTAATCCCAGTCTGAATTCAGATGCCCCCATCTCGCGCAAAGCGCGGAAGCCTCGACGTTTCATTAAATTATTAGAAAAAGAAGACGATTCGATGTACGTTCTCGACTCTTAATCCTAGTCTGAATTTATTTTCCCCACCCCCTCCATCCGCGCAAAGCGCGAAAGCTTTCACGTTGACATTTCACTGGTCGCGTGCCAGCTAGGGATACATGTTATAGGATTTTGTGAAAGAAGGTATAACAACAAAGAAAAGGAAAAAGCGTCGTTGTGTCTGTTGGCTGTGGGACAATTTAGTAAACGAAGCATAATGATATTATTGATAAACATTAAATATATCATACAACAAAAATTGTTCAGGGGGTGCTGGGCCCCGCTTCCCAGGGCCATGGAAGAGCTCTCCTATTTTCGTGCAATCAAAATCTCAAATATTTCAATTTATTAATTTATCAAGGTGAGCATTTTGGTTAGACTGCTTTCGTGTTATATTTGACGGTGTATATTCGATGTTAACTACCGATGTTTAAAGTGTCGTCATTATTTAGGCTAATGAGGAAGGCAAGTAATTTAGTAAGAAATAGGCCTACTTTGATGAGCATGCCTTCAACTTCAATAATTATCCGAATGACGAGGTGGGGGCACAGGTCAACAACAAAAATCTGACAAGCAACAACAACATTACAACAACAACAGAAACAAAAAGAAATGTGGATCTCTCATTTTTTTCGGAAGGGTTATGATTATATACGGTTATTAGGTTAGCTGTTACCATACCCAGGAAACCAAACTAGCGCAGCAATTGTTTCCTATCTATTTGTCCTTCGTACTATTGTTTTTAACCTGATATATGTCGATTTACCAAATGAATAGAAAATACATAAATAAACAAAAAACAAATCTTTTCCTATACACAGTGGTATTCTGCGGTGTGACGTCGACATCCGCAAGGACCTCTACTCCAACATCGTTCTCTCCGGCGGCACCACCATGTTTCCTGGTATTGCAGATAGGTTGCAACGAGAACTCGTCAGTCTAGCGCCCTCTACAATGAAGATCAAGGTGGTTGCACCGCCAGAGAGGCGTTACTCGGTGTGGATCGGCGGGTCCATCCTCTCTTCGCTGTCGACCTTCCAGCATATGTGGATCAGTCGGGCCGAGTACAACGAGACCGGACCTGCCATTGTACACCGCAAGTGCTTCTGAGGATTCTTGAGGTGTCTCTTTGGTTCAAAGCCCCATGCTCTTGGACATGTGTTTCATGGTCAATATCCAGCTTCAATTGATGCAGCTCTCGACCCATCACTCTTCCTTTACCCATTACTAACCCTTAAACAAACCTAACACCCAACTGCAGGCCTAAGCATAAACATTTACAGAAATAAAGTCCGTAGCAATTGTCATCGGAGCAAAGTCGAATCACCGTCTCTTTGGGCACATTCAGGTAGACTAACGCAAAAAAAAAGTCGTGCATGAATAGCAACTGCACGCATCAAAGATACTACACGGATTCGCTTAGCTCTGCTAATACGATCCTCCTGCGATCAGATTATCGAAGAAATTACCATTTGAATTTGGAAATATAGCAAAAATGTTCTTCCTGGTTTAGGTTCTAAATACTTATAAGAATACGAACAACTGGTTTTAAGTGAATTTAACTGTTCTAGTCAGAGCTTTTTTATAATTTAGAACCAGGATGATTTCAGGCAGCGAAGTGCGTAAATAGCTCAATATTTGGGCAATGAAGTACCCGAATGTATATTATATGTTTTATATCGAAATTACATTTTTTACCACGCTCGTTAAGAATCAGGATAATTCTGGCCAACGAGATGCCCGATCATATCCTCATATTCGTATATCGGGGTGATAAAATATATGATTTCTATATTCATGTATATTCGGCGACGAGGTGCCCGCAAATATTATTTTATATCTTATCTATAGTATGTAGGTAACAAAATAATTTTTGACTATATTGACCAAACCTTTTTGTTTTAACGTAACGTGTGTATATGGCCTTTGACATGGTGATGAAAAAGAATGTTCTGTGATAAATTTGGGGTCAAGGTGACGTAAAACTTTTTCTTTCTTTGAAGAATGCGGTGACTTAAAAAGGGAGGGAAACGCCAAACTATGCATGTATATGATTATATCAAAGTATCAAAGTTTCATATAAGAATCGTCGTGAATTTAGTGTATTTGTAATAATATATAAACATAAAAGTAATAGTAACAGTAGTGGTGGTAGAAGTAGTAGTAGTAGTAGTAGTAGTAGTAGTATAGTAGTAGTAGAAGTAGTAGAAGTAGTAGTAGTAGTAGTAGTAGTAGTAGTAGTAGTAGTAGTAGAAGTAGTAGTAGTAGTAGTAGTAGTAGAACTAGGGAAGAAGTAGTAGTACTGATAGTAGTATTAGTATTAGTAGTAGTAGTAGTAGTGTTAGTATTAGTATTAGATGTATTAGTATTAGTAGTATTAGTAGAAGTAGCAGCAGCAGTAGTAGTAGTAATAGTAGTAGTAGTAGGAGAGGAGTGGTGGGAGCAGTGGTTGTGTTAATAGTATATGTAGTAAAAGAATTTTGACTTTGAGAAGATTATTACTTTGAATGATTTAGAAAATGTCCATCTACATGTATTTGTAAACAGCGCTGGATATTGCTTCTGGAAATGAAATTGCTTGTTTTCGTTGATTATGGCGGAGCGTGTGTTCATTCTTGTTAGCGATGGACTAAATTAGGGGGGGGGGGGGGGGGGGGGGGGGGCTAGAAATGGGGAAAGAATCGGTTTGTGTTCTTGAGTTATTTTTATTTCTCTCTTCCATTACTTTCTTCCCTTTGGCCCTTATGGTACTTCGATGATACTTTGTGTTCAAATAGCTATTAACGTCAATCTCAACACAACCCCTAACCCTAACGTCAACCCTGGACCCAAAATTATCCTTTAATACCCTAACCCTAAACCTAACCTAAACCCAAGTGCAACCGTAACCCCTCACTTATGATGAAATGAAGTTCGGGTAATTGTCGCCGGAGTAAATGTGACATAATCAAATCGGAATCCATTTACAAATAATCATACCAAAGACAGATCCAGGATTATTAAAAGAGGCGGGGTCAAGGGTTTCCCGATATAACTATTTTTCGGGAACGTGAATATGTCCTCTCGTCAGCCCTTCTCTGTCAGTTGGGGAATCCTGTGCCTTCCAATGGCTCTCACAGTAAATTGGAATTCTAGGAAAATAACACGGGAATCTTACTTCGCAAATCTAGCCGCCCTTTACATATTTGGTAAATAATTGACCCAGAACGGGTTGATTATGTGTCTAACCACCTTTGGGCATTTTCTTTACCAAACTTGAGTAATATATTATCTAATTTGGGTCGATATGTAGCATAATTAAATCAAGCAAGGTAAACAAAAAATGCGCAAAGTTGGTTGAATACTGTCATTATTACCCTTGTGGAACATCTGAGGATTGAGAATGCAAGGCTAAAAGTCGTGTGGAATTTTTGCTTCCCTAATAATAATAATTTTTTAAAGCCCCTCCCTCTTCCCAAACAAAATAGGGTAATGAGAAGCTTGACGATTTTGACCAACCCCTGCCACCTAGTTACCCTATCATTTAGAATTTTTCGCTCTTTGATTAATATGCACAAAACGTGTTATTGTTATTAAAGAAAGATTAATGTTACTTTAAAATGTTTAATATGAAATATTCATGTATAAGCGAGATTATATCAGATCCTTAGCTTGTGTAATGAGTTGTAGATTGTACATTTGACGTGTAAACCAATAAAATACTCTTTTTTTTTCTTAAAATTTAAAATTGTCTTGTGGATATCAGTTTTCGTTGAGGGCCTGGAGGATAAGAGGTATGTTACATAACTTTGATATGCTTGTTGGCGGATCCGGGATGGTTTTCACGGAGGTGGGGGGGGGGGGGGGGGGGGGGACACTATGTTCGTCGTAATATTCGATAACTTAGATGGGGAAAAGATTGAAAAACAAAACAAATGCAATGCAACTGCAACAGGAAGGAGTTATTAGATTATAAGCATGTCTAGCAATTTAAGATTTTTGTTTGGTCGATTGTTTGTTTTGCTAGTTTTCTTATCCGGCCGTCGCTGATTTGCATCGGAGGATATTTGTCGTTGAACCTTATCAGCATGTCAACGAAAACTATACAGTACGTCCCAGGAAAAACGAAACCGAGACTTATCGATGTTTTATCATAACTTGATCCAGGCGCGTACGCAGGGGGGGGGGTTTAGGGGGTTAAACCCCCCCCTTTGGAAATTTTTTGTGTGTAAACCCCCCTAAAAAAAACCTAAAACCCCCCCTTTTGGATTTTTTTTTTTTTTTTTTTTTTTTTTTTTAATTATTAAAAAAAAAAAAAAAAAAAAAATTAAATTATTCCCATGGCCGACCTAAAAAAGGTGACCTTACCCCCCCAACGGAGCAAAATGTCAAATTTCCAATTTCGAGACCAAAAAAAAAAAAAAGTGTCCTCTTACCCCCCCCCCCCCCCCCCCCCCCCCCCCCCCCCCCCCCCGCTTATTCAGCGGTCGGCTGAGTCGTTGCGATTTTTTGGGACCAAAAAAAAAAAAAAATGTGTCCTCTTACCCCCCCCCCCCCCCCCCCCCCCCCCCCCCCCCCCCCCCCCCCGCTTATTCAGCGGCTGGCTGAGTCGTTGCGAAATTTTCGGACCGATTTATAAATGTTAAAACCCCCCCCCTTGAAAAAATCCTGCGTACGCGCCTGACTTGATCACAATTATAATTAATAGATGACACATATTTGTAAAGCTTAGTGATTAAATCAATTTGAAGAGTGGGTAACAAAAAGTCATTTGGCGAACGGTATCTGAATTTCAAAGGGAAAATCACATTTCCAGAAAGTTCATTTTCTGCCCTTTCATGACACCTTTATCAGGAAAAATGTGCTTGGAAAACAATTTTCTGTTTGTTTAAAGTAATGCTTGCATTTCCATAAAACGACCGATTAAACGAACTCGTTTTCACTGGCTGCCT
This sequence comes from Strongylocentrotus purpuratus, assembly GCF_000002235.5. NCBI lineage: Eukaryota > Metazoa > Echinodermata > Echinoidea > Camarodonta > Strongylocentrotidae > Strongylocentrotus > Strongylocentrotus purpuratus. The sequence continues at coordinate 542,235 of NW_022145553.1, forward strand.
GCCGTAGCAACAAACAAAGAAGACGAAAGACTTTATGCATTGCTGATTGTCATCCAAACGGAGTAACTCCATTTCGTTGACGATCAGCCATAGACGGAAAACTACCCCCGGACAAATACCCCATACAACTACCAAGGGGTAGTTGTCCTAGGGGTAGTTGTTCTATAGGGGGTAGTTGACCGGGGTAATTGTCCCGGGGGTAGTCGTCCTAGAGGGTGGTTGCCCTAGGAGATAGTGTCCGGATACGATGGTGAACATAACAATATAATATAGGTCATATCAAGATTTTAAAGATTCAACTGTACAGCTAAATTTACGAGCTCCATAACGCCATGCATTCATCAATGTCACATCTAATAAAAATGCAACATTGGTGGATGTATAAACAAAAGCAAAGTCTATTATCACACCTATTTGGGTTAGTGCGTATCAATAAAAACTTTGGTAGCTTTTAACTAAACAGTTATATTGTGCTACCATGGATGACTGAGCAGCAGGCTTTTTGCACCAACAGCCTTTTCACACACAGCTAAAATTCTATAAACATGATTAGTTTAAAGGGCTTTAAACTAATCACCTGAACATACAACATCATTCACACACAGAAATTTCGGTGCGATCGTTAATCGTTTCGTGATTAACTACTGCTCGTAAAATGCGCAGTAGTGCCATTGCGCATTGAAGGTCATGTCATATCTGTAGTGATAGCTACAATTTGTTTTACAGAGTCTGCAAATACAGACTAGCATGTATAACTAAATATAGAATGACCTGCAACCCATGACTCATGCCAGGTCATGTTATGAAACAATGAGTACTTGTACATGAGATGCCTACAAAGATGTCTGACTGACATAGAGCCTCAATAAAGCTATACAACTTATTAGTTCAATCAAAGCTCTCCAACTGGTCTTTTATAAGAACATAATATGGTGTCAGAAGTGGGATAATATGGTGTCAGAATAGCAGCCAGTGTTTGTGCTGAGCAACCCAGCCTACAGTATATATATGGAGGAATCATTGAAATCAGGCCAGTTCAATCCAATTCTTTGTGATGTGAGAGATGATGGGAGGGCTTAGAGTCTAAGTGTATGTCCAGTGAATGTAGTTATGTCCATAATAGTTAGCGCTGTCGTTGTATGGATTGGAGTGCATAGTTTTGTGCCGGGCCAGTTCCAGTATATAACGGGCAGTATAAGCGTGACATATATGGGACATGAACATACAGAATAACTCAGTGAAAGTTAATAGTTGAGCTTAAAGTAATTGTTGCAAAAGAATGGGATTTTCACCATACTACATCGAGTCCATATTATCCGCAATCCAATGGCCTCGCAGAGAATGCTGTGAAGATTGTAAAAAAAACTCATATTGAAGTCACAGCACAGTGGACAGGATATCCACAGAGCTCTCCAAGTCTATCGCAGTTCACCACTATCATGCGGAAAGTCTCCGGCAGAACTCCTCTACAATCGTCGACTTCGATCAAATCTCCCCATGCTTGACAGTTTACTCGACATCCAACAGGTCAATACTCGATCAGTGAGGGGAAGAAAGGAGGATCATAAGGTGAAGCAAAAAGAGCGATTCGACAAACATGCTCGAGACTTGTCAAAGCTAAAGCCTGGAGATCATGTGATACTCCAAGACATGAAAACCAACACCTGGTCGAAACGTGGTACTGTCAGGTCTGTCCAGGATCGAAACAGATCATATCAGATCGAGACAGAAACAGGAGAGATGCGTCGCAGAAACAGACGTCACATCAGGCCAGTCCCACTTCAACAACAAGCCGAGTCTATTCCACTACCAACACAGGATGACTTCGAGCTAGATGACACTGCAGAAGCTACAGAGCAACCAGCATCTGAAGAAAGCTCAACTACGTCATCAACCAGAACCAGAAGCGGACGAGTTATTAAACCGCCAGATCGCTTGAACTTGTAAATAAATGAAAGCGAACTACAGAGAAAGACTTTCGCGTTTTGTAAATAGTTTATAGTTACAGAGTTCAACTTGGACTTTAAAACATAACTACAGGATTGCATGAGCATGACATATATATTTGCATGTTATAATTTAAAAATATAACCGATTTAATCAGTCACTTTGATTACAAAAATCAACAGATATCACTCAACCTCAACGGAGAATTCCAGTTTCGCGAATCGCAACCTTGAAAGATATGGACTGTCGCGTAATAAGTTATATATTTGAAAGTGACAGTACTCCAGCTTTAAGGGACAGAATAATGCCCTAGTACAGTCGCGAGTGTACAGGTAGTCCACCCTGTCACTCTGTATACAGTTTAAGAAGTTTTATATATGCATATGTAAACCTCTTTTAAAGAAGGGAGGTGTAGTGATAGCTACATGTAGTTTAACAGAGTCTGCAAATACAGACTACCATGTATAACTAAATATAGAATGACCTGCAACCCATGACTCATGCCAGGTCATGTTATGAAACAATGAGTACTTGTACATGAGATGCCTACAAAGATGTCTGACTGACATAGAGCCTCAATAAAGCTATACAACTTATTAGTTCAATCAAAGCTCTCCAACTGGTCTTTTATAAGAACATAATAATATCAATCAAAGCGCACGCTCTATCCACTTTAAACACGTCTGAACCACGTTTAAACACGAATAACCTTTCACACACAAAATGCCAAGCTCTCTAGATACGAACTTCGTATCTGCAGCCTGCTTTTAGGGGCGTATGAATCGCGACTTCGTATCTATCCCAACATCGTATAAACGATGTTCACACAGGGAAATTTTTTCTATAAACATGTTAAAACTGTTGAGTTAAACACGTTTATACTAATCATCTCTAGATACGATGAATTTTAGCTGTGGGTGTAAAGGCTGAGAGTTTTGGGGCTGAAGCAATGAATGTGGGTCAAAAGTCATGGCGCTATGCGTGTTTTAGCAATTGCTCTCTTATTTACATTGACTATTAGGCAGGTGAAAAGAAAAGGGGTTTATATCAACTCAAACTGGACTAAACCCCGCTCATTACAAGCACAATGTTCTCTTCGTTATAATGATTTACAATCTACTTCTTTGATGATTATTATCATAGTTTGGTTTAGTTTAGATTATTTCTTTATTAAAAAAATCACACCCGTCATCAGACGGCCGGCCTGAAAAGGTCATGGGTGTCGATCCCGGGGGGGGGGGGGGATGGGGGGATATATCCCCCCAATATTTGAGGTGGGGGATGGCCTGTAGAATCATCCCCCCAATAATTCACCATCAACAACAACAAAAAAGAAGAGAAAAGTTAATGATGAGAGCCCGATTAGAGTAGTTAATGGTTATTACTCGCAAGATGACCATCAATATTCACATTTTGCTATCTCATTTTCAACCAAGTAAATGAGACAACCGTATATGAGACAATAATAAATTGAATTCTCGCTCATACGGCTTCATCAGGAATTGATGAATTTATTCAATTTGTTCAATCAACAGCAACAGTGCGCCAAATGCAAAGATGCAGCGTTAAAAAGCAACGAGCTAAATGTTGAGCGCGTGAGCGCAAAAGTAGCAATCTGCAATGCACATCAGACAATCCTGGACAGTGTAAACGTAGATGAACTCTGTGACGAATTTGTGATGAGATAGGAGACAATGAGAAAGCTTCCGCGCTTCGCGCGGGGGCGGGGAAACTGAATTCAGACAAGGATTAAGAGTCGAGAATGGTACATCGAATCGTCTTCTTTCTTTAATAATCTAATGAAACGTCAAAGCTTCCGTACTTCGCGCGGAGGCGGGGAAACTGAATTCAGACAAGGATTTAGAGTCGAGAACGGTACGTCTACTTTCTTTAATAATCTAATGAAACGTCAGAGCTTCCGCGCTACGCGCGAAGAAGGGGAACTTGATTAAAACATTAACGATTAAGAGTCGAGAACGGTATATCGAATCGTCTTCTTTCTCTAATAATTTAATAAAACGTCAAACTTCCGCGCTTCGCGGGGGAGGGGGGAAACTCCCCCTCCCTGCACCCAACCCATAGGGAACGCGCTTTGCGTGCTCACTACCGCTCCCCTAAAATGAAATCCTGGCTACGCGCTTGGGGAGGGGGTGCAAACTGCCAAACGCTTCTATCTCTTGATTGCTTTGATCCATTGCCGAAAATATTTTGGCACCTATCACCCCCCCCCCCCCCCCCCAACCACGGATACAAATCGACACCCTTGCCTAAGAGTGATACATCAAATAATGACATAGTCATAAACAATTTGAAATGGTAACATAAAGTATAAGTATAACATAATCACACACACCGAAAAAGAATATTCATGTATTACAATGTAATGTCATAATGTGTTCTTTTTTGCATTTGGGTTTAGTACCATTTGAGTTTGCCATTCGAGATGAACACCTTATATGCTCCTTTTTCGTGTGAAATGGCACAGCGGACAAGTGAGCAGAGAGAACTTAAATATCATGAGACAAGAAGTTAGTGTATAGGCTGTTCAAAATAATTAAAGGTTATCCTATGAATTGAAACAAGAAGGTTCTGTGAAAGCCTAGATACATTGCATCATTTTAAACACATGCAGATGACCTGACCCACATATACGTCCCATCAGCCCATACTTGGTACAAGGCGATTTTGACAACAAAGTTTCAATGGCCCTTGTGATCAGTCATCCTTGGCAGAAATATTAAAATAGGGTATCATTATACAGAAAACAAGGTACTCTTCACCATTAAATAGATTACAAAGTCATATTTGTTATGATCGTTTAATTAGGAGCTACCAAAGTTGAGCACACTTCTTTTGAAAAGCACTGTATATATATTAAAAATGCTCCGATGAACAATGTCCGACGAGATGCAGAGTGAAAATTGTATTTAAAATCAATTCACAACGCTAGATGGAATACACAATTGATTGATTGATTTGAATTGATATAGTTTTTTTATATATATATTCAGTGCGTCCCAGAAAAAACGAAACCGAGAATTATCGATGTTTTATCATAATTTAATCACAATTATAATTAATAAACGACACATAATTATTTGTAAAGCTTAGATCCTCCTCTTTCATCTTTCGTCTTCTTTGTGCATGGCTGATCGTCAACGAAACGGAGTTAAGTTTTTTTGTCAACTCTGTTTGTTGCTACGGCAGGCAGCCAGTGGAAACGAATTCGTTTAATCAAATTACGGAAATGCAAGCATTACTTTAAACAAACAGAACTTTGTTATTCCTGTCTCATTTTTCCTGATTGAGGTGTCATATGATAGGGCAGAAAATAAACTTTCTAGAAATGTGATTTTGTTGTTCTCTCTGAAATTCCGATACCGTCCACCGAATGACTTTTCGTTACCCACTCTTCAAATTGGTTGTAATTACTCATGCGTGAAATATGCATTATATGAGTTGCATCAAATGAAAGAAGAGGATCTAAGCTTGACAAATATGTGTCATTTATTAATTATAATTGTGATTAAGTTATGATAAGACATCGATAATTCTTGGTTTCGTTTTTTTCTGGTACGCACTGTAGAGAGAGAGAGAGAGAGAGAGAGAGAGAGAAAGAGACAGCCAGGCAAAGAGAGAGAGAGAGAGAGAGAGACTGAGAAGGAAGAGAAACAGAAATAGAGAGAGAGAGAGAGAGAGAGTGTGTGTGTGTGAAAACAGAAAAAAGAGAGGGTATTCCCCAAAGTTTTCTGATATTCAGGTGTATTTGCTTTGACGAGCTCCATGTTTAATCGAACAACGATGCTAGCTGACTACGAACGAAAGGCTATAACATGATAATGGGCAGATATTGTAAGGATAAGTTGTTTAATACTAGTATATCACTAAAATCAAATGATCTGCTATGTAGCAGTTAAATATTTCTCAATATTGGTGAAACGCTCTTAAGATTCTGCGAAATAGATCAGAACTCATTATGATTCTGCTCACTTAAAAATAATTAGGCAGACAACAAATTACTGTAACAAATTTGTATTTATTTAGAAAATAATTTTTGATATCCTATATGATTTTAGTTGAAGAATTACATAGGCCTAGTATATTTATTCATTTCAATAATAGCAGCTGTTGTCGAGCATGCGTATGCTTGTCTAGAGGTGCTATTATCGAGCGTTATACGTACTATTAGCGAGATTTGTCAAATAACCACTTTATCCTAACATCTTAGTCAGCTAATTAATATTTCCCATTATACCAGTGATACAAAGTAATCAAACAGTCTCTTAATTTATACATCACATAATTATGATTATAATAAATGATTATATAACTAGTCAATAAATCGCTTCTATTGATAGAGAGTCAAATAGCAACATAAAATTAATGAAACTACCTAACTACCAAAACTTTGTATTCTTAAATGAAACGCAACAAAGTTTAGAAATCAATTCTTTTAGGAGGCAAGTTAGGGGTTACTTGGTTAGTGATTTTGAACAGTTATTCCTTCTCAAAAGCAGAGAAGAATCTTCTCCAACGAAGTGGTTTGTGCTGATCTTTTGAGAGCAATTCTAAAAAAATTCTACTAGACAATTTTGTTTTTATTACTATAAATCACATAGACATGTTCGCCGTATTCTACTAAATTTTTAACCCGACGCTCTGCTTAAGCCTCCTTCAAAGCCGGGTTTAACAAAGGAAGAGTCAAAGGCCTATATCTTTCTTTGCTAAACATGATGTTGAATCTGGGCCCCATTTCACAAAACTTGTCACCAGTGACAAATGACAGTATTTCTTATAAGCTAGTGAAAATTTGGTCCGCTCTGATCTAGTCCGTTGGGATCTGGTTTGCTCTGATCTGATCCGCTCGAATCTTCTGAGCTAACGTGGCTAGTGCATGCCTTGATCCGGATATTCTTTACAGCGATGTCAAAATAAGATGAACCAAGGCACACGACTACCATAGGAACGGTTCGTACGGTGGGCATACAGCGGACTCCAGGGGCGTGGGGAGACGTGGGGAAATTACACTCCTCCCATATAACCCACTGGTTAACATCGCCGAACTGGAGGGGAAAAAAAGAGGAGAAGGAAGGGAAGGATGCGAAGGACGAGAAAGAGAAAAGGAGTAGAAGGAGTAGAAGGGGGAGGAGGTGGAGGAGAAGAAAGAGGAGGAGGAGGAGGAGAAGAAGAAAAAGAAGGAGAAGAAGAAGAAGAAGAAGAAGAAGGTGGAGGAGGAGGAGGAGAAGAAAAAGAAGGAGAAGAAAAAGAAGGAGGAGAAGAAAAAGAAGGAGAAGAAGAAGTAGAAGAAGGAGAAGAAGGAGGAGGAGGAGGATCAGGAGGAGGAGGAGGAGGAGGAGGAGGAGGAGGAGAAGACTAGGAAGAAGAAGAAGAAGAAGAAGAAGAAGAAGAAGAAGAAGAAGGAGGAGGAGGAGGAGGGAGGGGAGGAGAAAAATGTAGACAAAACGATTCAGAAACACAAGTAAATTGAGAAACACCTAAACTGTATATTATTTTGTATTGGGGGATGGAGCTATAGAATAGAGTAATGCAAACAATAATCGATAATAATCCAATCCATGGGCTATTAGAGGGTAGATGGAATAGAACATTTTACGTCAGTCCCCCACTCGACTTATTTATATGCCCCTCCCTTCCTTGTCCATCCCGTCCTTGCCTCTCTTCCCCCCGCCTCTTGGAAATTATCGAGACTATTACCTGTACAACGGAACATGATTCATCGTCTATGGATATTACAGTGTAGAGGACTGTCCAGACCCTGGTTGCCGGGCACACCCGAACATATGGCGGCCTTTCAACACCAAAAGACCAAGACCAGGGTGTCAACTGTGGAGACACGCTTGGCTCCTGGCCGAAGTATGATCCAAAGCGATCCAGAATCACCTGTTCTTGCTTTGCAGTGTACCAGGGGATGATAGGCTTGCTATTGGTGTAGGCGAAGTCATGGTCAAGCTCGAAGTCTGCTAGGAAACTAGCCTTGTTTGCTTTGAACTGCTCGAACTGTTCAGGGGTGAACGCCAGATCGCTTTTGTCGTCTGCAGAGCAAGAAGCCGCGAGAGCAGCAAAAAAACATACACCCATGGTGAGGGTTCTTGCTAATACAGCCATTCTCTATATTATAGTAAAATCTAGTAAAAACAGTCGTTAAAATAATTTCTGTCAAACTTGGAAACGAAATTGTGGAATTGCCGCGTGATGGTGTGATTCTTCAGACGAAATTGCAGTTTGAAGGAAAGGTTTCTGCCACCAGAGATTAAAAGAGAAGTTATCAGGCTCCAGGGATCTCACTGAATGAATGGTAAATAATTATGATCAGAAATGAATTAAAAGAGATTGCGTGTGAAACTTCAGCGTAGTCGTGAATGTGAAGGATTATTTATTTTGGACAAAGTGAATCAATAGACGTACTCATCGGAGCTTGACACAAACATGATATCGTGAGTCAGAACTTTTTATTAAAACATAGAAAATTACGATTTCCCCAAATTTATGAAACAGATGACTGATGATGCAGAGCCAGCAAAAGAGGCTCTTTATGGGGGAAAGCCCTGATCACCTACAAAGGGTAACCTCAAAGCAAAAATTTTCACTATTTTTAGACATTGTATATAAAGCCCTACTTAAATACATTATCAGGGATGATCTTCAAGATGTTTCATATGGTCCAATATACTGCTTAATTAGCATCATACTTTGCTGTTGTGTGTGGTGGTCTGAATAATATGTTTTTGGGTATATTTGAGGAAACATTCTCTCCGTCTCTTAATATTATTTTATAGATTAAACATTTTAAAAGTGAGTGATATGTTTTTGGGTATATTTATATATTGGGTATATTTGAGGAAACATTCTCTCCGTCTCTTAATATTATTTTATAGATTAAACATTTTAAAAGTGAGTGATTTGCACTTATATCAAACAGCAATCTGTATGTTTACATACACACAAAATTCACTTCCTCTTTTTCATGACGTATTTATTCCTAATTCCCATGTTCACTCATATCCAACGCGTAATTGTACTAATTTTCATTTACACAATCCTAAAACTTTGTTAGCGCTTAAGTCCATAAGATATCACGGTCCAGACATTTGGAATGCACTCCCTAGACATATTAAACAGTGTACATCTCTCTATTCATTTAAAGCTACACTAAAAAAACACATTATTTCACAATATAATGTATAAAGGTTTAAAAAAATAAAAATAAAAAATTTAAAGCTTTTTTTCTAAAACTTTAGAAACTACGTTAAATTTTGGTCTGACGTTACATAGTAATACTGATGATTCAACATTTTGGCGCTTGAGGACACTTGCACTTGCACACACACGCACCACTTGCACCCTTGTTTTTGTTTAGTTTCTCTCTTATCTCTGTCATTAACGTATAATTAGTAGCCATATAAATATGAGATTCATATGCTAATTCTATAATTATTTATATTGAATACAACTGTCTATATTCACATTTAATTGTGATATATATCATTTGAGTATCATGGCTCCCTATTCTTGTTAATTTGCCAATATTTCACATCTCATTTTTATTTTAGCTCGGTTGACCGTCTACTCAAGCTTTTGCTTATAACGGCGACCTTCTGCTTTCTTTCTTTATACACGCAATGGCCCAACGTATAAGTTTACTCTTACTCATGTATTATACATTTGTTTCTATATTTTGTATATTGTTTGCATACCATATGTTTTATATAATTATCCATATTTGTTGTATAACTGATTTGTTTGATTGCAGAAAATAAAGTCTTTGAAATGAAATGAAAAAAATATTAGGGGCACATAAATATTAGAAAAGCTGCGACTATGAGAAATCTGTTACTTTTGGGAGATGAGAGGTGGTAACACCTGCTTGTCATAGCACGTGTGGTAATTATGTCTCACGTTATTTAACATGAATGTCATTTGGTAATGTAAATGCACTTTTCTTATAATGATCTATATTAGGGACATTTGATAGCATTGAAAATGCGCACGATTATATATTGTTTAAAGGAACACAATTCGTTCTCATGAAATTTAGGGCATTGCGCACCCATTGGCTCCACTGCCTTTCATTGTGGTGGTAGAAAAAAGGGTTCCTGTTTCTACACAAAGCTGCTCCGATTCTTCGAAGCTAGATAGGTATCTTTAGCTTTAGATGACTGTAAATTTGTAAGCAATAGGGGGAAATATATGTAAAAATTGGCACTTTTCAAAGGAGAATCACATCAAAAGTAACAATGGAAACTTATTTGAAAGGGTCACAAGAAAGAGAAGGAGCTCTTATAATAAAGGAAAAACGGTAATTTATCTAGAGGGTAAAGGACGCTCATCAGAAAGGAAAAGGGGCACCTGTCAAAGTAAAAGGGGCACTTATCAGAGTGAAAAGGGGGTATTTACCATACCTAAAAAGTGCACTCATGAGAGATGAAAGAAGCATTTCTTATAAGGGAAAGGGGCACTTATTAAGAAGGACAATGGGTACTTTTCAGAGTAAAAAGGGCACTTTTGGGGTCCTCGGAAATCTGGGAGCACCTTTCCAGCCGCTCCCTCACAGGAAGCGTCGCCTCTGACCACGTCGGTTTGAAGAGGTTACAGACCTTTTGGTTTCTTCAACTATACTTTGAAAGATAATCAAGAAAACAAATAGCAAATTTTTAAAAATTTCTTGAAACAAAGAATGAAACTGCTGTTTGGGGATATTTTACGGCAGGTTTGAAAGTGTGTTCTCATTTTACCAAACGTGTCTAAGTTTTATGTGGTGAAAAAAATGAGACTTAAATGTCTTTGCACATGGTGAACAATACTGCGACATTTCGAATAAGCCATGATTATAAGGTCGAGCGCCCCCGCCCCCAAGTATTTAATGTCGGTTACGAAAGCTTGTTTCCACTGACTTAGGGGAGAGGGGGGGGGGGGGGGGGGGTCTCCTCTTCATACACCTCCTCTAAACATTGGTGGATGCTTCATTATGATGTTTCAGATCAAGAGCGAATAGCGAGCAATTTGTATTTATATTAATTGCATTAAATGCACTTGACTTTTAGATTGAACAGCCTTAAACTCTGCTCTCGGAAGTCATTTAAATACCACGATGTTCAACCTATCAAAGTTATCTTCTCTTTATTTATTTGTGTCGTGGGAAATACCTTAGTTCGGAAATAAACTCAGTAGCTATAGCTAGTCACTGACTTCCGCCCTGCTCCTTCGTGGGTAGCTAGATTTGACTCAAAGCGGAAACAAAAAAGAAATGTCCTTGTTTTAAATTATTATTATCAGACAATACATTCATTGGTTATAACTGTCAATGGATCTAGCGAAGTATGGAGATATTGTGGGTAAATGTCGGTCATCCAAAGCCCCAACTTGAGCCGAGTTATTTGCCTCCACTCTTTTATGATCTGACATAGAGACAAACCTCATGGTTGGTTGTGGTTATTTTCACGTATTTAATCAAAAGTAACACATTGTATTATCAAGGAGCGTACTTTTACAATTGTAAGTACGGTAAATAAAGATTGACCTCTGTCCGTTAACCACAGAGAATACACTAAAGTTTTGTGATATAATTATAATTGAATTGAGAGCATTACGTGTATGTGGGAGTATATTCATGGACATTGGATGAGTCGTGGTAACCACTGCACGACTTTCACTGTCACCTAACACTGTGCTTACTCGAGACATAGATTACCAGTCCTGAAATCTCGTATGGCTCCATACTTCCACCTCTTTCTTCCTCTTTGCGACATGACAGCATTATTCATGCATTAATGGTAACAATGGAAAAGAAAGTGACAGAAAAATATCCCTAGAATAATACTTCTCCCCTTAGTAATATAATGTGATGTACCTTTTTGTGAGTCTATGTATTACCATAGACCAGGGACTTGTTAGTTGATTCGATGATTTTGTAAGCGCTATGGTACTTGCTTTTGTTTTTAGCGCTCCTAAATAATCGAGGGTATGTTTATGAAATAATTAGTGATAGAATTTATATAATATTTTCCAAATTCACTGGCAAGCTGTCATCATGGTTTTATATTGATTTTTGATCATAGTTAAATCCACCCTCTGTGACTTACTCACTTTATCGGAGTTTCAAGCATTTATGTGATCACAACATAATATTTTTAAAAGATATCGTTCAAAATGAGCGCTTTGAAATTGAATAATCCTCAGGTATTGCTTAATGACATTAAAGCTTATAGTTATGATTTGGTGTACGACTGCTGAAGATTGCCGAAGTGCATCTCCCTGTTTCAATTAAACTATCTGTACAGGCATAGTCATGAATTAAACTTGCACATCCTTTTATCTGATGCATGTTGCACACGAAGCGTCATTTACTAACTGACGCAAGATTGCGTCATCGACTTTTGACGTGTCATGTGAGACTGATATCGTACGAACTGGTGCAAACAGTGAAATCACAACATAACAGTGAAACCACTGTGCTTAAAAGGTATAGACCAGTTTTGGAAACGCCCCCTCTCAAAAAATGAAATGGAACCAATCAGTGAAAGAATATGTTTTGACTAATACGTGATGATACAAATTTTGCCGAGAAACCGCCTACTAATTGATATGTTTGGTAAATTATCATCCGGACCGGAAAGATATCGCGCACGTGTCGCGTAGTCCCATATACACCTTTCTGTGTACAGTGCTTGTAACTTTACCAAGACTGGGCCAAATTTCTTATCATTTTGATGATTCCAGAACCTTGCAGTATAAACACCAATACTTATATGCTAGATGATCAACCTTTTCTGATCGATTCCTCAACGTTTCTTTCACATGACCCAAACTGGTCTTTATCTTTAATTACTAGCGCATTGATTAGGATAGCGCAATTGAAATGACGCACCGCGTGCAACGGACATTGACTTGCGTCCAATGTAACAAATTGGCGTTTAAAGCCATGTGCACACTAGGTGTTACTTCAATGCGCGATTCAAGGATACTCAACCATAAATGCACATAAAAGCTCCAGACGCAATCAACAGGTAACAGACGCAACTACCTGAAACTAGTCTGCAGGCACAAAAACTCTAATTGGACACTTGAACACAATTGCATAAAGTCTCGAGTTGAGCCCAACTCTGTCTATCTCTGGCTGTGTCAGGAGCAGTTACAGTACAGGGCCTGTACCACAGTCTATGTATAGTATTCTAGCTCAGACTTACCTTTATGCTTTATGAGTAACAAGGGTTTGTGCCTGCAAACTAACCTGTGTGTGCGTGTAATTGGGTTATTACAGACGTTTTCTGTATCCGTGTGCATGTGAAAGAATGAGGGTGCATGGGTGTATGTTTGTTTTGATAAGTTTTACAATATTTGTTATTATGATTTGCTTGTTTGTCTATTTTTGTACAGGGCCTATTCTCACAAGCTTTGATTATCCTGGGGTCCTTCCGATTTTGCTGTTCATTTGTTATGTATTGTTTACTTTGAATTTTAATGGAAAACAAAATGAATTGAATTGATAAACAGATATGAATATTTACGTCTGGGGACCGACCTTTAACGGGCTTTAACGTCACCATCCGAAAGACGTGACTCAGTTTCGAACCGGGATCGCCTGAGTCAGTTTGTAGGCGAAGACATATAAGAGAGCTGACCAAGTGAACGTGCCGCTAGACCAACTCACATCTCCCTGAAGAAGGCTACGATGGCCTAACGCACAGGCACAAGGTTTCAGATTGGTCTGAAAAGGGAAATTTGACTGAGAAGTGGCTTAACAATCTACACAATACGAAAACCTTTGCCCGGCACTTACGTCATTTGGCAAGACGCGGATCCAGGATTTCTTAGGGGAGGGGGCCCAACTTTTTTTTTTTTTGCTCCCGAAAATTTGAAAATCGCGCCGGCCAAAAATGTGCTCAGTGGGGGGGGGGGGGGGGGGGGTACAGTGCACAATTTTTTTTTTTTTTTTTTTTTTTTTTTTTTTTTTTTTTTTTGCTCCCGAAAATTGAAAAACGCGCCGGCCAAAAATTCGCTCAGTGGGGGGGGGGGGGGGGGGGGGGGGGGGGGGGGGGGGGGGGGGGGGGGGGGTAGTGAGCACATTTTTTTTTTTTTGATCCTCAAAAAAATTTCAATTTGCACCCCCCCCTTGAGCGCCAGGGGGGGGGGGCCCAACCCCCCAAAATCGTAAAAATCACGTGATTTTACATGATTTTTTTCTCAAGGGGGGGGGCTGGATCCGCCACTGAGACATTAATCCGACATTTGCCACTCTCAAGCCAGGTGTACATAGCGATCGATGGGATAATAATTAATAGCAGGGTCGTCAGAAAGAAAAGTATCTAGGCTGACGAGGCTTCCCTGTTTTAAAAAAAAATTATGTATAATAATTATATTATATTATTATATTATTATGGAATTTACCACGATTTGGAAGAGGACATAAACTGAAAGCATAAAAATTATAGCCCTGAGGCCTTGTGGTATATCACAATGAGTCGGATATGCCTTTCCTGTATGACATATATCTGTACTGTATCGTACCTTTACTTACACATTGCCTACTCCTCTTTCTCTCTCTCTCTCTCTCTCTCTCTCTCTCTCTCTCTCTCTCTCTTTCTGTCTGTCTGTCTCTCCCAGCCCTCTCTATCTTTCCGTATCTCTCTCTCTCTCTCTCCCTCTTCAAGCTTTCATTCCTTTTGTCTATCATCATGTCTATAATTATATCCGTTTCTCACTTCTCTCTCTCTCTCTCTCTCTCTCTCTCTCTCTCTCTTCATTGGACAGGGTGGATTGACCGAAGCACCAGCAGTGTTATTTAGTAGCCATCGTTGTCCTGTTATTTTATTTTCACAAGTTGAAAAAAACAGTGCCTGTCCTAGAACAACCCATAAACAAATTGATTTTGCAAATTTGAAAGACAACGATAACGTAAAACTAGATCCACAATTTTTGCTACTATTTTGTAACGACTATAATGTTTTAATGGTTTCTTCAATTTTTTTATTTTTTTATAAATAATTTTAAACGATAATCATTACCCCGCTTTCGAGATGATTGGTGCAATACTGCATATGGATTGTGATATAGGGCCATAACACCATTAGATTATGTGAGATACCATCATTTCAATATCGCTGATTAAACAAATCAAGACACCTAACTGAACGACCCGCTGTCCTTCATGTATTTCAACGCGCTGAAATGTTGTTATAGGCTCGTCAAGACATGAATAATATTGTTAAGCCGCAGCTGATTATTTTTATAGTGGCGTATGTGTAGTACCCTTTACATGTTAAAAGATAACTTATAACACAGAGCTCGGAAAATACGCGTATAGGACCTTTATAATATTAATAATTATAAACAAAAAGTGAAACACGATTTCTTTTGTCTTCCGGGCGGTTAACCGCCAAAAGTAATAATAGGTTTAGATGTATCAAATATATACATAATTAGTAATGAAATGCTTAACAAAATTGTAGTAAAATGTGTATAATTCAGTGTGTTAAATGAGGAATTCCACATCCTTACGTGTTTGTGTTTTCGTCCAATGGACATCCTCTATTTTTTTGGGGGGGGGGGGGGGGGGGGGGATACCTCGCTTCAGGGAACGACAACCCCAGCGTAATTTGTAGCAAAGGACTATAGATTTGCTAGCAAATCTAACACAGTTCAAGTCAGTGACATCCTATGAAGTTTCGGATGTTTGCCATTTAAGGCAAAATGCATCGTAGGGTTTTACACCCACCTCACAAAGAAACAAAAACAACCCTGCTAACACAGTGCAGTATCCATTAGGCGACATCTTTATTAATCCATTAGGCAAGCCAAGGAAGACCAAACAATACAAGCAAATACAAAATATTTTTCCAGTTTAAAAGTACAACTGAATTTTCAAATACATTTGCGTCACGTGAGGATGAGCTAATTCATACAAATGGACATAAGCGCCGGGGGTTACGCATTATAGTATGCATGCACGGGTAACGTAAACTGGCTAAAAGCGTGCCGGATAAGAATTTTGAGAAGAAATGAAGACTATTAATCTAATCTTCATCGTGTATCTGCAAATACCTCGTGGTTATGGCCGAACAGAAATAGGGTATCTGTTTTCTCGCTGACAAAATATTGTTCTTCACTCCCTGTATATATTGCCTAAACGAGTAATGGCACTAAACCTCTGTCGTAATGTTACCATGACTACAAGATGAAGTACATCATGAGCTCTAAAGCTATAGCCTTTTGACCAGGTGTAATGGTTATTCTTTTTAATTGCTGTCTGTGAAATTGATGAAAGTACGCCTTATGAATACCGGTCAATGACACGGAATACGTTACTATCTACCCTAGATGACGCTTGTATATTATGTTCGCTTCAGGAAATATATGTTTAATCACAAATAAAATCATTCATGCCATTTGCATAATATTATGGGCGAGGTTACGCGGCCTGGTGAAACAGTCACATTTATCATCAGTTTCTATACAGGAGATAATCACATTTCCAGGCGACCAGCTTTAAACATGGTGCTTCTGGACACTTCACAATATTTGTCAATCGACCGACATATTAATAGAACCAATGGAACCATCTGAAAACTATATCTTCAATCTAATACATCTTATCAAGTCACATGATGTGACTTGTGACTGTCATTATGCATCCATGATTTCAATGCATGCGATAACAAAATTTGATCTGTTTTAATATCTTAATAGACAAAATATGGCAAATATTCCCCCTTTTACGATCATGGGTTTCAGAAGAACTATATATCTTCTGTTTTCTCGTCATTGTTCCTATAATATAACATAACTCCACTTTGTTACTGATAACGCCCATTGAAACGAGACTTCATTTCCATTACGTTGAATTCAGCCTCTGAAGGCAAATTGCCCACAGGACAGTACTTTTTAAAAATTGTAACAGTTTTCATTTTGCAACACCTCCTTGAACGATGTTTCTCTCACAAAGCGCGTCAAAGATCACACCGGTCGTTGACGTAGTCCTACGTTAGGCATAAGACGCATCGCGTGCTAAGGACTCCAGTCAAAAGGCTTCCGTTAACGTGATTGTCGGCGAGCATTCAAATAGCGCACAGATCGAAGAAATTCTGACTGCTCTGGAATTTTGTTGCATTTACAGCTCAGCATATATCTAAAGACAAGTTTGAAGTTTGGATGCTTCGTCGCGTAGATTATAGGGTTTATGCAGCTATTACAAAGCAAGATGGCCGCCGTCCACGGTATAGCCGGGTCGCTGGGCGGGATCATGAGCGCTACACCATGAGGCGTTATGCAGATCAAGAAGGCGAGGACTACGTAAAATAAGTTCTTGGTAATCTCGACCTGTCGTTTGCTCAAACGAAGTTGTTGCTGGCTGGATTGTCGTTTCAAGCTGGCATGCATTGACGAAGAGGATCCCTCCGCTTGCTCGGTCATTGCCTTCATGTGACGTCTGACGTGGAGGTACACTTTCACGTAGCAAACAATAATTATTACGAGTGGGACTGGGTAGAAGATCAGGGTTTGCAGAACGCTGTAGTAGTCCGATAGTGGGTGCGTGGTCTTGTGTGAGCATGTGCTGTATTTGTCGGCGTACCCAAGCTCTCCGAGCCCGATCATTGGGGGCAGCAGCGCGACCAGGAATGGAACAGACCAGATGGCCAGGATCATGAAGGTTAGATTGACCGGGGTGTAAACTCTACGAAAAGTATTCAAACTCTGCGTGATGACAAGCCATCGGTTGATAGCGATGGTGGCCAAGGTGAAGAGACTGCATCCCACGCAAGTAAAACTCACCAGCGCGACAACCACGCACACCCACTCCGGTAAAGGCCAGCCGCCCCGGCTGAGCAGCGCCACCGCGTTCCAAGGAATCGTCATGGCGGTCAGTAAATCGGCAACGGCGAGGTTGACGACGAAAATGTTCGTCACCGTTCGAAGTTTCCGACACAGAATGACGCCCAAGACGACCAGGCTGTTGCCGAAGATTCCCAATGTAGCTATGATGATGAAGAAAACGGAGAGAACGATGCGCTGGGTGTAGTCGTCGAATTGAACGTTCTCAAGGAAATAACGGTGTGAACTGTAGACATTTGGTAGTATTCCTCAGTTGGAGGAATAATCTCATCCGGTAATTTATTCATACCCTCTTCCATGATTAAAATCTTGTTCAGGTTCAGCTAATCCCAAATTGTCCTTGTCTGCAAAGTAACCTGGAAAGAAGAGTGAAAGATTGAAGCAAATCACAAAAAAGTACATAAAATTATTGATTAAACCGTTTCTGAGGGACTTGCGAGACTGAAAAACAAACAAACAAACAACCAAATATAATGATAAATAAATGAATAAAATAAGGCATTAAGAAATTGTTATCCAAACAAAAAAATTGCTGAAATCTTTTGATGACACGTTTCAGGAGCGGAAAATATCCGACTAAAGAGTGTCATATTTTTCAGGGTCCTTTTGGGAAGACGATCGCAACCACTTACGAAGAATCAGCCTATATAGTAAGGCGATTCCAAGTGCCCGGTACATCACATTTTGAAATGATAATATCCAAATGATTTACCATTTTCCAGAATACAAATATCCAAATGTGATTTAAGATTAAAGGTAAAGACCAGTTTCGGAAATGGAAGCTCTGATTACCAATTATGTGAAAGAATATGTTTTGACTAATAGGTGATGATACAAATTTTGCCGGGAAACCGCCTACTAATCGATAAATTTGGTAAATTATTATATCTATTTGGACCTGATAGATATCGCGCACGTGTCGCGTAGTCCCATATACATATTTCTGTGTACAGTGCTTGTAACTTTACCAAGACTGGGCAAAATTTCTTATCATTTTGATGATTCCAAAACCTTGCAGTACACACCAATACTTATATACTAGATGATCAACCTTTTCTGATCGATTCCACAACGTTTCTTTAACAATGTAATCGCATGACCAGAACTGGTCTATACCTTTAAAGTGACTCGGTAACATGGTTGAAGGTTGATGAAAAAAACTGCGTAATTTTTGTATGAAATTTTATTTATTATTTTCCTTTTACTGTACTAACCCTCTGACTGATAACTGATAACATTCTCAAACCACAAAGATTTTTATGGTATTCTTTAAAGGCGTCACTACCAGTAAAATCTCCCAACTATATTTGAATTTTCCCAACCGTTTTTCAATGAAATAATACATTATGATATGTAATGATATAGTTGGGAGAAATATTGAATCGATCAGATCAGATTTTCCAGATTTGTATCATTAACTATGGTCTGTTTTTACTCAAATTTTCAGATTATTTTTAATTGTACATATAACATTGAAGTCACTACCTTAGCACCATTTTCTCTCATCTGAACAATGTTACCAAGTCCCTTTAACTAAGAGATTAAGAACTTTTCATAAAAAAATAGAGTGCTCCCCGTTGAAAACCTCTCATGAAATTTTTCAGGAGCGAAAAAACATTCGACCAAAGGGGTATATTTTTTCAGATTCCTTTGGGGTCTAAAATTTGAAAGTGGGGCTTAATTAGAAGCTCCTGGAAATGTAAATTGGGTTATAATGGGGAAGGAGGTGTTGCTAAGGCCGGTTTCCCTATTTCATCGGTGAACCTCTTTCATGCTTCACAGTACATCTATATAATACTGTATAGACCTCATTATTAATGAATTGAGAATGAATTCATGGATACCCTTTTTATCTAAATTTATGAATGTTACTTCTGTGACTCAGTAGCGCACATTGACTTGAAAAATCTTCAAATTTCATGACTACCCTAAGAGGTAATCACAAGCGGATCCAGGGGTTAACAAAATCCGACCACCCACCCCCCCCCCCCTCCCCTCCACCTCCCTCCCTTTTCCCGTAAAAAAAAACTGACAGCCTCTAAATGAACTCCCCGATTGTTCATGTTTGTTTGCTTGCTTACTTGCTAGTTTGAATTTGTTGAGAATTCGACCCCTTTTTGTTGAATTTACAAAATCCTAGACCCAGGCGCGTACGCAGGGGGGGGGGGGGGGTGGTTTTGGGGTTAAACCCCCCCCCCTCGAGTTTTTTTATGTGTATGTTTTATGTATGTTCTTTTGGAAACCCCCCCCCCCCCTTGAAAAAAATCCTGCGTACGCCACTGCCTAGACCCACCCTGTAATCACCATGATGTTCTCATGTGTTATCTAATTTGAACCTTTGACTGTCTTTTATATCTCTCGGTAGCAAGCTATTTCCTGTCTTTGATCAATGATCCTATCGGTCTACACAATACCAACATACGATGTCACGTGGTTTGAAAAGAAGAATCAAACCTTAAAGCAAAAAGAAGAATATGTATAAATAATTATTATTATTTCAGTATTAAGCTGTAAATCATATTTTTCTAATAGCGGTTCTAGAGGGGCTTAGGAGCTCAATCCTGCCACACGAAAAACCTTCGACCCCCCCCCCCCCAATACAAAATAAACATTGCGAATGAATTTAAGCGAGGCACATTGAGAAAATGAATCAAATATTCAACGAGTCAATGAAAATGTATTCAAATCTATACAAGTTTACCTAACAACTAGCTATTATATTCTTGTACATGTTATTTTATCTGCAATACTAAGTCAGAATGCAAATGGCACACATAAGCTGCTGCTCAGTCGGAAAAGCATTATGCCCTGCCCTACCTTATAACAAATAATTTAAGCACTTTGTATCCTGACTATTAGAATTAGAAGCGATGCAAGAGCCCCCACCCCCCCCCCCCCAAGTAGAAGCAAAATCTTGATTATACATGCAAATAAGAAAGGCGCAATTTCTGTATAGTCATTATGGAATTCGCACTTTTTAATCTTTGTGATACTGCAAATTGATTCGAGAATGATCCTACATCTTTGGTGTTATAAGCAATCATAATTTGAATCTGAATTTGTAGAAAATTACTTCAAGATTTTTCAAACTCAAGATTTACCAAGCTACCGCCCCCAAGCAAAAACACCTTCTAGATTGAATGAGAATTAAAGGATTCGTATACGATCGAAGCACTTTAAAACGACGTCTTCATTATATTTGATTACAATAAGAAAATAACCTATCGAAATGTCATGGATGACAGTTATCACTGTCAACCCAATTGACCTAACTGACCTGCTTATCACAATGAAACTCCTTTCACTATTTTATCGGATTTGTGGTATAATACCCCTTATCCGGTACCCGGATGGAAGCTATGCTGATGAACTTTCCAAACCCACTAATCCGCTAGATAAAAATATCAGGTGTGATAGTTGTGATATCTTCCTTTTATTTTGAGGTAAATGAACGGGGGTATGTTAGCTGACTGTGAGCATGATGATATCAGCCACGTTGAAGCCAGTGAAATAATAATGAAGTATTTAGCGCTATACAACAGACATTAGCGCTCTACAAGAAGAACCCATTATTTGTTTCATTATTATTATTATCATTATTATAATTATTATCATGATTATTTATATTATTATTATTACTACAATTTTCATCATCATAATAATAATTATAATCATTATTATCATCGTTATGAGTATAAAAGTAGTATTAATAGTATTAATATCATTAGTCATAATTATTATCATGACAACGGGTGCATATTGTCTTTCAGAAGGCTTGCTTATCCGAGCATTCCAAATGTTCCTTCATCCGAAGGTTTGTTATTCCGAATGTTGGTAACTCGTAAGCATCTTACCCGTAATATCTATTGCACATGAGATGTCAGTTTGGTTGCGTCAATACATGCGCTAATCACTCCTCACGATGAAGAAAAAATTAAGTGGCCAGCATATGCCAGTATATCAACCTTTACTATTCATGGGACACAATTCTAACATAGCGTACCAATGACGCAACGTCTTTGGCGCAGTCCTGCATGCGTCATTCAAAAGACGCCGTATATGCTGCGTCCACACATTGCGATATTGTTTTTTGTCGGGAAATCGCGATGTGTGAACTTATAACTGTAATGTGAACGCGCCCTAGTAACGAGGCTTCGACCACCGATCCAAGGTAGAATTTGAATTCGTAATTATTTTTTGTGTGAGATAGTATGCTTGTGCACGGTCGTCTAGCAAATGAATAACTTTCTATTTAAAAGATGTCATGTACACTGGATACGCATGATGAAATGCAGTGCGTTCTTCAATAGTGAGACATTTTATAATGCCTCGTGCATGACCTTTGCATTTAGAGATTTCAGTTACGTGTCTGTGCATGATTAACTTTCAGCCAATTAATAATTCATTTACTTGTAATAACACTTTAACGAAACGCAATCAGAAAAAGCACTTTCTAAAATGACATGCAATGCGCTTGCATGCAAAATGTAATTTAATATGAATTAACTCCTGACTGCAAGTCAATCGCAAACTACACGATCTTCCTGCGATTCAACTTTCATTATGTTAGAAACAGAAATCTAAACAACAATCATCTTCCAGATGTAGGTTCTGAATATTGATAAGACTGCCCCCTAAAAAAACCCAGGAATTTTAGTGCATTAAAAGCTTTCTAGTCAGAAAAAAAGCCGAATCGGCTTCAAATGGTAGGCAATCGCACTACTGGTGTAACGTCGCTACGATTCTGAGCCCATTTAGCTATTCCTCCTCAGAGGGAGCGTGAAATCCATTAATATATTGATTTCATTGATTAAACATGTATCATTATTCACTCATAGAGCAGTCCGAATGTACACATCAAATCACTATTTCAAATTCTTTGAAACTCGGATTGTAGTCAGATCGTATAGTGGGCTTAATACGTCAAAGCCAAATATCATCAAATCCAAATCGAATTTGTCGATTAAGCTTCAAACATGAAGAGGGTCATTCTCACGAACTCAGCACGGCGCGCAAAGAATCGTGTTGGCGATGAAGTGCTTTCATTTTGGTTTGTTTGGTTGTTGTATTTTTTATATTTTATCTTTCAAGAAAGCAACGTGTGAATAATTCAGCATTATGGCAATTGGCTGCAATTGACAAATCGAAATATCAGATGAATTTAAAAAAAATTAGGCGATGGGTATAGGGGGTACTTTTGAAATACCTTTGATGGAGGGAGACTGCAATAATCGTTAACATATTCATTTGTACGGGTAGAAAGGGGTAATGCTTTTACCCCAGCCATTTACACACATGACTGTATCACATAATGAATAGAACTAGTAAAGGAGTTCTTTCTTTTTAAGAAACTAAATTCGTAGCACATATTATTACAGTTGCTTTTAATTTTTTCAGTATTGTTTGTTTGATTTTTTTTCTTGTCCTCTATCTTTTTATTTTCATAGGTATTTTCTGTAGATAATGTACTTTGTATGTTTCATAATGTATGTTTTGCTATGGCGACTTAACCACAAGCCCTGCGCTTTGGCCTCCTTCCTTCATTGTATATATTTCATGATTTGTTCGTTTTAATTTTTGTGACGGAAATACAGGTCTATTTAAGTGAATTGAATTGAATTGAATTTTGCTTGTGTACGATTGTCAAGGAAATTAATAACTCTCTCTTTGAAATGAGAAATGTTCACTGGATCCAAACTGAATTAAACAAGGACTTTGACATTTTCGATGAGATGTAGTGAGTTTGTGAGTTGAGATGGGGTGTTAATAGTAATGATATCGACTTCTTGTACAACATAATCCACCGCGCCAGCTAGGCGATCAAGGCACTCCAATAATGAGCACAGTAATGTTTGTAGCTTGCCTACATAATTATTTGGCTGCTCACCGTCATCAGTGTACAAACACATAATATGAACGGTCTTGTGTTTTTCGGATTACAGAAAGTTGCGGCTTTCCTTTTAAACTCTCTTTCTGACTTCTGGGCCACAGGAAGGAAAAATGAGGTCATTCTATGCATGTCAATCGAATAAAAAGGAGTGTAGTGATTATGTATATATATATATATATATATTTATATATGGATATTTATGCATGACTAATGTCTGTTTGGTTACGTAGATAGGGAGAAGGATGGGGGACAACATGACGGGGCGTTTTGCTGAATTTCTGTTTAGTGCAGACCTTTAAAACAATTGTAACACGACAGAAAGCATAATAAGTAAACGGTAGCGTTGCTATGGGGGTAGAGGGGATCACAGGGGCACGTGTACCCAATTGAATGGCGAAAACGATCAAGAATATAGAGGGGGAGAGAGAGAGAGAGAGGGGGATGGGGAGGAGAAAAGGAAGGAATGGAGGGAATAAAATGGAGACGGAAAGGGCAGCTTTATGTAAGATGATAGGCAGCTATAGAGCCCCTACCCATTATCCTTCCCATAATCATGGTCTTGCCAATTAAATATGCATTTTCATCACCGAGGAGCAACGGTGCTCAGCCCCTCTCCCTTAATGACAATGCCCTATGTATGACCGAATCCACCCTACGCCACTGGATGTATGTAGGTACCATTATGTCCATTAAGCGTATGCTATTTTAGCAGTCGGGTAACATAAAACACCGATAACGTCAAATATAACAGCTTCTCTCATAATTACATCATAATTTCAAAACAGATCCGATGACCGATTGAAGATTACAAATATAAGCAGGTGACAATAGGGGACACGTTATCGACTGTCTCGCCTCCATGGCAGAAAAATGTAAAAACGGCTGTGCTGTATTTAAAAAGCCGTTATAAAATATTTCGGATTTCGGACATTTTCCATAAACATAAGCAAAACGGTATAGGAGATATTGAGGTAGCTAACTGGTCCACACATCTTCACGTATTGCGTCTCCTTTTTTCAGTATGTGGGATAAAGAACTACTATAGGCCTATCAAAAATAATCCAACCCCTAATCAGTCGAATAGATGCTTCTTTAAATTCTGCAACAGTAACAAGATACAATTTCAATCTAGCGGATTGATTGACTAGTTTCAAATGTGAATTGCATGCTCTCAAATAAACACAAAACACTTATCTAATTAAGCGCAAAGTACCAAGCACCAATGAAATGTCAGTCTTCTACAACATGAAAATGCAAATTAACAGATCAAGTTGACCTTCATTCTACTCTTAGCCTCTCTTTTGTTTGTTTGTTTGTTTGTTTGTTTGTTTGTTTTGTTTTGTTTTTGTTTTTTTTTTTTTTTTTTTTTGGGGGGGGGCGTTGTTTTACGTCATTTAAAAATGATAGCATATCATTTTTTATCTCTGTTAGATGAATTTAACACCATAATCATAATCAAAATCATGTACATTTAAGTGTTTGTTTGCTTAAGTCAAAATTCTGTAATTGAAACAATGTGTTGTTGTTGCTGTATTATACAGGCATGTATTGTGAATGTGCTCATTGTTAAACAAGTACTTTGTATGAATATATTAAATCAACAAGACTAAAGTTTTCAACAGCTACCTAATCTCTGCAAAATAAGTTGAGACTTGTCATTTCAGCGTATACAGTGTAATCATCAAATAATTTGCAATATCTTGAAAATCTATTCCTATCGTAGAATTGATATCTTGATTGTGTTACACACTGTAATCGTATAAGTCTTTGCTGTAACTCGAATTGAAAATGAACACCCTGGCCTACTCCAAGGACAACATGAATGCTCGGAGGTGATCATGAGGATAGAGTGACGGCATACTGTCTTGAGGGGCACTATCTATTGACTTCCCCCTTCTACTTCCTCCTACATAAAGCTTTCATACATCATTACCATTTATGGATATTTTAATATTCTCTTCCCTTCCACCCATGGCTACCTCTTTGCTAGATCTTTTCTGATCATCACAGCACGAATTCTCATTAGACTCGCAGAATTTGACGTCCTCTCCGGTGGGCTCACAGCCCTCTATTCGTGATCGCCATAGGCCTCTCCATCGTTATTATCATTTCAGTCCATCTTCTGTGATTAAAGATGGAAACAGCAAGGAGCCAGCAAATTAGAGCCCACTTTTGCAATCTTTCGACGGCCTAAAATTAGCTCGTCACTATCATTATCCTCGGACACTGTCGCCAGGAGCATTCCTTTACCGTTTATGGTCCGTATTGCGATGGTATTGGTGATAGTGGTGATGTTATGAATGCTGGTTATGATCGGGATGGCGTTGGTTATGGTGATGGTGATGATGATGGTGGTGGTGGTGGAGATGATGATAATGGTAATAATAATGATGGTGACGATTATAATGTTGATAATGCCGATGATGCTCCATTATGATGGTTGCATAATGGTGGTGATGGTAATGATGATGCTGGTGATGATAAGGATAATGAAATGATTAAATATGTTTTTGGGGTATGACCTTGGTTGTGATGATGATGATGATTATGATGATGATGGTAATGGTGGTTGCGGTGATGATGATGATGATGATGATGATGATGATGATGATGAAAATGATGATGATTATTATAATGTCGAGGATGGTGCTTAGAGTACTAGATAGAGTACGTGATTATTGGATTGCGTGGAAAGCCCAGACAAAGTTGACTTTTCGGAGGATAGCAAGGTATCATAGAGCCAAGCCAACCTGAATAGGCTATCATGAAACTAAACGTTACAAAGTTACAAATATATTTGCCAACTAAGACAGAACAAGGAGAGCCAATTGAAAAAAATAAGTCTCGGTAGGGGCTATGGCATTGCAGTTTGATTCATAATCAATCTGAACAACTCTCGTTACACGTAGTCCAACTAATGAGAAATCACGCTGGGATTGAAACGGTGAGCGCGGGGAGTATTATTATCGAAGCTAATAATATGAGGTATAATCCAAATACAAGTTTTAACCAATATTGGCTAAATATTGAGAAAAAGGAGTTACGTTAAAATGAAATCTAAATTTGTTTATAAAAACACCATTACCATTTATTTTCTGGACGACTGGAGGGGGAGGTCATCGGCCTTTATGCGATGGAGCAAAGCGACCGAGGAAGGGGTCGGGCTCAAATCATATATGTCCGTTATTTGCCTTTGTTTCTTTTTCTTTCCGTCTTCCTCTTTTTCTTTCGCTTTCTTTCGATATCCTCCTTTGTTTTGATGTCGGGCGGTGAGTGGGGGGGGGGCACTTAATTGCCTCTATATGCCCTCACGTAATGGCTACGCCACTGGTTAGGCTAGGCCTATAATAATATTTTTGGAACGGTCTATTTGATCAGAGAATCGGTGGTTGGTAATTGATGAAAATTAGATCCTGCTGGATTGTATCTGAGAGTTTGTAGGAAAAAAAAAGAAGGAGGAAAAACTCTTGCCAATGAACCTCAATGCAGAATCCCATTAGGTTAGAGGTCCAAGAATTACTTCCCACGATCTAATGAGCGGTGAAAAGCGTACCCCCCCCCCAAAAAAAAAATAAAAAATAAAATAAAAAAATAAATAATTAAAGGGATGAATAGATTCAGTCATGCATTCAATTTTAGGCCTGTTTGAAACATATCAAACTGAAGGCCAGAGCAAGCAAATAATAATCGGATATGTAATTATTATTTTTTAAATTTTATTTATTTATTCATTTATTTATTCATACATTTATTTATCTATCTATTTATCTAAATATTTATTCTTATTCGCATTTATTTAATAAATGGGTATATATTTATTGATTGATTCATTTTTTTTATATAGTTATCTCTATATTCATCTTTTATGCCCTTTTTCTTCTTCAGTATAAGCCACAGCTGAACACAAAAAACGCTTGGCCTAAAGAGTAGGGATAGTTCGGCAAGAGGCCTTTGTGAATGCTTTAATTTTCCCATAATATATACAACTATACTTCCATGCTATTATGTTTTATTATTGACATCATGTTACGATTATCTATTTATATTTATAAATCTATTTGCTCTAACGATAATCCAAAATTGTGGACTTTACATTAATAAATTGATTTGATTTTATAATGTGTGATCAGTGAATCACTGGCGTAGCCAGCTCTTTCATAAGGGGGATGTTACTTTATCCACTTATACCAACTAAACAAGAATAGTACCTTATTTTCACACTTTCCATTTACTTGACTGTAAAACTGCCCAACACCCCACCCCCCTCAAAAAAAAGGTGGGATGCCTCTTGTCCTACTTTGAAACGCCAGTTCAATAAACTGCAATAAGCTATCAACAAATAAAATGCTACCCCCGCCAACCAAATATATATTCCTAACTGTAAATGTCCACTACTGCATAAAATCATGAACCTGCAGAACTACGATTTGAAAAAATATCAGATGGGTCAAAGATAGGCGTGAAGTGATGAGAGAAGGGGCAATTGAGCGTTTTAATACCAATCATGAGCTCCACTTTAAAATAATTACACTGGTGCACAAATTGGAAAGACGGCCCCTACGCCCCTACGCTCTATTAACGTTCAAGATATGTCTATTATCACGATAGTTTATATCCCAAATCCATACACAGTCTGAAATTATCTCCTGTGGAAAGATGGAAGAAAACACTTTTCTCATAAATTGGTTTAAGAATATAGTGAGGTTCACATGACAGTCCGTTTACTTGAAGTTCGTGATTTTAAACTTCAAGATTATCTTGATGTGGGGACACACTCACTGGCTACGAAACAGTGTACTCGAATCAAATTTACAAGTCCCTGCGCTCAAATGTATAAACCACAAGTGGAGGGGGGGGGGGCGTCTTCAATCGAAGTTACGTGCCAGTCGGAACCCCGCTTCTTGGTAGTTAAATGATGGACTGCTTGTACAACTTGCCGTTTAAAACTTTGCAGATTCGTTGTTTTCGGTCCCGTGTGAGCTATGGTCGTTGTTACTTTTCAACTTCGAGGTTTCACAAACTCAAAATTTAAAACAGTACAGTACCGTGTGAACATCGCTTATGGTAGATATCAAAGTCAATCAACCCGCCAGAAAAGTGAACTTATTATTTGCAGATGTTGGGCTGTGTTGGGTGACCGGGGATAAGGGTGTTATTTCTAAGCCAGCCTGGGATAACGAACGAAATACTACCACTATTTCGTGATGGAAGAATGAACATCGTGGTCAAAAATATGATTGGAGCGAGAATATGATTTATTTTTCTTCCGGCAGTTGACTTTTGAGAGGGCATCGGTATCACAATCGTTAAAATTGCATTTCAAGGGGTGGAATTTGAAGAAAAAAAAAGATCAAGGTGCGATCGTATGGGACTTTGAGATTGGGCTAATATCGTTAAAAAAGTACATTCGACTAAAAATAAAAGTGAATCCGTCATATAGCATAAAGCATTAAAACAACATGTTCTGTATGAAATACCTATCTATGCCATATCTCATATATTTTTCAAAGATTCTAAACCAACTCAAATATTGGAAGAATAACAGAGAAAATAGAACCCGAAACAATCTGACGTATAACTAAAGAGGTTATACGTCAAATCATTTTCTTTACATTTAAAGCAAATACTATTAGTCACTTGAGGCCAATTTAATGTACACATTAAAGGATGATTATCACTGTACATACAATTTTGTAACATTACAATCATGCAAATATCATGCGTTAAACGTCAACAACTCATATTTTCATCTGAAAATTTTGATTGAATGAGCGAAAGTCTGGCAACTATTTCAGTAGGTCTGTACCATTTAAATTATAAACTCACCAGATCTTACCCGTTTCACAAGAATCTGGTTCATGTAAAATCCTGAATTCCAATAGGTTTTTCAATCCACGCTCAACATCGTTTTAAACGAACTCACCAATCAACCAGGTTACAAATGAAAAACAAAATGTGGAATTGAACCTAATGCGATTTCAACCAAACGCGAAAAGTTCAAAGTCAGAAACTGCGATGATTTTTCCGAAACATGATATTGACCTCAAGTGGCCGGCGATATTTTCTGATGACCGGCTGGAAAGGTGCAAAATCTATAGTGTTGGCTCTCACCGCAGGACGTTCCGGGTGATTGTGTTTTACAGAGATCGATGATTTCCTAACTGAGGTACATCTAGAGTCTCTCTCGCAGTATGGACAGTAGAGGCGCTATATATATATATATATATATATATATATATATATATACACTGTCGCTCATAAAGGTGGAATATTTTAGTTTTACCCCAATTTATGGAATTATTTTAAAAATTATTTAAAAATAATAGATATAGATAATAGTATACATTCTTAGATTCTATTGAATAATAACTTGCCAATGTGTGTTTTGCGGAACTGCTAAAGCATTGTGTATGCTACTATGCTTATTAACTAGGGGACCTACGCTCTCAAATCATAAATGACAGTAATGAGGATTAATGCCCTACAAAATGGCACTAATATAGCACATCGACACGGTTTTGATCCTGGGGCCTCACAGTTACGAGGCCATTGTTTTGTCTATGAACCATGACTGTACACAGCGGGGGCTAGGGTAGGGGGCAGTTTCCATAAATAAAAAAAAATGCACAAAATGCGATAAATTTTCAATAATTTATTGCATTTTACCCCGGTCCCCAACATAAAAAAATCCTCTAGGCTGCCATGCATTATGACTCAAGGCATGGGCACACAGAATTTTTTTTATGTTAGGCACCGGGGTTAAATGCAATAAATTATTGAAAATTTATTGCATTTTCTGTGTTTGTTTTAATTTATGGAAACTGCCCCCTACCCTAGCCCCCGCTGCGTACAGTCATGGTTCAGTGACAAAGCAATGACCTCGTAACAGTGAGGCCCCAGGATCGAAACCGTGTCGATGTGCTATATTAGTGCCCTTTTGTGGGGCATTAATACACATTACTGTCATTTATGACTTAAGGGCATAGGTCCCCTAGTTGATAAGCATAGTAGCATACACATGCTTTAGCAGTCACGCAAAATACGCATTGGCAAGTTATTATTCAATAAAATCTGAGAATGTATACTATTATCTAGATCTATTATTTTTAAATTATTTTTAAAATAATTCCATAAATTGGAATTAAAAAAAAATATTCCACCTTTATGAGCGACAGTGTATATATATTCTGTCTGCTTTGTTACTTGTTATCGCTTCTGGAAATCATCCCTTGACGGAATAATGGGGAGGGGGGGGGGGGGCGGGGGCGTGTGATACATCCCACCCGTGCCCCATTCAGACCAAAAACTATCCACACCTTAAGTACACTTAGGAAAATGCCCACGAGTGATTAAAGCCAAATGCATCTGAAAAAGTGTGAAATGGGTTTTTTCTATTGCTTTTTGATCAGACATTATTCAGCAGAGGCCGAGTGCCCCTTTCACAATATCATATGGATCCACTCCAACAAGAGTCATCGATATCTCTATGGAGAGGACTCTGCCCCCCCCCCCACCATCTAGATAAGACATACATGTAAACAGTCCTGTCGTCGATTTTCACATAGATCTTCCGAACTTGTTTGCAAAACTTAACGGGGGGGGGGGGATTGTTGAACCCCCCTAAAGTTTTTTAAATGAGCACTATTCGAACAATGGTAACATGGTTTTCGATCACCGTCAACGTCATGGTTATTCACACAAGGAGGCTGTCTTCATGGATTTTTAAATATACATGTATATATGTCCGTATATACAACAGTGTAAATATATTTCTTCATTCCCTTCGCTCGCTCGCAAAATTTCAAAACAAAAAAAAAGTTCATTTCTCGCAAAAGGCAAAGGCGTCACCCATCCCCGGAAGTTTTTATCTTATACGCCTTTGAATGTATGCCACTGCGGTAGTTCACGAATTACGTCATGAAATTTTAATAATTCAAAAAGGACGTAGATATAATCATATCGAACTTCATCGTTTATTACGTCAAGACACAAGAACCAGTATTATTTGTAGCCATAGAATATCCTCGACATGGATTATTGAGTATTCATAAGTCAATTTATATGATGGATGTTTCGAGGAAGATCCAAGGAAGCAATATTTCATCACCTTATTGAGATTGCATTCCTTATTTAAGTAGCTTAATCATGAATTGTTATGACTTGAAAACAGCGATATTGAATAAAAATTTCAATTATCAGAACATAATGTGCCTAACCAGCATATTATCTAAACTATTGATAAAACTCAAAAAACATTGCATTAAAAAAAAATCAATTAAAGGTATTATGTCCCATTTGCAGGCCAAAAGAAAAAAAAAAAAAAGTTAAATTCCTATATGGCAATTGAAAGACAATACTAATTTAGAACTTCCCTCAAAACGAAAGGGCTTGAAAATGGCTTTCAGTGGGAAAATAACGACCATTAGTTGTCGAATCCGGCGACTTAAGTGATTGCAATCACCTAAGTTATAGTCTAATTTTCAGATCCTTTTTACCGTATGGTAGTACGTTTTGTACTGCATAAAGATTCAATCAGTCTAATTTTGGACATTGCAAGTAGTGGGTTATTGATGTAGACAAAAGCTCATGTACCTGCCTGTTACAGCGCATTTTTTATGTACATTTACCAAAGAAAAAAAGATGTCAGTCAGTCACTCGATAGTGTCTGACAGTGAAGTATAAGGTTAACGGGTTCCTTTGCATAATTTCAATACTCGGACACTGCTAATGTTTACCTATCACAAATAGGACATACATGACATTTTCGTAATTTCTGCAAAGTTCTACAGAATTTGATGTTGGCTTCAAAAGGGACATAGTATCTTTAAAGGTTTTTAGTGTGCTGCCTCAAGCGAAGTAAACTGTTGCCCATAAACTTTGATTATTTTGTTGAAACTAAAATTCTTGTTTAGTAAGTTAGTCCTGGGTTAACTTATGTACATACAAGTAAAGAGTTGCATCATAAGTTATCACATTCATGTGCCTGTACTGTACGGAGCATTAACATTTCTACCCCATCCCAAACCAAATTATAGGTTCAACGACACTAGACTGAAATATCAGTCTATTTCGTTCGAGGATATTTCTGTCGACCACGATAGCTCAGTCGGTAGAGAGCAGTGGTCTCGTAATCCGGTGACCCGGGTTCCGAAACCAAGGCGATGCGCCATAATGCCCTTTGGTAAGGCATTAATCCTCACTACCAGGTCCCTCGGAGAGGACCTAAAGCCGTCGGCCGTCTGCATGGATGCTTACTTACAAGCATTTATGCTTTCTTAGCAGTCAGGTAAAATAAACATCACACAATTTTGCTTTTTGACAACAACCGCCCCTAGATGAACCAACCCTGAACCAAACACTAAGCATTTCTAACTTTCACCCTGACTTGTATCCGAACCCATTATAGCCCTATACCCTAATACTAAACCTATCTATTAGATTCCAATCACATCATTTATCCTTTTTTTTTTATAAGACAAACTTGAGCCTGGTGAAATGCTTGATTACCCCCAGCTTGATGTTGTGAATACGTACTAAACTGAAAACACGATCGACAAGACTTTTGAAATATCAAGCTAATGCAATAAATCCTTGTCGATCACCTTTCAGAATGTGCGAACATTGCAATGGCGTAATGCGTAATTAGAACATAATTGCTATATGGGAAATAAAATAAATATTGAAATTGCCTCTGAGCTGATATCATGAATGTCTTTGCATTCGTGTTTGAACAGGGATTTGACCTCCCTGCATGGTCACTGACAGGTGGATATCTCATCATATCAACTCTAAATTAACAAAAGAGAAAAGGGGTACATGGGGGACCAACGGTCACCGATTAGGCATTGTTTGCTATATAGAGGGCGCAAGTAGCTATAAGTAGTGCAGTGGGAATTACACACATGACTGTACATTGTGTCAACCTGTGACGGAGCTTCATTACTCTGCAATACGTCGCTAGATGTCGCTATTCGTATCTCGTTTTGTTTCATGATTGGGTGCTGTATTGTAGCTTTGCCTTTGGACCGAGTCCAATTTAGACAGGAACACTGCTCAAATTTTCAAGGGCCTTTTATTACCGTTGCTGAAAAATTATGCAATTTTTTTCTTCTCACTTCCTTTCATGAAATGATTATTACAAAAATGATTTACTCTAGATAGATAAAATTTATATCTTTTCAGAATCTGTATTGACCAATCAAAGAGCCGTATAGGTTCAGCATCTTTATTGACCAATCAAAAGAGTCATGGAGATTCGGCATCTTTATTGATCTATCAAAAGAGTCATGGAGATTCAGCATCTTTATTGATCTATCAAAAGAGTCATGGAGATTCAGCATCTTTATTGACCAATCAAAAGAGTCATGGAAATTCAGCATCTTTATTGACCAATCATAAGAGTCATGGAGATTCAGCATCTTTATTGACCAATCATAAGAGTCATGGAGATTCAGCATCTTTATTGACCAATCATAAGAGTCATGGAGATTCAGCATCTTTATTGACCAACTGTAAGAGTCATGGAGATTTAGCATCTTTATTGACCAATCATAAGAGTCATGGAGATTCAGCATCTTTATTGATCTATCAAAAGAGTCATGGAGATTCAGCATCTTTATTGATCAATCAAAAGAGTCATGGAGATTCAGCATCTTTATTGACCAATCATATTAAGAGTCATAGAGATTCAGCATCATTATTGACCAACTGTAAGAGTCATGGAGATTCAGCATCTTTATTGACCAATCAAAATAGTTCATAGATATTCATCATCTGTATTGACCAATCAAAAGAGTTCATAGAGATTCATCATCTTTATTGATCAATCAAAAGAGTCATCAGCATCTTATTGACCAACTGTAAGAGTCATGGAGATTCAGCATCTTTATTGACCAATAGTATAGGTCATGGAGATTTAGCATCTTTATTGACCAATCAAAAGAGTCATAGGGATTCAGCATCTTTATTGACCAATCATAAGAATCATGGAGATTCAGCATCTTTATTGACCAATCGTAAGAGTCATGGAGATTTAGCATCTTTATTGACCAATCAAAAGAGTCATGGAGATTCAGCATCTTCATTGACCAATCAAAAGAGTCATCAGCATCTTTATTGACCAATCAAAAGAATTCATGTAGATTCAGCATCTTTATTGATAAATCAAAAGAGTCATGGAGATTCAGCATCTTTATTGATCTATCGAAAGAGTCATGGAGATTCAGCATCTTTATTAACCAATCATAAGAATCATAGAGTCATATTAAACAGGTGGATATCTCATCATATCAGCTCTAAATCAACATAAGAAAAAGGGGTCCATGGGGGACCAACGGTCATCGATTAGGCATCGTTTGCTATATAGAGGGCGCAAGTAGCTATAAGTAGTGCAGTGGGGCTTACACATGACTGTGCATGTGTCAACCCGTGACGGAGCTTCATTACTCTCTAATACGTCGCTAGATGTCGCTATTCGTATCTCGTTTTGTTTCATGATTGGGTGCTGTATTGTAGCTTTGCCTTTGGACCGAGTCCAATTTAGACCGGAACACTGCTCAAATTTTTAAGGGCCTTTTATTACCGTCGCTGAAAAATTATGCAATTTTGTCTTCTCACTCCTTTTCATGAAATGATTGTTACAATACTCTAGATAGATAAAGAATATATCTTTTCAGAATCTGTATTGACCAATCAAAGAGTCGTATAGGTTCAGCATCTTTATTGACCAATCAAAAGAGTCATGGAGATTTAGCATCTTTATTGACCAATCAAAAGAGTCATAGAGATTCAGCATCTTTATTGACCAATCATAAGAGTCATGGAGATTCAGCATCTTTATTGACCAATCATAAGAATCATGGAGATTCAGCATCTTTATTAACCAATTGTAAGAGTCATGGAGATTCAGCATCTTTATTGACCAATCGTAAGAGTCATGGAGATTCAGCATCTTTATTGACCAACCATAAGAGTCATGGAGATTTAGCATCTTTATTGACCAATTGTAAAAGTCATGGAGATTTAGCATCTTTATTGACCAATCAAAAGAGTCATGGAGATTCAGCATCTTTATTGATCTATCAAAAGAGTCATGGAGATTCAGCATCTTTATTGACCAATCATAAGAATCATGGAGATTCAGCATCTTTATTGACCAATCGTAAGAGTCATGGAGATTCAGCATCTTTATTGACCAATCGTAAGAGTCATGGAGATTCAGCATCTTTATTGACCAATCGTAAGAGTCATGGAGATTTAGCATCTTCATTGACCAATCGTAAGAGTCATGGAGATTCAGCATCTTTATTGACCAATCGTAAGAGTCATGGAGATTCAGCATCTTTATTGACCAATCGTAAGAGTCATGGAGATTCAGCATCTTTATTGAACAATCATAAGAGTCATGGAGAATTAGCATCTTTATTGACCAATCGTAAGAGTCATGGAGATTCAGCATCTTTATTGACCAATCGTAAGAGTCATGGAGATTCAGCATCTTTATTGAACAATCATAAGAGTCATGGAGAATTAGCATCTTTATTGATCAATTTAAAGAGTCATAGAGATTGATCAATGAAGATTCTAAGTAGTAATGATTTTCTAACACTTTTTGAAACATATCAAATTTTAAAAGAGAATCACAGCGAAATGGGAATAATATTTATATTGTTATCCTCTTCTCTGTAAGTCTTGCACTTC
Source organism: Strongylocentrotus purpuratus (assembly GCF_000002235.5). Taxonomy (NCBI): domain Eukaryota; kingdom Metazoa; phylum Echinodermata; class Echinoidea; order Camarodonta; family Strongylocentrotidae; genus Strongylocentrotus; species Strongylocentrotus purpuratus. The sequence continues at coordinate 578,617 of NW_022145553.1, forward strand.
TTGATTTGAAAAAGAAAGAAGAAAACAATTTTTCAAAGAGTGGTGTAGGAAAACGAATTAAGCACTATGATTTTTTAAAATCAACATTTGATCAAATATATATTGTTCCCTTAAAATTTAAACCTGTCAACAACTTGCACCTTACCTTTATTTTGTTTTATTTTGTTGAACAAAATCCTTTAAAAATGAAAAAGCACATCTACAACAAATGCATGATAAAGGACATGCCTACACAAATGGACAAATCACAAGAAGAAATTCTGGAATTGTGTTTGGAAATGCTTTATTAGCAATGGTGTAGAGATAATGTTTTCGCAAAAATAATTATAAATGCACATAATTTTTTGTGTACAACAATCAACAATTTTACAAAAATGTATGTCACAATTAAAACACATAAAGCTATAGGTACATTTCAGTATTCATTTGTACAGCACTTGCTACACACATATTATAGTTCTCAGATTGTGCACGCAAAGACCGTGTTTTTATAATTAAAGATAACTCAGAATTTCTGGCAATTAGCCTTTAAAATAATATTAGTTACACAGTATTTACCCAACCTAAGAATGTGGCATACATTGTAGAAATACCGGTAATACCCGGTACACAAACAAACAAATTTAACTGAATTCAACAAGTTTCAGAAAAAAAGGTGTTTTTGGCTGGCTTGACACAGCAATTTAAAGAAAAAGAATCATTGAATATAAAATGATTGAAACATAAAAGAGCGGTAATTTATAAAATGTTGAAGATGAAAAGTGGCTCTTCAGATATTAACCATAGAAACAATCATTGACAAGAAGCAGCTAACAGAAAGCAATAAGAATAAGTAAGGGCTGTTGAAACATTTGAAACATGAAGTAAGGACAACATTGCCCAACTAAAGAATAAGAAAATTCAAAATTACAAATGTCACATAATATATGGCAATAGAAGCAATGATGTGCATTTCATTTGAAAATTGCCTAAATCACAATATTCTATATTTTGTTCACAACTTCAATAACATTTTATACATATTACAACACTTGTGTATAAAAGAAAGTACTAGACATGGAATGTCTACAGAAAGTACTTTTCACAATATCTCAAATTAATCTAATTTCATCATTTCTCCCTATTGCGCAACTATATGTAGGTTGCTAAATATATTACTCATTGTGGATGAAGTATCGAAAATAATATCGCTAGTGATATTCATTTGTCTCGCAATGTATGGTCCGCAACAAGGTTTCTAAAAGATCACGAGGTTTCGTGCGCCGCTGCAACACTTCGTCAGGTGATAAAATCTAATGTTAGCAAGCGTGTTTTATACTCTACGGGCGGGTCCAACGGTCAAGGATTCAAAATCCCGATTTCAATGTGGTATTTAGTGAATAAATCATCTGTTCAGAACCAGAAGGGCATTCTATCTGTGTTAAAGAATAGGATTGAGCTAATGCCCTTCTAGATCCAAATGCACAAAATAATCCAATCATATACAAGACTAATGTAAGTAGAAGTTCTAAAGCGAAGTTTTGGGATATGATTTGATTTGAGTTGCATAAAAACAATTAGACAAAATTAATCAAATATATAATTTGTGGGAACCGTTTGACTTTTTATAACACTGTGGAACCTGCGATGATTACCTAAATGCACAAAGAATACAACATCATTACATTATACATTAATATGTAGAAGATCAAGAAAACAAAACAAACAAAACCAAAAATAAAAAAGTTAAGACCATTTCATTATCCTACTGTATTGCATATAGAAATTGTGTTCCTATCATGTACTATACATATATTATTGTACTATTCACACATTACAATAGGTGTTAGCCAAGCTAGTGAAATTCGTGTATGATGGTATTTGAAAGTTTTTGTGATCAGGCTTAAGCTAATCGGGCATTTCACATGCGATATACCAAGATTACTGTCAGGTTCAAAGCAATTCTTGTCTTTGATATTGCTATGAATGAAATATATTAAAATCTAAATGGACATGAATAATAACATGTGATTAACAACACATACTGGGGGAAAGGAAGAATTCAGATATAACCAAATAAAATTAAGGGGGAAAAAATAATGTTAATTTGATACTTTTATTTTTATGATTTGGGCAATAGTGCACTATATGGCAAATTTGCAACATCATATTCTGATCATTATGTTCTAAATATCATTGTGAATGTAGTCTGAAATACACTCAAATGTTTAGTAACATTTAATAACATATATAGAGCTCACGTTTACTGATTCAGTTTGAAAGGAAAACAAGACACTAAGAATATTTAGTGATTCTAAACTATTACTCTCTTTCCCATCACTATTGGGAGACTCAGTTTTAAATGTTAAAACTTTAGTTTTTAATTTTTGAATGTGCACACTCCCTTTATGCAAAAATTGATTTAACAAAATATTAATCATAAGTTTTAAAACAATAGAAGAAAATAGTGTACACAATGGGAGCTATTAACAAAATATTTGCAGCAGATACTAGGCTATTCATTATAGAGCAAAAACTTGAATATTTTATCCTCACATTCTGAAAAAATGGAAATACACTATGTACATATTTCAAATACAATGACTAGTAAGAAATATCTGAGTATTCTTTGACTCAAGAAACAGAAAATGCAGGAGCAAGATAAAATTCATTAAAGCTAATTTTCTTCCGCCAATCTATGGCAATACTACACTCAAAACAAACAGCAAGCAAAAGAACAAGACCTGTATATTACTCATTAAGTAAAACCCCACATGCGTATTGCAATTTAAGTCAGGTTAAAGATGAAGTTGAGTTCTGGTCATGCGATTGCATTGTGAAAGAAACGGTGTGGAATCGACCAGAAAAGGTTGATCATCTAGCATATAAGAATTTGTGTGTATTGCAAGGTTCTGGAATCATCAAAATGATAAGAAATTTGGCCAAGTCTTGGTAAAGTTACAAACACTGCACACAAAAAGATGTATATGGGACTACACGAACACGTGGCGTAAAAATCCTACCCCCAAGTTTTACGATGTTACATGACATATTTGGAATATGAAGGCATTTAAGAGCCATGCTTTTCAGGGAACATGTCTTATCTGATGTTCTTCCACACTTGCATAATAAGAATGATAACGCTCAAAAATTATTTTTCACCTCTTCCCAGAACTCAACCTTCCCAGAACTCAACCCTCTCTTTAAACAAAGGAAGAAAAAAAAAGGCTAGATTAGACCTGGATGTAACTTCCTTAGATAAACTGAACTTAAAGACCCTGTCGGAAGTGAAAAACAAATTAGATAAATTTTACATCAATGGAAAGCTTATGAGCCAAACATTACAATAATATCAGTAACATGCTTTTTTAGTGTTTGTCAAGGGAGTAATAGCCCTCTAAAAATTCGAAATCAAAAGCTTTGAAAATCAGAAGTTGTCGACCTAAAAACTTGCTATCAATTTGATGACATCATCTTATGTGAATTACACATAATTATTCAAAATGTCTTTGCATTAATTAAGGTGGCTTATTGCCTCAGTAATATAGGCGAGCAAATCAGGTCCACATGTTATGTTGTCTCCATAACTAGAGCAAATGTGACCACTGTTATTAAACCCATAATTTGGAGATGTGCGGAAAATGTGATATCAATTTGATTTTGTGCAAAACTGAAAGGGAATTTATTTTTTATTCCTTTATACATATTCTACATATATATTCATTAAGCTTTCCATAGATAAGATGTATTTTCATCGGATAGGGCCTTTAAGGCTAAGCTTCAAACCACAGTCACATTTGAATTTTAGTAGAACATGGGGCTAACAGTTTATGTCAATTAACAAAAATTTGCTAAGAAAGGCATTATTTCTCATACCTTTTGAAACAATATGGTATGTTATCATTACATAACTATTCACCTTTCATCCTTCCTTGGGGCATCAACATTGACTAAATTGACTCTATATCAAGTGTGGAGTATTCTTTTCAGATAACGTTCTGTGGCTGTGGGCACAAAGTGACATCATGTTTCTAGATTCCTTTTTAACTAAAAAATTATCTGAAAAGCTAAAATAGAAAATAAAAATAGTGAAATTAAAGGCACATTTTATATACCTTTTGGGATCTGTATTTCTGCAAAGAAGGGGAGAGGGACACCTAGGGGTCCCTTTCATGCTTTAGTTAATGTGTACTTTACTGTATAACATACTGGGTTTTCCAGGGGAGGGACAGTGCCCCCATACCCCCTTTCCCCTGAATCTGCCAATGAATATAAAAGTCCCTTTAACTTCTCTTATCATATTGGAGTGGGGAAACTCTATCAGGGTGACATACCTCTCAGCTGTAAGAAAGATAGTTAGACAGCATTCTCAGACAGACAGACGTTTAGAGCCATTGAAAAGTCAACTTGATAAGGATGATATCACCCAAATAATGTCTGTTCAGAGCCAGATGGCCGTCAACCCTGTTATAAGATGAACGAGTTACATGGAAATGCCCTCCTGGCTCCAAAGACATGATATCGTCTGTTTGGTGCAAGAAGGGAATTGGCTCGTATTAGTTTATGCATAGTTAATGCCCTTCTGGCTCTCAACAGCAATTCATACATAGAGAGAGCGAGCAAGCAACTATTAAACTCTGTCCAAGAATTGGCTTTCCTGCATAACTCCAGACTTGGATTTCTTCAAGACAGCAGTGGATATGTTTCTATGGATCACTTGTCTTAAGTCCCAGCTAAGGGATTTTCTGTTGTTGCAAATTCCTAATTTGGGGTTTCTTTAAGATAACAGTGAAGTGGATATGTTTCTTATGGATCCGTTGTCTGAAAATCTTAAGCAAAAGGTATAATTTTCTGATGGCCATGATGGTTAGAGAAGGTAAATAATACCCAGCTGGGAGGCAGTGACCCTTAATCATATAACAGCTGAGTACAAGCCTTATGAATGGAACTAGTGAAAAAGAGAAATACATGTATGCTCTGTAGTGCATGCCTTACAACGTAATAAGAAAAAAAAAGGCCAACATTTTTAGGAACAAATTATGCCCCCCCCCAAAAAAAAAAAAAAAATGCTACATGTACATCCTATTCAACAATGTGTGATTCTATAAAACAGACAACATATGATATTGAGAATGTGGTATAAGAAAAGCAAATCTTATTGCATGGAATATACAGTAACAGCATTACATGTTTCTCCAGTACTGCAGTCTAAACATATAATCTCAATAACTTGGGAGTAATATGCTTTTATCTAAAATCAAAATCATCTACAACACTTTGCATTATTGCTAATCAATTATTACATAAGACAAAGCAACAATAAGTTTTATAAAAAATACATTTGCAAATGATGTACACTATTACACAGACAAAAACTGAATTAACAAAAATCTGTGATTTGTTTGCACAAGCTTGCTTTTTCAAAAAAGTTGCAAAAGTAATGAATCATGAAAATTGCAAAAAATATAATATTTAGTGGTTAACTAAATTCTCCATATATCTTGAAGACTATTTACAAATATATTTATATCATTCCCCCAAATTTGATGATAATTAAACATGTTGAAAGAGAATTTTATTTAACAAATTGAGAGAAATTGATTGCCAGTATATCATCTACATGTAGGTTGCCTGGCTGACAACACAAATAAAGAGTTTAAGTGTAACAATCAATCCAAAAAATAAGTTGTGTATCTACGGTAGGTAGAATGCATAGAATCAACCTCATCAAACTCTACCTGGCATTCTATAAATCAACAATAAAGGACTATGAAGCAAGTAAAGGATTACATAACTCCTGAATAAAGGGGGCGCGCACAGAACCCAAGTCAGGCCTGGATTTGGTGCACACTCTATTCTATTGCAGCTCACTGGGAGTGTATTTAAACTGCAATATCTCTTTGTAAAAGAAATATTTGAAGCTCATAGTTCGACCACAGTAATGCGACATGGAACCCCTTACATCAGGAGCAAAACATGTTTTGGAAATTTGTACACTTTAAAAGAGAGAGAGACAGAGAGAGAATTTTGCAAAGATGTAACAAAAAAATAGCTGGATTAGATTTTACTAAAGAAATTTGTAAACTTTCGTAATCAATAACTCATATATTTCCTCCTATATAATGTCACACATTAACTTTGGTTTGCTAAACATACTTTCAAATGCATTATTTGGTGTAAAAAACACAAAAATGAAGACTAGATTAAGTTGCAATAATAGCATTAAGCTATGCACCTTGTTTAGGTGGATTATATCAAGCCAAACAAACTTTGCTTATAACTTGTTTTATTTTGCACCAAGTATCTTTTGCAAAAACAAATCACAAAGTGAGTCAAATTTTATGACAAGTGAGCTATCATTTCTTCTCATTAATAATAGCTACACATATCATGCTTTAACTAAATTTAAACTAATTTGCACCAATTTTACATTCTAAAAATGATCTGAAGCTATCCTAATCATTCTAGACTGCTTCTCATATTCCATATGGTTCCTATCAGGTTTGTCAAGTTAAAAACAAATCTGCCAGATTCACATAAAATGCCTCATCTTTTAATACCACTGTGACCAGTGCATAAATAAATACACAAATGCACACCAGTGGAACGGCAGATGCTTTGGTCAAACCTGACAGTGAGACATGAATTTGATGACAGATAGACTAAGGAATTCCACAAAAGATATTTCAACTATATCGGGTTATAAAGAATATATAGTTTAATGAAATGTAGTGGCAGGTGATGATGCATCCAGAACACTTTCTGGGCCTCGTAGCAAGAAACTTGCAATCAATCACAAAATGGCAATGGCCAATCAATATCATTGTTGCATGCACAAATTATTCAAAAGGCTGACCATTAACCAATCAAGATTGTTGCTTCAGATTTGCAATTGATTGCAAACCTTTGCGTTACGGGGCCCAGAATGTTATCGTTATCTATGTTGGAGCACCTTGAATTATAATAACAATTCTACATTTTGTGTTCTGGACAGGTCTTCATATGTGCAATTATATTTCCTTAAAGGGAAATCCAACCCCTGCAATGTTAAGTAGATTTGTATGAAAGCAGAAAACTAACTGAAACAGAATGGCAAAAGTTTGAAATAAATCTGACCAATTAAAAAAAGTTATGAATGTTTGGAATATGAGATTACTAGGTCAATTCTATGCGAATCTCGAATTGGTATTTGGTTAGTGGATTGTGACATACACGTAGGACGTGGATAACTCTCCCATTTCCCATGTAAAAAAATATCACTAATTTATGTTTTTCTCGTAAGTTCCTTCTTCCTTGGGGCACTACTAAAAATATATGATAAATAGCATATTATTATAGGTCCTCTAAAAATAAAAGACCCTTCAGAGCCATGACTGTTTGAAAAATGTAGAGTTTAGTCATTCTATATGTTGGAACAGATGGGAAAGCAGTCTGGCACTACATCACATTGACATTACCGCTTCAGCCAATTTGAAGTGCCCTAACGTATTGTGAATTTGTGATTACAACTTTTATAAGATTCATATTACTTTCTTAGATTAAATTGAAACTTTTATCAGTTTGCTTCTCTGATGTGTCTGCATTCGTTTAGAGTAGATGTCTATTTGGGTTGGATTTCCCTTTAACTACCTGATCTAGATATAGCAGCATGTAGATTCCAACAATGTAATTTCAACAGATATGTACATAACTTTTATATTGGAATGTGTGTACAGATTAAAAATAGTACTATATATGGCACAAAATATTGTATTCTATTAAATTAATACAATTTGATAAATGTAATTCTACTGCTTGATGTGGCAATATGAGCTACAAAGGATACTTTATATGTTGCCTTGACAATCATTTAATTTGGGGTTGTGTGTGCTACTGTATTCATTTTCAGATAATAAAAAATAATGTCCATCTATGCTGTGTGTTAATGAGTTACTTGATTTTTAATGTTGACGTACATGCTACTTCAGTGTGCGTCAAGGTGATATTAGATTAACAAAGATATTGTTAACTATTAACAATATCACGATACAGGGTTTCAAAGAAGTTTTATACTGTGTTATCACCTGTAGTAAAACAGAACAAAAAACACAATTTTTTTTGTTGGTAATTTGAACAATTCATTGTTCAAGTAATTTGACAGATTGTGTTTTGATCTTTGTAATGGAGACATAAGTTGCACAAAATATCAACATTTATATAATTGAAGTCAACTTCAGAACAGTTTATGTGGAAATTCTTTTCCACCATGTAACTACCAATTTATCATAACATACATGATATCAACAATTGAATAATCTCAAAAGGAGATGGTTTAAATAGAACTCTAGGAAAACAAAAATAAGTCAACACAGTGAATAACAATTTGTATGTGCTGATCGTACATAAATATATCCAAACGAAAACATATTCAAGTGTGTTAATAAAACGAGGCAAAATATTCATGAGTTGTTCAAGGGCGAGCGCCTAGGCTATAGTCATTATTCCCGTCATAAGTCCCTTTTGAAGAAGCGAATAACGCCTTCTTCGTGCAGTTTGTTCCAGAGTCCCCTCTCGTTGTCTATATCGTGAAGAGCGGTGGATTTGTCGGTGTGGCTGACGAAGGCCTTGTCGTAGTAGTGCAGCGTGAAGCGCTGGTCGTAACCGAACCCGTAGATGGTTACTTCATCGCATACATGGACAGCGAGCATTACCACTAAGGCACCTGATTATACAAAAATACACAAATGAACAAAATATTAAAAAACATGAGATGACTTTTTTGAAGAAGATTTTTTAATTAATATTAATTTAGAGAAGCTTGCATATTTGCTAACATTTCATGCACTGATCAAAGAATATCTTACAATTTCTTGAAATTTGATCAGCTTAAAATGCGAAGAAAAACAATATATTGGCAAAAAGGAATGAAATTATTGAGATAGGAGGTGGTAAATTGCAGCATATTTAAAATGAGGTAATGTGTATTTAATACTCTTCACATTTCTCTGCTTTATAACGCAGAGCTCAGTGAATGCGTCCAGGACCATTATTGCACACAGTTCTTTTTCCTTTTTTCCCCTGCATCATATTCATATATGAACAAGTCTTAACCGAATCAAGCTTAATCCGCTAGACAGGACCGGCCACCATTAAACCATACCAGTATATTTTTAACTTTTAAAAACGAAATTGAAAGACAACTGAAGGTAGAGTATAGAGTAGAGTATGTCGCCTGTTCTAAAAGTCTTTGTATACACGGAACATCTAGAAAAGAATTCTAATATACTCCTCTTCTACAGATTATTGAATGGTACATTTATGCTAAATCTGTCTCGCAGCCTTGGTTAAATCATATATTTTTTTAAGAAATAAAAAGGAAAATGCATATATAGCAATACTATACCAACATATCAAAGGTATTAAAGGATGACACACGATTTAGCATGGTAAATGTGAATCATATTATATACGAAGTGAAAGCAAAACATAGGAAATTGTGTGGAGAAAGATCCATTGGAGCGTTAATATATGGTATTCAATCTACTTGAAGGTGTATGAAGTACATTGCTATCACACATCTACACTGTTTAATACAAGGCACCTGCTGAAGCGTCTTATTGGTTGACATTTGGATGCAACACAAGCCTCTTCGCTGAATAATTCATTTTATAGCATGCTCTTTACAACGTACATGTACATGTAGATGGGCATCACTAAACAAGTGCCATTTACAGTCTGTTTTCATACTACATGTAGATACCGGTATATGAGATAAGATCAAACTTATATACACCTACAGTTGGGTCGGTAAGATTACATACACCTGGTAGAAAAGCAATACAAAGGTATACATTATCACAACTTCACTCAATCCTGCCACTTTGTCACTCCAGGAAGATAGAGGTCTGTTTAATGTATAATATATACAGTACATCACTAATCACTCTGAGACATTCATGTGACTCCTGATCGCAATGAGTGCAGTTGTGAAAATGTGAGTAAAATGTTTTCCTCTAGGTGTATGTACATTTTCAGACCCAACTGTACTTGTAATAACAAGGAATTTGTCATGAATATGTTTATTGTAAACACATACAATTGTACTCTGTGATTATTATGCTTATTACAGTGCCTTGCTAACCCTCTTTGGGCGGATGTGTTGTCCATTATAAAAGTCTGAAGTTTGCACTAGTATAGTATCCTCTTCCAATTATTGAATACAGCATAAGGATTAGCCACTTCTAGCTGACAAAGCACAAGTGACCTATGAATATCCTGATGTTTACATGAGGGAGAGGACCCACTTTTATGCATTTTAGAATCATCACTGCCAAAGTGATGGAGGTCTTGTTTGCCCTCTTAAAAAAAATACTTCCACCTATGTATCAAAGAATGTATCACCGATGCGTAAATGAATCATGATTACACAACTTTCATGAAAATTAACCAGCAGTCATCTCAATGGGTTTTTACAGTTTTGCACCAATGGCATGTATCTATCTCTGAAGTGGCTTACTATATGCAAGGGAGAGTTCACAACAGCCTGCAAACATGATGTGTTGTAATTCTCTCATGCTTACAGTATAAAACTTGCATGCATCTTGACTACTGAGAAATCCTCAAAAGTGCCAGGCATGTATCACAGCTAGCGTGCTGAAATCAGATTTCAACTGTTCTATCCACTCACTATTTTCTCTCCATTTTCTAGCTATTTTCTCGCTCTTTTCGAATACTATGGCATTCCATGTCTTTTCAAAGATAAGACTTGCCATTTTCTTGCTAAAAATCCTCTGTTTTATCATAATTAAAAAAGTTTCTGCATCTGTTATCATTATAACACATAGAAGTACATGTACATAGAGTCACATACCTGTGGTAGGTCTATGTGATTTGCCATCTAAGTATCTTGTAAAGACATAGCGAGAGAAATCTGGATGCAAGAGCTTGAGCCTGGCTGGTGGTATGGGCGGTTTCTTCAGTTTACTGTAGAAGGGAAAGAAGTCAGTACAGAGAGATGAGAAAGGAGGCAAAGAAAGAAGAGAACAGAAGATGAGAAGAGAGAGGGGAAAATAGAGGAAATGAGGAGAGAAAGAGAATGCTTGAAGAAACGGGGGAGAGATAAAAGAAAGAATAAGGGCCAGATAAAAGAGAAAGAGAGAGAAAGAGAGAAAAGGAGAAAGCAAAGGAGAGACAGATAAAACAGAACACAAAATACAAAATTAGTGTTGTCAACAGAAAAATATATTACACAACTAGCTTATCTGAAAAGAGTTGATACACTGTTTAAATGCAACATGATAATGATAGCAGTGGTGCTTTCTTATATATTGTTTTAAATTACATACTCAATAAAAGAGGTCATTGAAAGGACAGGATCTGACAATTTCGGAGGCAACACACTGCGCTATAACTAAACTAAGAAATCACTCTGAATGATATTTCTTGAAAGTCTTTGCGATCATGATGATAGCAACTCTAGGGCATATTTAATGTCATCTCTCATATTGTATGAATTTCTTTTGCCCACAACCAAGAGAGTAGGGGGGGGGGGGGGTGGGGTGTCTTTCTTTGGCAAAGGTCCAATTTTAAGGGTAAAAGAAAGTACAACAATCACTGGAAAAGTATGTGTATTGTTTATTTAGAAGGAATAAAACAAAAAAGAAGGCTCAGGTGAAATGTACATACATGTACATGTACCAATGGTCGTACAAGTTGAGTTAACCCATGACCATGGCAGGGCTTGAGGCCAACATGCACCAGAGATACATTTATTTGTTTAAGAAGTAATATATGAAGCTGACATTTGAACATAGAATACCGGCAAAGAACCCTTCATATTTAGAGCATTGTTTCCTTTCCTCCATCGGAGCATCTAGGCTACATTGTCTCCTTTTTGATAGTGATGTTTTTACATTATATTTTGATCCAGAATGCTAGGAATAACACATTATACATATACATGTGAAGAAAAAGCAAAACTCAAAGATTTTAGGTCTGTTTCCAATGCAGTAAATTGTGCAAATCTTGAATAAGAGCGGCTTAATTGAAACTATAAAATCGTGTAAAAACTGGCAACTTTTTAGTCAAATTTAGCAATTTCCTTTCGCACTGGTTCATTTATTTCAAGCTTTGAAGGAAAAATAGAAATCTATGGACTGCTATGGAACAAAGGCAAAGCATATCCAAAAATCATTAGAATAAGGCAGAGGTGCTAAAAATAGTGGGCCAATATGGTCATCCTATCCCCTTTCTGATATCACATTACATGCATGTACAGCTGTGCTGGCATTCCTGGTATCCTATTAAAGCATAGAGTTACACTTACAATTTTTTTCCTTTTTGAATGTAGATGGGTGGCGACTGGCTGTTGTTGACAATACTCTCCATGTAGTCTACGTCATACTGTTTGAACATTGTGTACACATACATTGCTCTCTGTAAAAGAAAGGTAAAATGAGAGAAGAATAAAGTAAAAAATACAGATTTTATATTTTTACTGTACACATACAGTGAATCTTGTTCTAAATGGGAGATGAATGTAAGAAATATATGAAATGTAATCTCAACAAAATCAATATTTGAAATGACATAGATATATTTATGAATTTTAATGAATGCACATTGCACTTTGTTGAAAAAAAGGAGATATGAATAGTCATGAAGTAAAGCCTCAGTCACAAATGCCATTACGAACTGCTACATACGCCCTACGAATGATTTTCAGACAATGGAAAAACAGGGAGATTCGTACGAACGCATCGATAGTACAAACCTTTGTGACAGTAGCTTTAGGAACATAATTCAACAAATCGTCTACTAGATGCAAGAAGGAAGTTACGTGTCATACACATGTACAGTTAAACTCAAATAACACCTTTCTGGCTCTGAACACTCAAATTGTAGACCATATTAAAAATGCTGATATAAGAATAATGTGAAATAAAGAACAAAGTGAGTATATGAACATGAGTATTAAAGCCATCATTTTCATTCGTGTCAGATTGAAATACACATGTACATTAAACAGTGGAAATCGAATAAAAGGCATACACTATACAGAAGTAGAGAATCACAGTAACACTTGAAAATAACACACATTGACCTTTCAAATCATCTCAAATGAATCACATTTTCAAACATTTCAAATTCCAGAAAAGTATCTCCTTTTGCCCTATCAAAGGAAGCTACTGTTATACATATAAAGGGGTACATGTAATTTTTATAATATTTTTTATAAACATAAAAAATGAAATAAAATAGCTTGCTTGAAGATATCTGCCCATATTTCTCTTTCTTAGAGTGCACATATTATTTGTAAATGTTCTATGTACACTACAGGAGCTTAAAGCAAAAAAAATTATGAAATTCATGAGCTTTTTCGTTTTGTGCAATACTGTAACCAAAAATAAAGGGGGGGGGGAGAAAAAATCCAAGCCCATTGCCAGCTTCCCCTGCTGAACCCATGCTAGGTCACTTCATGAATATGTTTGTGTCTTATGCTAGGAGTCCACTGGGCCGGCGCCAGTTGGTGCCAGTTTGCGCCAATGCAATTTACTTTGGCGCCTAGTGTCGCCAATAAGGTGCCTAGTGGCGTGTAGTGGCTCAAACTGCCTCCCAACTGGCTCGTGGTGGCCCGTAACGGCGCCACATTTGAATGTGGCGGCAAGAAAATTTCAAAATGTTTGAAATTTTCGTCGCGCCACTTGCATCGAGCAATCAACGCCAAGTGTCCGCCAAGTGGCACCAAATGGCGCGAACATATCGCCCTTTGGCGCAAACAATCCGCCAATTAGAATCCACTGGAATGTAATGGCGCGCGCCAAGTTGCGCCAATGAGATTTCGCGCCACATGGCGCCACTTGGCGCCAAGGGGCACCTTGTTTGCGCCACTACGCGAGCCAAACGGCACCCGATTGGTGACTACTTTGCGCCAAATGCCACCTGGTTGCCCGCCATTCGGCGCCACTTGCCGCCTATAAAAGCAGGGCGCCATCGCAGGGCGGCATCGCAGGACGCCACAACTAGGCGTTGTGGCGTGCGCCTGTAATCCTGCTAAAAGTGGAAGTTACAAACTGATTCAGCCGAGAACGCAGGTTCGAAACTGAGTCACGTCTTTCGGATGGTGACGTTAAAAGTCGGTCCCCAGACGTAAATAATCATATCTGATTGATACACGTCTGTAAAAACCCAAATACAGACACACACACACACACACACACACAGGACTTTCTCACAGCGATGGCGGCAGTTCTCCAAGCTCCAGGGATGAGGTTGTGCTGGGCATCCTCCTGGTCCAACATGCGGACGTCCAGTGCCTGATAGCGCTTCCTGATGAGGTTGTGCAGCATGACGGCATCTTCAACGAGCAGGCGGACTGTATCTGGTTCCTGTCTCATCTGGCCAAGGAAGCACTGGAACCGCAGAGCCAGAATGCCAAAGGCATTTTCAACCACACGCCTTGCCCTGGACAGCCTGTAGTTGAAGATCTTCTGCTGTTGGTCCATGTTACGACGGCCATAGGGCTTCATCATGTACGTCCTCATGGCGAAGGCATCGTCTCCCACGAAGAAGTACGGCATAGGGTGCTCTTCATCATCATGGGGAAGAGGAGCTGGATCTGGGATGCCTAAAGTGCCAGCTTCAATGCACTCCTTCAGTTCACTGTTGTTGTAGATCTGGGCATCAGACTGATGGCCAACCCCACCCACATCGATCCACATAAACTGGTACTTTGAATCTACCAGAGCCATCAGGACAACCGAGAATTAGAACTGCTTGTAGTTGAAGTAAAGGCTGTCTGATTTGTTGGGCTTCTGGAGATGGATGTGCTTTCCATCATAGGCTCCCAGACAGTGAGGAAGATTCCATCTCGCTTCAAAATCACCTGCAACCTCAAGCCAGCCTTAATTGGTTGTGGGGAGGGAGATGACTTCTGCAGCATACTCATCCACTATCGCTCTGGCTACATCAGGGACAAACTTCTGGATGGTTTCCTTGCCCACCCGGAAGTTGTAAGACAGCTCGGCATAGGTGGCCCCAGTGGCGGATGGCGCTGGAAGACGGACAACTTGAGACCAGGGGGAATGGCCTTCCTGAAGTGGGTGTCCTTCTTCTGCAAGTGGGGTGTAAACCTGACCAACAGGTCATCAAACATCTCTGGGGACACCCTGGTGTAGTTTTTGAACTTCCTCCTGTAATTCTCCCTCAGCTCTTCCATCAAAGTGTGGTACTGTCCACGTTCGGCCCTCAACTGTGGGTGGAGCATGGGTCTAAACCACCAGTTGTGCTTCCTTTTCTTCTTAGGAGGCTCTTCTTCTTCAGGATTGGCCAGCATAAGTTGATAGGCAGTGGCCACCTCAGCATCTCTCATCATCTTCTGATGGAGCAGCATCATCACTCCAACATTATCAAAAGCCTCAGACATATAAAAATTGTAAATATTTAGTAGAGATGTTGTTCATACAGCAGCTGAGGAGGGTCCGAACCAGGTAGCCGATGGCCGGTATTTATATAGTCGGCAAGTAGCGCCAAGCGGCGGCAAGTTCAAACCAATTTGGCGACCTTTGGCACAAACTAATCACCAAGTGGCGCTAAGTAGCCGTCTATTGGCGCGAATGGCGCCAACAGGGTGAATTTTGGAATCAAATGGCCGTGAAATGGCGCGAACTGGCGCAACATTTTGGAGCAAGCCGGGTGGCATTTGGCGCACGCCATATGGCACCCAGTTTATTCCACTTGGCGACACATGCCGAGCGGACATTAATTCGGCGCCACAGCGAGCCACTACGCGCCAATCACATAATCTTTGGCGCGAACTGGCACCAACTGGCGCCGGCCCAGTGGACTCCTAGCATTACATTGACCAACAATAATTGTAAGATTTTTATACGTGCATCAGGAAGAGGTAATTTCCCCAAGAAATTTAAAGCCCACCACAAAGTTTTAACACTTTCTGACTAAAATCTGTTTGTTGAAGAATTTGCAATTTCATTTGATGTGAACATTCAAAGCTCTAAAATCTCAATGATCAAGGATCTGAATAGTCATATGATTAATACAATTGAATTGAATTGAACTTTATTTCATTCATCATAAAAACATCACAACAAACAATATAAAATACAAAACAAAGCTTACAAGTTAAAGAGAAACATTTACAATATAAATCAACAACAAAAAATATGGTAACCCGACACAAGCTCCGCCGACGATTGCTCCGCGACATTTACTCCGCAAAACGCGACTATTGCTCCGCGACATTTGCTCCACGACATTTGCTCCGCCGACAATTGGTCGGCCAACATTTGCTCCGCCGACATATGCTCCGCCGACATTTGCTCCGCCGACATTTGCTCCGCCGACAATTGCTCCGCCGACAATTGCTCCGCCGACAATTGCTCCGCAAAACGCGACAATTGCTCCGGTGACAAATGCTCCTCGAACGACAGTTGCTCCGCCGACATTTGCTCTGCCGACAATTGCTCCGCCGACAATTGCTCCGCAAAACGCGACAATTGCTCCGGTGACAAATGCTCCTCGAACGACAGTTGCTCCGCCGACATTTGCTCCGCCGACAATTGCTCCACCGACAATTGCTCCGCAAAACGCGATAATTGCTCCGGTGACATTTGCTCCGCCGACAATTGCTCCGCCAACAGTTGCTTCGCCGACATTTGCTCCGCCTGAAGCGACACTTGCTCCGGTGACAATGTTGATGATAATAATAATAACTAGATTTGTAATACTTGTTTTGAACAAGTATAGGTGGGCTGGTCTAACTAAAATTTGAGACAAAATAAAGGGCAAATTTAAGATAGCTTATTGTCTCAGCTACAACATACTCGAAGTTCAGCGTAAACGAAGCTAAAACGACGAAGATATTGCTCGCGAAAGACGGGAATGCAGAATCCAGTTTTGAGAAAAAGTCATGTCCCATAGAGAATACACGCAAAAAGAGATAAATTGACATGCCTCCTTTAATCGCAAAAATACGTCATGATTCCTTTGTCGAAATGAAAAATCATGTCAATTGCATTTGTAGTGAATTATCTCAGCTAGAACATATCGAAAGTTGGAAGAAAATCAATCAATATTTACAGAGATACAATCAATTTTCCAAAAATATGCTGATGTCATAATATGCAAATTGGAATTTTGAGTTCGGAGGCCATTATGATGACGTCATGAGTTAATTGAGGGTCAAATGAGACAAGAAATCATATTTCCAATTCATACTCTACAAAATATAAAACAAAATTTGGAGTCACCTCACATCCTAAAGAGCTACAATGGATTTTGTATAGGCATGTTTTTGCCCATATATGCTATGTATTACAAGAGCTCGCACGCACGGACGTGTATCTTAAACGGACGCTCACTCCGTTATTAATGGTCAGAAATATGTTAACAAGGTATCAAAATGCTTGGGAAAATGTACCAAATATGATGACAAAGAAAAATTGGCAATTCTTTGTTGCAAAATGCCAGAACGCGCGAAAACACGCGAGATTTTTTATAAAATGCTTAAAATGGCCTAAAACGTATGTAAAATTATTTTGAGACTATTTTGAGCATTTTAATATTTTGCGCGCGCACTGACGCGCGGACGTACGCGCACGCACGCGTTTTTTGACCTGAAATTGACCGGACGAATATTGACCTTAATCATGATAAATATGAATCAAAAATGGCTTTTGGTTATGAAGATATATGATCATGAGTTGATTTTCAGAAAAATTTACAAAATGGCGCCTAGATGACGTCATCAGTGAAGGTCATAGTTGAAAACGTTATTGTGTTTTGTACATATGCCTATACATATATGTGTGCCAAATTTGAGCCATTTTCAAGTAATCGTGCTTACAAAAAAAGTGGTTTGAAAAAAGTAAAATAAATAATAAAGGCAATTCTAACGAAATTATAAGGTGTTCTGTACGCTTTACAGCCCACCTGATAATAAAGGCAATTTTAACAAAATTATAAGGTGGTCTGTATTAGATCCAGCCCACCTGATAAATAAATAAAGGCAATTTTAACGAAATTATAAGGTGGTCTGTACGATATACAGCCCACCTGATAATAAATGAATAAATAAACAAATGCAATTCTAACGAAATTATAAGGTGGTCTGTACGATATACAGCCCACCTGATAATTACAAAAATAACATTAGTAACACCACCAACCATAATAATCATTGTTGTCATTATTATTGTGATACTGCTTCTAATACTACTCCTACTACATGTACTAGGAAGGAGGGGAAGAGGAAGAATCTTATTGTTTATTTTTTGTATTATCGAGGGATTCGAGGCATACAAATGCACAGGGAGGTAAAAGAGGGAAAAGTAAGGCGACAAAGAGGGAGAGAGAACGAGAGGGGGTAGCCTATGGCCCGGGTTCAAATTCAGTTCTCTTTAAAGGAAACCAAAACCTTCATACTAAGTTACTTTTATTGTGAAGTTTAAAAGATTAGAATAAAATCAGTGAAAATTTGAACAAAATCAGGCAAGGAATAAGGAAGTAAGAGCTTTTTGAAATGACTAGTCACTAGAGGGCGGTATTCAATTTGATGACATCATCTGTGAACAACTCTCCATGCCTTTTGTACATAAAATTTCACAATTTTTTTGTTTTCTTCGTATTTATTTGTTTTCTTGATCCGACTTCATAACATGTGAAGTAGAATATCATTTTGCATGCTATATCTTGCTTTCGGGGGAGTACATTATCTAAATCACAAGAACGAAGGAAAAACATGAAATTTGATGTACAAAAGGCATGGAGAGTTGTTCACAGATGATGTCATCAAATTGAATACCGCCCTCTAGTGACTAGTCATTTCAAAAAGCTCTTACTTCCTTATTCCTTGCCCGATTTTGTTCAAATTTTCACTGATATTTTTCAAATATCTTAAACTTTACAATAAAAGTAACTTAGTATGAAGGTTTTGGTTTCCTTTAATTTATTTGACCCAGTACTGATGATCATAATTTTATCTACCATGTGATTGCCATGTGTACGCCACACCGAATAGCACTAGCTCACATTTTGTTATTGTTTTTAAGAACTTATTGGCATGCAGCCGGTAGATTTTCATCATGTGTTTGATCTTGTATTGAAAAAAAGATCAAACACATCACCATAATCTACAGAGTGCAACCAAAAATTTCTTAACAATTGAAATTTCTTTCAGGAAGCCTAACACTAAAAGGTGTTTTTGATTCAAAGAGCATCGTAGAGACGACGAACAAATAAGAATAATAATACATTCACTTCTATTTTCCCCGCCAAATAATCTGAACAAAAGAATCAACCGAGGGTAATCAACTGTTAAACGATTTTTAAAATGAGTCCTTGAAAAATTAATTAATACTTCTTGTCAAATATTATTGAAGAACAGCAAAGGCGAATGCGAAAGTCGCTACAATTCAGAAATCATTGCTTGCATTGCTTTTCTCTCAAAATTACCGTGAGATATCAAGCTACATAGAACTATGATCGACACAAAAGATATTGTCTTGAAAACAGTCAGAAACATTAGAACTTGAATGAATAAAACATAATGCAAATGAATAAGACTAGAATGAATAGGACACAAGTTAATTTCTACCATTTAAATCATCCAGTACCAAATACCTGAGCAAAATTCGAACCAGATGCATTTAATGGTAAACTTAAAGACAATGATTCATGACAATTGTCAATTGTCATGAGTTTATCGTCTAGACGTATTGCAAAAGATAATCAGAATAATAATGATCAGAATGATACCTCTACTATAAGGCCTAATTCTACATGTACTATACTACACTAGTGCCATTGTAGATTATGCTGATAATACAGATGATAATAATGATATGATAACAATTATAATAATACTATATACTTACACTAATTGTCATCAAAATCATCATGTTCATATTCATCATAATAATAACAATAATAATGATTATAATAATTACAATAATAACTTATCTTAACGATAATAATCATGATAAGGATAATAATCACAATAACAAACATAATAATTACAAAAATATCATTAGTAACACCACCAACCATAATAATCATTGTTGTCTTTATTATTGTGATACTGCTTCTAATACTACTCCTACTACATGTACTAGGAAGGAGGGGAAGAGGAAGAATCTTATTGTTTATTTTTTGTATTATCGAGGGATTCGAGGCATACAAATGCACAGGGAGGTAAAAGAGGGAAAAGTAAGGCGACAAAGAGGGAGAGAGAGGGAGAGAGAACGAGAGGGGGTAGCCTATGGCCCGGGTTCAAATTCAGTTCTCTTTAAAGGAAACCAAAACCTTTATACTAAGTTACTTTTATTGTGAAGTTTAAAAGATTTGAATAAAATCAGTGAAAATTTGAACAAAATCAGGCAAGGAATAAGGAAGTAAGAGCTTTTTGAAATGACTAGTCACTAAAGGGCGGTATTCAATTTGATGACATCATCTGTGAACAACTCTCCATGCCTTTTGTACATAAAATTTCACAATTTTTTTGTTTTCTTCGTATTTATTTGTTTTCTTGATCCGACTTCATAACATGTGAAGTAGAATATCATTTTGCATGCTATATCTTGCTTTCGGGGGAGTACATTATCTAAATCACAAGAACGAAGGAAAAACATGAAATTTGATGTACAAAAGGCATGGAGAGTTGTTCACAGATGATGTCATCAAATTGAATACCGCCCTCTAGTGACTAGTCATTTCAAAAAGCTCTTACTTCCTTATTCCTTGCCCGATTTTGTTCAAATTTTCACTGATATTTTTCAAATATCTTAAACTTTACAATAAAAGTAACTTAGTATGAAGGTTTTGGTTTCCTTTAATTTATTTGACCCAGTACTGATGATCATAATTTTATCTACCATGTGATTGCCATGTGTACGCCACACCGAATAGCACTAGCTCACATTTTGTTATTGTTTTTAAGAACTTATTGGCATGCAGCCGGTAGATTTTCATCATGTGTTTGATCTTGTATTGAAAAAAAGATCAAACACATCACCATAATCTACAGAGTGCAACCAAAAATTTCTTAACAATTGAAATTTCTTTCAGGAAGCCTAACACTAAAAGGTGTTTTTGATTCAAAGAGCATCGTAGAGACGACGAACAAATAAGAATAATAATACATTCACTTCTATTTTCCCCGCCAAATAATCTGAACAAAAGAATCAACCGAGGGTAATCAACTGTTAAACGATTTTTAAAATGAGTCCTTGAAAAATTAATTAATACTTCTTGTCAAATATTATTGAAGAACAGCAAAGGCGAATGCGAAAGTCGCTACAATTCAGAAATCATTGCTTGCATTGCTTTTCTCTCAAAATTACCGTGAGATATCAAGCTACATAGAACTATGATCGACACAAAAGATATTGTCTTGAAAACAGTCAGAAATATTAGAACTTGAATGAATAAAACATAATGCAAATGAATAAGACTAGAATGAATAGGACACAAGTTAATTTCTACCATTTAAATCATCCAGTACCAAATACCTGAGCAAAATTCGAACCAGATGCATTTAATGGTAAACTTAAAGACAATGATTCATGACAATTGTCAATCGTCATGAGTTTATCGTCTAGACGTATTGCAAAAGATAATCAGAATAATAATGATCAGAATGATACCTCTACTATAAGGCCTAATTCTACATGTACTATACTACACTAGTGCCATTGTAGATTATGCTGATAATACAGATGATAATAATGATATGATAACAATTATAATAATACTATATACTTACACTAATTGTCATCAAAATCATCATGTTCATATTCATCATAATAATAACAATAATAATGATTATAATAATTACAATAATAACTTATCTTAACGATAATAATCATGATAAGGATAATAATCACAATAACAAACATAATAATTACAAAAATATCATTAGTAACATCACCAACCATAATAATCATTGTTGTCATTATTATTGTGATACTGCTTCTAATACTACTCCTACTACATGTACTAGGAAGGAGGGGAAGAGGAAGAATCTTAATGTTTATTTTTTGTATTATCGAGGCATACAAATGCACAGGGAGGTAAGAGAGGGAAAACTAAGGCGACGAAGAGGGAGAGAGAACGAGAGGGGGTAGCCTATGGCCCGGGTTCAAATTCAGTTCTCTTTAATTTATTTGACCCAGTACTGCTGATCATAATTTTATCTACCATGTGATTGCCATGTGTACGCCACACCGAATAGCACTAGCTCAAAAGATTTTACACACTAATATATATATATATATATATATATATATATATAGTAAAGCTACATACACTTAACTGAAGGAAAGAAACCTATAGAAAACGGACTGGATATTATTGAAAATACTATTCTAAACAAGAATGTACTACATGTACTACATTACGTTACAATTTCACGAGAGAAATAGAACTCGAGAGGGGAAGAAAAGAAGAAGTGATGAAAATGAAAGAAGACTAATAGCATGAGAGGAATGAAAAGAGCTAAGAAGACAAGAAAAGGGTGTAAAAAGGAAAAGGAAGAGCAAGAGAGAGAGAGAGAGAGAGAGAGAGATAGCCTTGAGCTTTTGATCGGCTAATGAGTAATAAATGAAACAGATTTTGAGTGGAGTAATTATCTTTCGCCGGAGAACTTGCATAAGGAGCTAAAACTTGATGTTTTTTAAATTAAACATCATGGGGAATAGCAAAAAACGGCTGAGCATTTATTGCACTAATTGCCAGAGGAGCATTCATGTCTTCCACGAGGCCGCACTTTTGGATCAGAGAGCAATTTGTCGGTGGAGCATTGTCTTTTGCGGAGTACTTTTGGGGAGGAGCAACAATTATTGTCGTAGTAGCCTTTGTATTTTACGGGGCACTTTTTTAGCAGAGCAAATGTCGGCGGAGCAATTGTCGGTGTCACCGGAGCAAGTGTCGCTTCACGTGGAACAAATGTCGGCAGAGCAATTGTCGGCAGAGCAAATGTCACCGGAGCAATTGTCGGCAGAGCAAATGTCACCGGAGCAATTGTCGCGTTTTGCGGAGCAAATGTCGGCGGAGCAATTGTCGGCGGAGCAATTGTCGGCGGAGCAAATGTCGGCGGAGCAATTGTCGGCGGAGCAATTGTCGGCGGAGCAAATGTCGGCGGAGCAACTGTCGGTGGAGCAACTGTCGCGGAGCAATCGTCGGCGGAGCATGTGTCATGGAACCAAAAATATATATGAATGTGGAGACAGCTAGGAAAGTCAAGGGCTTTATTGTGCTGCCACCAAAACAGTTATAAAGTATGATAAAGTATTATATTGTTGTTTGAGAAGGTAATTAAAAAAAAAAAGCCTAAATAGAGGGGGGGGGGGGGGGGGGGACAAAAACAAAAACCAGACCGTGTACAGAATCAATCTTTATTTATTTTGTTGGATTAAAAATGATTTATATCTCCTTTTAAAAACGTTATTTGATGGACTAGATTATATATCTTGAGGTATATTATTTAAGTTTCAATGGATTTCACGCTTCCTTGGGAGGGAACGCTAGATTGAAGCCGATACGGCTTTGACTAGGAGGTTTAGAATTCAAATACACAAAAATTCCATTTGTTAGTATTCTTATCATTATTAAGTAACCTTTCACTATTGAAGTTTTCTATTGAAGTAGTGATCAACACCTAATAGGGCATTTGGTTGAGGTGCGGTATGTGAAGAAAAAAAAGTTATGATAATATCTATGATTCTATTGTTATTTGTTCAACATTACAAATACAATTCTTTTTCATTCTTGTCACTCTTACTACATCAAGCGCTGATATTCTCCTTAAACATTTTCATAAATGTTTTCCTATCTACATATAACCATGTCTGAATGTTCCATAAAATATTCCCATCCTATATTCTGATTCAGATTGAAGTTGCAATGAACAAGCTACAAGCATACATGTACACAGCATACACAGTACACTCAATTGTCTCCTTCAATTATCTTCATGAACATCTAATATATCATTGAGGATGGATCTTAATTACAGTGTCCTTTTTTTATCATGTCAATATTCATTTCAGCTAAACACATTCTCTTGTCCCCATTTTGATTGTCTTACAACATACATTGTAGCTCACATTCACATGAATAGTTTCCTGCTCTGACTCATGACTTGAGAACAACTATTTGGTTTCAATTTTTGTTATTGTTCCTGCAAATATTGATTTTAATGAGGGGGGAAATTTCATGCAGTGAGTCAAGTAATATAACCTCCCGGTTTATGGTTACTTTTTTTAAAAACTGTTCAAGTGGTAGATTTCAAACACTGTTAGAGGGACAGTTGAGTTCTTGTTTAAAGACTACATGTAAGTCCACTTCAAAAATAATTTGCTTTTAATAGATGCAGAGAAACAGAGCAAAAACAATTTTGAGTAAATCAGATAACTAATAAGGAAGTTATGAATATTTAAAAAAGTATGAAAAAGTATGGAACAATGGAGATCACTACACAAATTACCAATTTGGTTATCACTTTGTGACGTCAAGTCCTCACTATTTATCAATTGCTTTATTTTAATCCCATTAAATTCCCTTTTTATCCCAAAAAACTTGATTTCCCCATGCCTTTACCCAGGTTATATGATTTGTATCATATTGCTTGCATAACATTTCGCAAAATCATTTATAAGATTTGAAGAATTTATACTATGTTCTGAATGTTTTATATTCATAATTATTGATTTTGTATACAAATAGTTTATCAAAATTCACATGTTTCAAGATTTAACTAGAAAAAAAATACTCTTTATTTGTGCACCCACACAAAAACATACTATCAATATAACTTGGATGCTGGTGTGAAGAAATAAGATTCTAAGGGGGGAAACGGGAAATTTATATTATCAATATAAAGAAAACAGTTAGTGGATAGTGAGGCAATGATGTCACAGACTCATGAGTGAGTTGCCAATTTGTCCTGTGATTTTCAAAGTTTTCCCTGTCATTAAAAATTCATAACTTTCTTATTAGTTATCTGATTTTGCTCAAACTTATTTTGATTGGTTTGTCTGATTTTCTGCTTCTATTGAAAGTATTTTGGGGGGAATGGGTTTGCCCTTTAAGTTAGCAAATGCCTTCAACGTGCATATTTATTGCTTTTATTCTCATTTATGACATTTGTAGTGCCCTTTTAGAACCTGAAATTGCTATGAAGGTAATTTTAGACCCTAAAATGTGTGAAATTTAGATTAAATTTGATCATACTAATTCAACGCCACAAGGTGACCGTTAATTCAATATCTTAATAATAATTAATAACAATACATGGGCCCGGCTGGTTGTGCTTATTACAACCAACACAAAAAGCCAACAAAAAGTCAACATTGGCATTGGCTGGTTCAAAATTATAAAATATTTGTGGGGCCACAAATATTAGAAATATGGATATTTCAGCCGTCTCTGAACCGATTTTGATCAAACAAAGATGATTTTGTCATTTAAAGTGTATGGTCTTTCAAAATTGACACTCAATTTTTCATTATCTCACAAAAAAATATTTGGGAAACCCTCTATACCAAATCTCAACTACCCATTGCTGGATACAACCTTAGAGTATGTTTCAAAGTTAAACTTTTGATCTCAATACAAACAACTACAAGCAACTACCATGTCTCTAAAGCACTCTGCAGATGCATTATTACCTGATTACCAGATTCAGGCTAGATCGCACACAATGTATGCACATTCTCCACTCCTTGGAGAGCATTCCAGCCACATGCCCCTTTACAGTTGCTCACAATGCTGAGCAAAATACAACAACTTTTGTATCCTACAGGGTACCCATTTAAATGGAGAAAAGCAATATTCATGTACACATAGATAAGATGCCTTGCTCCAAGACATGCCGTGCTGCGCTGGGGTGATCGACCCTATGACCTTTATATCTTCGGGTCACATTTTTAAAGCAATTGATTTCAAAACCTCTATGAAAAAAGTACCTACGATACATTTGTGTAAAAATTAAAATTAAATCCATATCGGATATCTATTCAATGATGGCAATGATCCTGTTAGACTTACGTCATCAACGACATCTTGTGCATGCATGGACTCTGGAAAGAAGGTATAAAGACTCGTCTTCACACCAACATCCTGGGCAAAACGACCTGACGACAAGGCTCTGTTCAATCTGAAAGAAATATGAAAAAAGTATAAAAAAGAAAGAAAAAAAGTTTACCATTTATACAGTGGATAATGTGAATACAATTAACAATGTTCTCATTGAAGCGCAGACAGTGTTATGCACAGTATGACTTTAATATCAATTAAACCAAAGCATCTTTTTGATGAGTAGAAATTTCTCCAACTCTCTTCTGATGTGTGTGAAGGTGAGTATGTGTGTGTGTTTGTGCCTGCTCTCTGTCTCTCTGTCTCTGTTCATCTTTCTTTCTCTGCCTCTCTCACTCGATCATACCCCCTCTCTCTTTTTTCCATTTCTTCCCTCATATCTCATACATTGATATCTTCTTACACTTCAATCACAAAAATATCTCATCCAAGCCCTTGGCTGGAGGCTATGCTCAAAGCTAGAGCTAATCAAGAGTGACTTGGCTTTCCCAGGCTGCATCATTTCAGTTCATGCTTTGATTCAGTTATACCGCAGAGCAGGCTCTAAACAACATATTCATGCAATCAAACGCATCGCTGCTCATCAAAAGGGTTCTCTAGTCTGAGTTGTCAAGTGGATGTATAATTGATGTGTAAAGACATCATTTAATACCTAACCCACAATTTACCCATTAATTAACAAATGATCATTTCCAAGAGTGCTAGGTAATTGAAATAAAAATGATTTGGGAGAAAAGATAGGAAGGGAAAGAAAGAGAAAGACAGAAAAGATCAATCGATCGATCGATCAATCAATCAAGGGAGAGAGAGAGGAAGAGAGGAAGAGAGGAAGAGAGAGGAAGAGAGAGGAAGAGAGAGGAAGAGAGAGGAAGAGAGAGGAAGAGAGAGGGGAGAAAGAGACAGAGAAGAAAGAGACAGAGAAGAAAGAGAGAGAGAAGAAAGAGAGAAAGAGAAGAAAGAGACAGAGAAGAAAGAGAGAGAGAGAGAGAAAGAGAAGAAAGAGACAGAGAAGAAAGAGAGAGAGAGACAGAGAAGAAAGAGACAGAGAAGAAAGAGACAGAGAGAGAGAAAGAGAAGAAAGTGAGAGAGAAAGAGAGAGAGAAAGGAAGAGAGAGAGAGAGAGAGGGAGAGAGAGAGAGAGAGAGAGAGAGGGAGAGAGAGAGAGAGAGAGAGAGAGGAAAGAGAGAAAGAAGGGAGATTTTAATGAGTTATACATGACATTTAGAATATGACTGAGATGAGGTCAAAATCCACCCAAGTATGGTTCTGCTTGCTAACTTCATAATAAATTATACAAATGTTTGCTGGACTTGGACTACACAACGTACTGATGCCAAAGAGGCTTAGGCAAATATTTGGTAATTTGCTATCTTATAATAAAGAATCCTGCTTGAATATAAGCAAGTCAAAAAAATCAAATAAATACATCTTTTGACATAACAGTAAATCACACATGGTTTGTGGTTTCATCCTCATAACCCATAACTTCAACCAAAATGTCTTTAAAAACCTTTAAAAGTCTTCTAAACTCTTCTAAACTAGAAACAAAAAACAAAAAAATCAGACAAACCAGTTTAAAAAAACCAATAAGAAAGTTATGAATTGTTAATGACATGAAAAAGTTTGAAAATCCCAAGACAAATTGGTAACTCACTAATGAGTCTGTGACGCCGCGCACGGCAGAGAGGTACGCAGTTTGCATATAACCAAAAATGCATGGCGCATATAACCAAAAATGCACGACCGTGCCATATACCATCTATTGAATATCATGTGACCAACACTCCTCCAATCAAATGACAGGGATCCACGTAGGTGTTGTATAATAAATAATATGCAATACCCGGTAAACTAAATACAGAATATTATGAAAAAAACCTAAGGGTGCATGCAATGCTATTTGCATTCAATGTCAAATTATGGTTCGAGAGCAATGAATGCAGAGTTGCGTCCTTGATCTAACAGTTTCAGAACTGTGATTCTGAGCTAAAAGCATGTTGTATGAACACAGCTGTAGTGCATTTTGATCTTGATTATAAAGTAAAGTTGCATCCACACAATCACTCTCCCACGGGTAATGGAAGAAAAAAAGCCAAACTTAATCACAATCAATAAAAAAATGACATGTGATTGTGATATTGATCTTTAATGAATCAATAACAGCTTGTGTCATGTGACGTATGTGGTTTTTCACACAAAAATGTATCCAGTTAATGATTACGCTTCATGTACTTCATTGACTTTCCCATTTAAGTTTTGTATCGTAAAGTAGCGGTAAAATTAAATTTTGAAAGGAATTTTTTGACATCCAGAGTAAATGAGATTTTTTTGTTGGTTCATTATTTGTATATATGGATAAATATTGATAAATCTATATTAATTTGTAACATATGGTCATAAAAATCAATAGTGTACTGGTAGCTTGAAATTTGGTTAAAATGTACTATGCAAAATCGACATTATCACACAAATCATTTTAAAAAGCATTTTTCTATCTTTACCTGAACACAAGATCATGGCTATCGATTTCTGGGCCGGCGTTGGATCCATTCAAGATGCCCCCACAACCAACCACTGCACAGCGCAGACACTTAGGCCGCTCTTTATCTCCAAACAGAGCTGAGTTGGTGAAGTTTGGATGACTCATAATTCTTCCAAGCTCTGTTTGAAGAAGATGAGAATAAAAAAAAAGATAGGAGTGAGATGACATAATGAGATAGAATTGTTAGCTGAGAGCCAGAAGGGCATTACTCGCATCAATTTGGATAGAGTTGATGCCCTTCTTGCTCTAGTAAAGTGGATAAAAATAATACTGAAGTCAACAAAATGTATTCTTCATCAGTTGACCTATCCTTTGAAACAATGCTACATTGGTCAACCTAGTCTTTTGTCTTCTTTGTGCATGGCTGATCATCAACGAAACGGAGTTAAGTCTTTTGTCAACTTTGTTTGTTGCTATGGCAGGCAGCCAGTGAAAACGAATTTGTTTTATCAAATTATGGAAAATGAAAGCATTACTTTAAACAAACAGAACTTTGTTTTTCCTGATTCATTTTTTTTTTATTGAGGTGTCATATAAAAGGGCAGAAAATGAACTTTCTAGAAATGTGATTTTCTCTATATATTTCTATTATCTAGATACCGTCCGCCAAATAACTTTTGGGTATCCTCTCTTCAAATTGTTTTTAATCACTCATGCATAAAATATGCATGATATGAGTTTCGTCAAATGAAAGAGGAGGATCTAAGCTTTACAAATATGTGTCATTTATTAATTATAATTGTGATTAAGCTATGATAAAACATCAATAATTCTCGGTTTTGTTTTTTCTGGGACGCACTGTATTCAGCACTGTGCAGAATCAACAGGGCACAGTATACGTTTTATGCTGCACAAAGATTCAATCAGTTTAATCTTGGCCATCACAAGAAGTGGGTTATTGATGTAGACAAATGCTCATGTACCCTTTACAACTCTTTTCATGTAGGGTCTATGTTATTACCAAAGAAGAAAAAAAGCCAGTCAGTCACTCAATAGTGTCTGACAGTGAAGTCTAGCAAGTAAACAGTTTTCCTTGCATAATTTGAATATGAGGACACTGCTAACGTTTAAATTTCACAGATAGGACATACATGACAAAGTCATAATTCCTGCAAAGTTCTACAGCATTTGAGGTTGGCTGCAAAAGGGACATAGTACCTTTAAAGGGTAAAAGGTAGAGAGAGACGAGAGAGTTAGAAAGAGGGGAGGGCGGATGGAGAGAGAAAGAGGGGGGGGGGGGATGGAGAGGTATAAAAGAGAGAGAGAGAAGAGAGAGAAGGAGCAAGAGAATGGGGAAGAAGGAGGAACAAGGGGGAGAGGGGGAACAAGGGAAAGAGGGAGGAACAGGGGAAAGAGGGAGGAACAAGGGGAAGGAGAGCAGGAAGGGGGGGGGGGGGAGATATACATGTAGAAGGAGAAGGCAATCTCATGATTCTTGTCAGCATTCTAGAGTGATGGCAGGAGACAGGTAGTAAGGGAAGATGGAGGATGAATGAGGGATCAAAGGCCAATCTAATAAAAAGGAACTGAAAAAGAGAAAGAGAAAGAGAAAGAGGGAGTATGGGAGAGCATGAGGCAGAAAATGAGAGATATTAAAAAGAGAAGGATAATTATCTATATGATGAAGACAGAGCAACAGAAGGTGAAGGGGAAAATGGATCTGGATTAGGATCATTCTAGAAAGAGAGAAAAAGAGAGAGAGAAAGAGAGAGAGAGAGAGAGAATGAAATAGCTGGCTCATACAGTACATCAAATCACCATGCCACCCACTGACAGCAAGAAGGGTGTTAACCTGTCAACATAACAGGGAGCCTGACAGAGGAACAATGCCCTTCTTACTCTTAACAATTCTTCTACGAGGAGCAAAACAAAAATCAGATTGCATTTTTAAATTAAAGTTATTTACAGGGAAGAACTTAGAGGGCAGAGGCATCTATAGTAATACTTGAATAACATGCACTCGATTCTGCTGGGAACATATTTATGTGCAAGATGACAGATCAGAGAAGGGAGAGAGAGAGAGAGAAGGGAGAGAGAGAGAGAGAGAGAGAGAGAGAGAAAGAGAAAGAGAAAAAATTAATAGGGGGGGGGGGGGGTAGTGAAAGAAAAAAATGGGAGGAAACGTGAGGTAGAGAGGAAAACAGAGAGAGGTGGCACACATTAACCTAGATATTTTTGTTGTAAAAACCATCTCAAATAGTGGCACAGCAGGGAGACAAGTCTCCTGTCAAGATAAATTTGTCTGTTCAGAGCGACAAAAATAATAATATTAGGTTCTTGTACAGCCCTCATGACTGTCAAACCTGACACTCTGTGCACTCCACAGTTATTACACAGGATATAGCATGGCTGCCGGCATTATGGGGCTCTTTAGCATTTCAAAGAATTAATTCGGGCCACGTACCCATGTACCTCACCTGGGTCAGGTGT
The DNA here is from genome assembly GCF_000002235.5 of Strongylocentrotus purpuratus. NCBI lineage: Eukaryota > Metazoa > Echinodermata > Echinoidea > Camarodonta > Strongylocentrotidae > Strongylocentrotus > Strongylocentrotus purpuratus. Next base: position 609,656 of record NW_022145553.1, read on the forward strand.
GGCAAATGGAGATTGATGCCTTGCTTAAAGACATTGGTGCTGCAGTGGGACTCGAACCGCAAACCATATGATCCACAGTCTAGTGACGTATCCACTAGACCATGACACCTACACATGTATGTGCTTACTGAACTTTTCATTTTCCCAAATCACTCATGCATGACTTTCCAGGCACCATTTTTTACATATCAGATTCGTTTTCATATCTTTCCTTTTCCGGTCCCATCTCCACTTTGCTAGATGCTACAGACTTATAACAAATTGGTCTAGATTGTCCAGGAGATGCGCTTTCATCTGCCGCATAGAAACACAGGCATCAATGCATGCATAGCGTTTTAATAATAGTTCACATTCAAGTATTTTAGCAGACATAGATTTTGCAACAAATCTGATGAAGCAGGAAACTTCAATGGTTTTAAAATCTATATTTTATCTTGACAATCCATCAAAATTTGGGGAGAAAATTACATAAAAATCTAATTTTGTAGATCGCAATCTAGATTGGGTTAGGATATTACTTTCAATTGCATGTCATTATTAGACCAATATGGATGAACATGTATATAACATTGATGAGCTTTATCTTCTTCCTAATAAAGTACCAACAAAGCTCTTCTAGCCACACATTAACATGTAGTTTTTTGGCAGGCACTGTATGTGTGAGCAAAGGGAGGTTTGATATTTGGATGCTCTAAATCCCATAATGCATTAAACTTCCTATATGCATTTGTTTGTAATTATGCCAGGCTTGCAGGCTGTATGAAATCTATTCTTTGAAATATTAGAGCATGTTGTCTGAGAATATTTTGCATTGATGCTGAATATTTTGTCAATAAGTTGATTATGCTATTCCATTCACACTTTCAAAAGTTATTTACTCCAATCCTTAATATGACATATTAGTCAGCTGAAATGTGAGCACAGCTACGGAAGTTAAAAATCTTCACACAACCCTTTATCCACTTGCATTTTTAGGTGATACGTACAAAGTCTACGTATCACCTATTGATTTCGTCAAGATTTTTATTATTAGGTGATACGTACGTAGACGTATCACCTTTTGATTTCGTCAAGATTTTTATTATTTATTTATTATTTATTTATTATTATTCTTCCTCGAATTTGTTCGCAGGATATCTCAAGACTGAATAAAGCCATTGGGTGGTATTCCGGTAGCGCGTACTAAGTTAGCGCATACTAAGTTAGTCCACACTTTTATGGAGTGCCAGTTGCCAACTCATTTATCCTGTACAGATTATTTTAAACCTTCAATGAAAAGTGTCCAAAAAATTAATTTTGCAATGAAATGGGAAGAAAAAGATAATATGAGTATGAACTGAATTTCAACAAAGTCTTTGGTAGATTATCTTTGTCATGAATATTGAAGGAGGAAGATGAAACCTAGCATTCCATAGAAGTGTGAACTAAAATTCTTGTTTAGTCTGGACTTAGTCCCGGCTTAACTTATGAGAATACCACCCATTATCATGAATCTTTCAATGATGATAGATCTTAGTCTAACTTAGAACTGCGTGACTTTTCAAGGACTCAAAGACATCGTGACGTCATCCAAGCGCCATTTTGTGAAAATCAACTAATGATCAAATCTTCATAACGGAAAGTAATTCTTCATTCATATTTATCACGATTAAGATCAATATCTGTCCGCTCAATTTTAAGTCAATAAACGTGCGCATACGCGTTCGTGCGCAAAAATTTAAAATGCTCTAAATCGTCTTAAATTTTTTTTGCATACGTTTCAGGCCATTTAAAGAATTTTGAAAAAAAATTGCGCACACGCACATGCGTGCGCGTTTCCGCGCGTACTACCATTTTGCAACATAGAATCGCTGAATTTTCTCTGTCATCATATTTGGCATATTTTTCTAAGCATTTTGATAACTTGTTCAGCTTTTAATAACGCAATGAGCGTCCGTCAAAGTTGGCAGCACGCGCGGATCTGCGTTTTCTTTATCCACAATACATGGACAAAATCATGCCTATACAAAAATCATTGTAACTCTTCAGAAAAGATGGGAACTCCAATATTTTTTTCATACTTGGGTAGATTATGAGTTGGAGATATGATTTCATGTCTCATTTGACCCTCAATTAACTCATAATGTCATCATAATGGCCTCCGAACTTAAAATTTAAATTTGCATATTATGACGTTTGCATATTTTTGGAAAATTGATTGTATCTCTGTAAATATTGAATGTTTTTCTTTCAAATTTATTTTTTGATATGTTCTAGCTGAGATAATTTTCTACAAATGCAGTGTCCATAATTTTCCAGTTTGACAAAGGTATCATGGCGTATTTTTGCGATTAAAGGAGGCATGTCAATTTTTCACATTTTGCGTGTATTGTCTATAGGACATGACTATTTCTCAAAACTGAATTCTACATTTCCGTCTTTTGCGAGCAATATCGATCATATGCCGGGATCATGCTCATATTTCACTTGCAAAGTAGGATTTGAGAATTCCATTTCCCGTTTACGTGTAATCGCTATGGGAAATGTTTGGGTATATCGGTAACGCACTTGACTTCAATTCTCGAGATCCATGGTTCGAGTCCGGGTGTCTCCAACAATAGTTGTCTTCACTTTTTTTTTTTTGACCTTTCACTGTACCATCTCCTTTGATTATTAAAACACGTAGAGTCGCAAATAATGTAATACACAACTCTATTTACTTTATTATTACCCTATTTTCACTAAATCCATTACTTTTTGCGTTTAATCCCTATGGGAGATGACTTTTTTCAAATCTGGATTCTACATTCCTGTGTTTTGAGCAATATCGCTGGTATTTCTGCTTGGATTTTGTTGATTTTTGAGTATGTTGTAGCTGAGACAAGTTTCCACAATATTTATGTAGACTATCTAACATTATCATGACGTTATCATATTCAAAAATTCAAACATAGGTGACATGTCAATTATTATATATAACAATCCTCAATCGAATACCTGAAGGGGGCGCTATACCACTTTTAATCATGGTCATCTGGAAGGCATTGTTGAATTGCATCTCTCTCTCTCTCTCTCTCCTCTCTCTTCCTCTTTTCCCTCCTCCTCTCATGTTCTGCCCCTCTCCTTTTTTGGTCTGTATCTGCATCTATCTATCTCTCTTCTCTTTCACCCTCACCCTCTCCCTCTCTCTCTCTCTCTCTTGCCTTGCCTTGCCTCCCTCTTATTCTCTTGGTCTGTCTCCCTCTGCCCTACAGTTGAAACTTGACTCATGGATAGACCATAATGGGAGTAGTAAACGAAAGATGAAATCGTGAAAATGCGTTCTTCATTATGTTACACATGAGCATACGTATCACCTAATTCGTCAAAGTGACGAATTAAAGTCTAGTATTTATTTTGTGTCTGTATGGAAGAATTTATTATCATTCTTCCATAAACTTGTTCGTAGGATATCTCAATAATGGAACAAGCCATTGTCATGAAACTTGGCCTGAAGATAGATCTTAGTCCAACTTAGAACTGCCTGACTTTACAGTGACGCCAGGTCATCATGATGTCATCATGACGTCAGTATGTGAAATGTCATTAATGGTCGTACCTCAGCCATGCAATATCAATTTCAATACAAATTTGGCATATAATCATGCTCAGGTCATGCGTCAGAATTTTAGCCCACGCACATGCGCCTTCCATTTCAAAAATTTAAAGTGCTTAAAACCCCAAACTAAGTTATTTTCTATACGTTTCAGAAACCAGGCTTTCAAATTGAAAAACCCCCGGAATGATCTTAAGGACGGCATTTGTTCCCTCTTGAAACGCCGAACATACCGCGTAGTGTGCAGCTGAATATACAATGGCGTCTTATTTTGCTTACAAGCGACAGATTCCTTTATTTTTGTATCGCTGCATTTGTCATCAAAATAAACCATGCGCGGGGTTTAGAGTGAGGCAATAGATTATACATTTAGCCTGACGGGATTGAAGTAAGAGAAAGAACTCAAGAGAAGATGAAAACACAGGCACTGAAAATGTGTGAGATGTCATGGGACATCGTCTGCTTTTTGTCTGATTTTGGAACTAGGGGATTAACATGGACATAATGCACTTGTTAACATGACCACATTATCTCTTATTCATTCTACCTCCAACTTTTCAGACTGTTTTCAAAACAATATCATGTGTGTCGATCATAGTTCTATGAAGCTCGATGTCTCATGGTAATTTAAGCAATCTAAGCAACAAGCAACAATTTCTGAATTTTTGCGGCAATCGTTCGCCTTTGCTGCTCTTTAATACTATAATGACGTGCAATAACAAATTGAAATTTCAGAACTCATGATAAATTCGTTTAACAGTTGATTCCACTTGGTTGATTCTATTGTTCGGGTTATTTAGCAGAACGAGATAGAAATTGACATTCTCAAGGCTAACGTTTTTTGCGTTAGTAGTTGTTCATCATCTCTACAATGCTATTTGAACAATATTTGGTGACAAAAGACAGCATTTCTATGTAGCGTCAAAAGCCGTCAAATAACGAAAAAACATGGCACATAAAAAGATCCTCATTACTGGGTCTGATTTAAAGGAAACTTAATTTGAACCCGGCCATATTCTGTCTCTCTCTCTCTCTGTTGCTCTCGTTTGTCATTTCCTTCATTTTCCCTCGCTTTCTTCATTCTTACCACGGAATATGTAATGTGTATGCACATGTATGCCTCAATCATTGAGAATATACTCACTAATATCGCTGAAATGATTCTTCTCCTACCCCTTTTTCTTCATTTACTTCTTATTAGTAGTTGTAGTTGTAGTAGTAGTAATAGCAGCAGTATCATAATAATAATTATTATTATCATTGTTTTATTTATTATTACAGTAAATATCGTAATTATAATCATTATTATAGTAAGTATGTGTTATTGTTATTATTCTTATAGTTATTTGTATGCTTCTTCTTCTTATCATTATTATCGTATACACAATACGTCATGTGCCAAGAATTTATTGCTATGATACATCCAAGATGTCTACCAAAACTGTCAATTCGTTGCTGAAATATTATCAAGCAAAAAGAAGGAACATTAGAATTTCTATTTTCAATTGAAATAAATTATATAGGAGAAATAAATAGAGAATACAATCATGATTTTGGAACTAGGGGATTAACATGGACATAATGCACTTGTTTACATGACCACATTATCTCTTATTCATTCTACCTCCAATTTTTCAGACTGTTTTCAAAACAATATCATGTGTGTCGATCATAGTTCTATGAAGCTTGTCTCATGGTAATTTAAGCAATCTAAGCAACAATTTCTGAATTTTAGCGACAATCGTTCGCCATTGCTGCTCTTTAATACTATTATGATGTGCAGTAACAAATTGAAATTTCAGAACTCATGATAAATTCGTTTAAAGAAAAGGTTGAGTTCTGGGAAGAAGTGAAAAATAATTTGTGAGCATTACTCATAATATTATGCAAGTGTGGAAGAAAATCAGTTAAGACATGTTCCCTGAAAAGTATGGCTCTTCAAATGCCTTCATATTCTAAATATGCATGTAACATCGTAAAAATCGGGGGGCTGGCTTTTTACGCCACGTGTTCGTGTAGTCCCATATACATCTTTCTGTGCAAGTGTTTGTAACTTTACCAAGACTTGGCCACATTTCTTATCATTTTGATGATTCCAGAACCTTGCAATACACACAAATTCTAATATGCTAGATGATCAACCTTTTCTGGTTGGTTCCACACCCTTTCTTTCACAATGCAATCGCATGACTGGAACTCAACTTCATCTTTAACAGTTGATTCCACTTGGTTGTTTCTATTGTTTGGGTTATTTAGCAGAACGAGATAGAAATTGATATTCTCATGGCTAACGACTTTGTGTTAGTAGTTATTCATCGTCTCTACAATGCTATTTGAACAATATTTGGTGACAAAAGACGGCATTTCTATGTAGGGTCAAAAGCAGTCAAATAACGGAAACATGGCACTCAAAAAGATCCTCAGTACTGGGTGAGATTTAAAGGAAACTTAATTTGAACCCGGCCATATTCTGTCTCTCTCTGTCGCTCTCGTTTGTCATTGCCTTCATTTTCCCTCGCTTTCTTCATTCTTACCACGGAATATGTAATGTGTATGCACGTGTATGCCTCAATCATTGAGAATATACTGACTAATATTGCTGAAATGATTCTTCTCCTACCCCTTTTTCTTCATTTACTTCTCCTTAGTAGTTGTAGTTGTAGTAGTAGTAATAGCAGCAGTATCATAATAATAATTATTATTATCATTGTTTTATTTATTATTATAGTAAATATCGTAATTATTATCATTATTATAGTAAGTATGTGTTATTGTTATTATTCTTATAGTTATTTGTATGCTTCTTCTTCTTATCATTATTATCGTATACACAATACGTCATGTGCCAAGAATTTATTGCTATGATACATCCAAGATGTCTACCAAAAATGTCAATTCGTTGCTGAAATATTATCAAGCCAAAAGAAGGAACATTAGAATTTCTATTTTCAATTGAAATAAATTATATAGGAGAAATAAATAAAGAATACAATCATGATTTTGGAACTAGGGGATTAACATGGACATAATGCACTTGTTTACATGACCACATTATCTCTTATTCATTCTACCTCCAATTTTTCAGACTGTTTTCCAAACAATATCATGTGTGTCGATCATAGTTCTATGAAGCTTGATGTCTCATGGTAATTTAAGCAATCTAAGCAACGATTTCTGAATTTTAGCGACAATCGTTCACCATTGCTGCTCTTTAATACTATTATGACGTGCAGTACCAAATTGAAATTTCAGAACTCATGATAAATTCGTTTAACAGTTGATTCCACTTGGTTGATTATATTGTTCAGGTTATTTAGCAGAACGAGATAGAAATTGACCTTGTCATGGCTTACGACTTTGGTTAGTAGTTGTTCATCGTCTCTACAATGCTATTTGAACAATATTTGGTGACAAAAGACGGCATTTCTATGTAGCTTCAAAAGCCATCCAATAACAAAAACATGGCAGATAAAAAGATCCTCAGTACTGGGTCTAATAATTTAAAGAACACTTAATTTTAACCTGGCCATATTCTCTCTCTCACTCGTTTGTCACTGCCTTCATTTCCCTCGCTTCATTCTTTCCACGGAATATGTAATGTGTATGTGTAGGCCTCATTATGTTAATTAGGGTCAATGGTCAAATTGTCTCAATATATCTTCCATACATCCATAATGATCAAGGCTAAACAGTAGAAACTTGACATATGGATAGATCATAATGGGAGAAGCATTTGATATAACAATATGACGTCGTGAAAATGCATTCTTCATTATGTAAATCATGAGCATACGTATCACCTAATTTGTCAAAGTGACAAATTAAAGACTAGTTACCATTAATTTTGGTTCCTAAAAATAGAAAGGCCCTCTCTAATTGGACAAAATTGGAGAGAAGACATGTGAATGACACAGAAAAGAGGAAATTGAACAAACCATTGTATACAAAGCTTGTTTAAAGGTGGGTGCAAATTTTCTGTCTCGGTCTTCCATCGAATGATGAGAGCAGATGAGAGTAAACACTTCAGCAGACCCACAATGCCCCGACAGACATCAGCCCAAAGCTATCAATTCATCATGAATACTAACTACAGTTGAGCCGCTAGATGTAATTAGCTTTTCAGACCACTTGACAATGAGGAGGGAGGGGCATAGTTTGTAGTCACAAACCCGCACAACTCCCCCCTCCCCCCCCCCCCCCACAAAAACAAAAAGATACCTAGAATGATCAAACACCAGTGTTTTTTCCATTAGTGAAAAGGGTAATTAAAAAAAAAATGATGGTTTATCACATTGTTTTATCCGCAATTTGAATGGTCCTATGATAGCAAACTCGACTGCTCAATGGGAAGGTCCTCATTGAATGCCAAGGCAACAAATGAACATGGATGAATTGGTTTGAGAATGATGGGTAGCTCTTCAAACCTAATATTCACAGGTGGATGATCAAACATTAATTGCCTTTCAGGATGATCTGGGGATAATTTCATTACTGATTAATATCAATCACTCATGATTGACATAAATACAGCAAAATGTATGATTAATATTTTGTAATTACAATGTTCAAGGTACATGCACACACACACACACAATATACATGTACTCTGAGTACAAATTTATATTGAAAGCAATTACTATAAGATAACTTCAATTAATTTGAAAGCACGCAGTTACCCCCAACCTGCCAACCTCTGGAGATCAAAAACTGTATTCATTAATCCCAAAAGTTGTATTTTACTGACAAAAGTTGTATTCTTAAAAAATAAACACGGACTGTTACGTGGATCAATGCCTCTTGCAGTTCCTACATACAGGAAGATTTTTTTAAAATGGATCATTGGTTGAATATGCATGATTTTGTCGCGACTGGTGTATTCGATGAACCAATAAACATCCCCAAATTGCCTATGTGAGATGCTTGAAGGATACTTTACAGGACAGAATGGGCATTTTGCCATTGAAAATTAATTAATAAATGAACAAATTTAAATTAAAAAAAAAATAAATAAATAAATAATAATTGAAAATCGTATTTTATTGAAGAAAATCGTACTGTCGTATTTGCTTCTAAAAATCGTACGTGGTTGGCAGGTCTGCTACCCTTTCAAACAAAGTGTTTGGATGATTAAAGGATAAATCTAAAGTTCCCAGGTGTAAAATAACAGATTAATTTTCATTTGTGTGTATTATTTGTAATTAATATCAATGAAGCATATTATTGAGGGATTACACTAAGATTTAATAAAGGGTAAAATTACAGTTTCTTCCAGTCACAACAACTCACTGCATTTAGTTGCAAAGCAACAACAACATCCCTGACATGTTTGAAAACACTGCCACAATATTAGTACATGAATAATCCGATATTTACAATAAAGCAAACTAAAAATAGTGCGTTGAAAAATCTTCAATTATTTTACTTATATTTCTTAATGTCATACTGAAAACTACAGGTTTACAACATGGCTTGAATTCTAATACAATGTATATGTATGTCTTGTTAATATTGTCATACATTGTACATCCACTGTATTTTTGGTAAGATTAGGTCTATTTGGAGCCAAAAGGACATACATGTAACTTGTGTCACTTTACAAAAAAATAAGCCCTTCATGCAGGCTCCAAGCCAAAGAGATGATAATTTTAAAAGGAAAATCTTTTATGCATAATACATGTGATGTTCCATCAGTGTTCACGCTCATTTATTAATGATTGATGTAATTGTTGGTTTAATATCAAATATCAATTTTCAATTACTTCATTCCTCATAAAAGCTAGGCAATGGGTAGCAAATTGTGCACATTCCAGCCCCAAAAATGAGACGAAGGATTCAAAGGATTGAATACGTGTTAAATGCATTTAACAGGAAAAAAGGTAGAGAGAGAGAGAGAGAGAGAGAGGGGGGGTGGGAGGGGGAGGGGGAGGGTAGAAAGAAAAGAAAACTAAGAGCAAGAAAATGGGATATTTTTGTGACAAGAAATGTTTATGAATTGCAAAACTTTCTTGTGTAAATTGTGATTCAATTATTTGGTTGGCATGAAAATGTTGTTAATCTGAAAAATTCCATAACACTTTTTCATATACATGTAGGTGATAGTGTCTGGTTTTACAGTAGGCATCATTAGAAACCTTAGAAATCACTACTCTATACTCCAGAGTCCTGACTGCTAGACTAGCACATTGAATAAAAGATGACTCCTTCTCAACATATGGGAAGAATTAATGAGTCACATTGCTGCAATACCTCATGTTTTACTTGAGGTTTGTTTTCCAGTTCAACTTCCAAGAGAAATGATCTGAACTATTCATTTCCACTCTTTATCTCTGCTCCATCCTCCCTCTAGCTCCCACTGTTGCATCATCACTCTCTTCCCTAATACATATGTCTTCCTCTCTCTCACCAGCCATCCAGCCAGCGCTAGCTAGCTGACCTCTCTATAGAATAATAATTGGATTTCCACTCTGCATTCAAATGTCAACTTTCAAGAATGGTAGCGCGGACAGACAGAAAGCCTGTTTAGACTAGAGAAATTTTGATGAAACTCATAAATACATGTATAAAGAATCATCTCATATAGTGAAAGGGGCATAGGCCTACAGTCTAGAAGAACATTGTAAGGAAACGTCTACAGAAACTAGTTTTGAAGAAGTGACAGCTGGCCAATCATCAGTGCAGGCTCACAATCAGCCCCGCCCATTTATAGGATTTACAGCTGGCCAATCATCAGTGCAGGCTCACAATCAGCCCCGTCCATTTATAGGATATGCGTCTGATACAATGTTCAGATTAGAACGAGACCCTGATTCTTTATTGAGTTTTTGTTCGACACAACGCTAAAAAAAACGCTTCCGATATGACATTTTGTTATACACTGAACAATGTTTCATTAACGATGTTCAGATTGGGGGAAAGGTAATTACCTACCAAAATATCTAAACGACTCTCTGATAATTATACAGTGGTTTCTTGTAGCCTGAACATGGAGCTAGAATACTGAAAAGGAATGAGAACGATCAACACTTCTTCAAAGAAATGGCCAAGGGAACAAATTGCACATCTATCAAAAAACCAATCTACATGTACATGATACTGCGTTAATGTAGATAATCTAGGGACTAGTGAAATTGTAATTTGTAAAGTATAAAGTACAAGCAATGCATTCAAAGTGGAGATTTAGCAAGGTAAAAAAAAAAAAGCTTTCACCTCTAGCATACATGTACATGTTATATGTTATTATTACTTCTGTGCCTGGTGCATTAGTTGTCAACTTTTCAAGCCTTTTGGCTTTTACGAATGCACCATTTTCAATTTGTACTGTGGTTTATACTTACATGTACGTGTATATATTTTCTTTGTATTTTGAATGCTAATACGTCAATTAATATGCAATTTTGAATTTTGATACTGCTATCTGTTATGATATTCCATATTTTTATCTTTGTATATATATATATATATATACATATATATATATATATATATATACATATATATATATATATATATACATATATACATATATATATACATATATATATATAGTCAGGATGATGGAAACATATGTCAATTCAATTCAATTCAATAATGTCCGAAACTGAAACTGCTTTAGACAGTGCACACTTGTAATAGTATGCAAAATTTTAAAATCCTCTGACACAACTTATTCATAATTATAATTTTGTTTATCCAGCCTTTAAATCCTCATCAGCATTACCCAGAATGAAAGCCAGAAAGGCATTTAAACACAATGCGAACTCACATGAGTTGAAAACAAATTTCTGTATTATATTATGGACAATAAAATCTTGAATCTTAAAACCTAGAGCTCTGTTCTATTTTGCAATAGTTTAGATGGTAATGATCATTACACCCGCTGTTGAATGTGTATTCATCATCTGCTGAGAGCCAGAAGGGCGTTATCTAACTACATGTGTTTGTAATATAGTAGTATTACATGGGTTAGTGCCCTTCTGGCTTTAGAAAGACAATACACTGTATATTGCATACATGTGAATGTTGGCTTCAAAGTTCAAACCCTTCTACCCGGCTCTAAGCTGACATTATATGAATTTTTTTTCAATCTCAACTCTATTTCCAAATCTAAATTCAGTGGCATCCCCTCACCAGGACGACGATAATCGGTCGCCTCACAACAATCAATACCCAATCATGCTGCATAAATTGACGGGCTTTGCACCAAGATGTGTCCTACTCTAGGAAAGAGGCGCACAGGAATATATTGCTCACAAATTGGAGAAAAGGGCAACCAAGTCGGCTCTGATATGTACCTGCCTATCTTCTATATGGTGGGTATGTTCAGAAGGAATGCTCATCTTTTCAACGAGGCCTGCATGTAGACTCTACATGTACTTCTGTTTATTTTTTTCAACTCTTTTTTATTCACATCGATCTGCCTTATCACAGCCACAGCCATTGCTGCCTTTGTTGTTGTTACAGTGTTTTGATTTGATTTGATTTGATTTATTGGTTTCTGCATCTTTTTTTTTCTTTTTTCATCATACATTTTCATGAACATAATATCATTACTGTTTTATTATTGTTATAGTCATCATCACCATTCCATTTTAGATTACTGTAATTGTTGATGACGCCATTGCTGTCATGATCATCAGGATCATCATCATCATCATCATCACCATCACCATCACCATCACCATCACCATCACCATCATCATCATCATCATCATCATCATCACCATCATCATTATTTCTTTTACATCCTTTCATTACAAAGGCAAAGAAAATTGAGGGGAAAAGTAGGGCAAAAATGATGCTCAAGCCCATCTGCCTTAGTTTACAGAGAGGGTATCATATCGTCGCTGTTTTCACGAAGTGACGGTAGTGAAAAAAAATTGCATTCACTTTGCGTTAAGATTTTCCTCACTACCGTCACTTCGTGAAAATAGGGACGATATATATGACAACAAAAGCTATCTCATTTAGATAGGTACCCACATTCCATTCATCAACCCCATCCCACAATGCCCTTCTCCTTTTCACAACTTTCAATTATTATCACATAACTACAGTTTAAATGACAGAGGATAGCAATTTTACTGATCATATTTTTCATTTTGAGCTGGCACAGATGGTAATCAAGACCTTCAGCCAAGGTTTTGATATACTGATCTCAAAGCCAGTGTATAATATAAAGTCAGTTTTCTAAGCCACTTTTCGACCCAAGGTTGCTATTCTAGCTAAGCCAGTTAAAATGGGTTTTCAAAGCCAATTATATGGGACTTTGATACGTTAATTCTAAACTATTTAATATTATTGGCAATTTGGCATGAGTGTGAGGGTATTTGAAAGGTTGAAAGGTAGAGCTTTAATAGAATAAATGAAAGCTTAAAGAACAAGTATTATCACCAGGTTAAAAGAGGGAGTAACTTATTCTCATTTTCAAATTCATTGATTTAAAATCATTTAAAAAATTGTAAATATTGAAAACAGAATCATTTATAAGTGTTCTCACTGATGAAATTAGATACATTCATTGATTTTTTTTTCTTGTTCTTATTTCTTCGCTTTTGAAGCATGCAACAGCAAGAAGACAAAGAGCCACAAAACTAGAAAACGTACATACAGTACATGTGTGCCTCTCACAAAGAAACATTATGCGTATAGCCCCCGGGAGATGTACAGTATAAATTTCAATCAGTATAGACTGTGCGCATAGCCTAGTTTTACCAGGCAGCACCACAGAGCCTTTGAATTTGAAAAAAGATTGATTATTCCTCAAGGAAGACCCTACTTGAAGTCTGCTCGTAGATAAATATTTTTCATGGATTAGGCCTATCATAATGCACAGCACTTTCGTGAGGTTCATCACCTCAAATGTATGGATGAAAAATGCATGAGTACTCACATACTTTTAGATCTTAAATGTCTGATTGAAGTAAGAAAATTATTTAAGTGTTCCCTTCTGGCTCCAAACAGATATGTTTCGGGAGATTTTGCAATTTTGAATATATTTGTATGCTGAAAGGGGGATGGAAACATTTCAATTTCAGATAGTATTTGAATGTAAATACATGCCTTTTATACCTTGGCCATGTAGAAAGGAGAAGGGGGAAGGTGAGAGAGGAGACAGGATTTTTTTTAAAATGAAGGAGAAGGAAGGGGGATGGAGAAGGGGCTAAAGAAGAAAGGGAAAGGGCACAGTATCGACGAGGAAAGAAAAGGGGTAAAAGAGTACGGAAAAGAAAAGAAAAAATGGAAAGGGATGGAGAATTGGGAGGAGGTGAGATGTAGGAGGGTTGAGGGAGGGGAGACATGGAAGAAGGACGGTGGAGGATTGGGAGGAGGGAGACTAGAGAAGGGAGGAGCATGGAGGAGGAATGTGGAGCGGGGGGCAGGGGATATATTGCAGAACAGACAAGAAAAAAAAATTAAGGATTGAAGAGGGGAACATAGAAGGGTTGAGGGAGGAGAGGTGAAAGAGGAGGTAGAAGAAAGATGGAGAGAAGCAGACGGGAGAAAGAATGAAGGTGAAAGAATGGGGAGGCCCGAGGAGACAAAAAGATAGGAGGTGGGAAGGGAGAGAGAGAGGAGGTGGGAAGGGAGAGAGAGAGGAGGAGGAGGGAGGAAGGGAGACGAGGGAGAGGAGAGTGATGATTTCAGGGAGGATTGAGGGAGGAGAATGAGAAAGAACAAATTTTGGCAGATATAGGAAGGATGAGAGAAGAGAAAGAGTGGAGGGGAGCAAGGAAAGGAGATTTAGAGAGGCAGGTGGGAGGGATGGATAGAGAGGATTGCAGAAGAAAAAAAAAAAGGTTGCAGAAGAAAATGGAGTGACGAGAGAAAAAGAAATGTTAGCCAGCAGATGGGGTATATTTAATGAGGTTTAAGGAGAGGATGGGAGTACAACAAAAAACCACAGTAAAGAACATATTTCATTTAAAGTGCACCAATTGCCTAAAAAGGTAATTGTGTACTGTAGAATGTATAAATATCAGCCTCAAAAAATTCATCTGGCTTTCTATAGGATTACGGATTGAGAGAATGAAGAAACTAAAGAAAAACGTAAACCAACACACAGATATTATGACATGGAACTGCTAATAAATTAAAGCATTATATTTTTTTATGATTGTTTCACTTCAAAATCAAAGGAAAAGAGTACAGATATAGATCTACATACCCGGTATAGCATTTAAACAAAACCTCTGATAAAAGGTAAAAGGCCTATCCATATGACAAGGATATCATACGTTATAAACAATATGCAAGTACATGTTGCAGCCATCAACTCAATGTAACCATGGACCTACTAGACGTACTATAGTAGGTCCATGATGTAACTTTGTAGGAAAGCCGTTTTCATCTGTGCATCCAATATCGAGTTAATTTTCATCCCATTTTGTCCAATTGTGCAAACGACATTACTACAACCAATTTCATCTTGCGCTAGGACTTTGGAGAGAGCTCAACCAAAGAAGCTAGGCTGTTGACTTTTTCATCAAATCCATATTTATTCAGATACACACTTTGGTGCCACCAAATGCCTTCCTCCTTCATATACGGTAGGCCCAAAAACTATCAATCATACTTTTATTTCCACTGTTTAATATGACAGCATATTTGTTGCTCATTACTTTTTAATACAGCAGTTTGCTATGAAGAAAGATAGGCTCCCTGGCAAACATGACTACTGTGTAAAATGGAATATTATATTTACTATGTAGGTGTACCTATTGATCAGCAGTTTTACACAAATTCAGAAAACGCTGGGTTTTGTCAAAGAGAATACTGATGTAAGATCTTTTATAGCATGTAAGTTTCTGGACTTATTAATTGTTTAAGTGCAATTGTAATAAAACTTTTGAATGAATTACGACTACTGGTACACTACATGTATATAATAATTGAATTTTTTTTTTTACAGATAATGCAAATCCATGACTTCCATGTGTACATACAAATCCACAAACTACATTGGCCATATGACTTTTCTGCAAATTTACAAGCTTTTTAAAACAATAATTCTCTTTTGAGTGAGAACACAGCCATTGATCAAGTGTTTACTGGAATTTGAGCTTTTTTGTAAACTACATTTCTTGGAAACCACACACATCTTTAAACCCATATCTTTGATCTACATTACCGTACCACAAATGTAGACTCAACCAGGATGTGTACGAAACGCGAATATAATTTCCTCATAATACTTCATGCAGACTTTTTTGTTTTTTTGTACACATGGATTTATGGTACTATAAATTTGAGAGTGGCAATAGTAATTGTACAAAAAGTCTACTGGTATCTTTAAAAGCTTTGAAAAAATTAATTAGACAATTTGGAATACTTCAATCTTGGAAACCAGACAAGTCTTTATCTTAAGATCTACATTACCACAAATGAAGACTCAACCAGGATGTGTATTAAAGAAAGGTGAATCTGATTTTCTCATAATACATGTACTTCCTGAAGAGTTTTGTTACACACATGGAGTTATGGTACTACATTTGAGAGTGGCAACAGTAATTGTGCAAAAAAAGTCTATCTTTAAAAGCTTGGAAAAAATAAATTAGAAAATTTGGAAGACTTTGTCATTTTTGATTTTTTTTTTTGGTCTCCTACTTCATCTGGTAATCCGCACTAAAAAAGTAACGATGTTTATACCTTCAAATGTAATTTCATATTATTGGGAAATATAAATTATCCTTGGTAACATATTTCACACAGAATCATTTTTAAATAGTGTATACACATACAACTGTACAGTAAAATGCATGTTATTCATCTGATCAGATCCAAAAGGGCATTATCTCCTTGTTATTAAAAGTATAAGAATTAATGACCTTTTAGCTTCAAGCAAACCATACCAGTATGGCGAAACTGAGCTTTTGTCAAGACTACTTTAAAACGATTACACAATGAAGATACAGGTATTTATTGTTTGAAATATCAACAGCCAAATGTATGTAGGCTTATACATGATGTTAGACTGGATTCTTCAGCAAATATATCATACCTTAGCTACATGTAGGTTTTTAATGGAAAAAAGAGATTAAATGTTTACACGTCAATAATAACCCCACTTAACAATAAACTTTACAGTTTATAATATTACTGCTACACATGTACATGTACTGTACATGTATATGTCTGCTATCTCATGTGTTGAGGAGCCAAAAGGGCATTGATTAAACTCAGTGTTAGTTAAAGGTACTAGTGTCCCATTTGCAGCCAACATTAAAGAGAAGGTTGAGTTCTGGAAAAAGGTGAAAAAAGAGGTGACTTTCTAGACACTAGTGAGTGACTGACTGACATCTTTTTCTTCTTTGGTAATAACATGAGCTGTAAAGGGTATATGAGCATTTGTCTACATCAATAACTCATTTCTTGTAATTGCCAAAATTAAACTGATTGAATCTTTGTGCAGCACAAAACGTACACCATTAGGTACAAGGGTCTGAAAATCAGACTATTTACTAAAACAATTGCAATCCCTAACTAACAAATACCGGTAGACATTTTCAAGCCCTTTCGTTTCGAGGGAAGAACTAAATCAGGATTATCTTCCAAATGCCTATGGAATGTAACATTTTCATTTTTTTAGCCTGCAAATGGGACATACATGTGGTACCTTTAAAGTACATGAATTAACTCCTGACTTTAAGGACACAAAATGTACCTTGTTCCTGAATTTGTTTCCTGTTTTCTGACTGCATGCTACCGAGCACTTGATCGATATCCTGTAGTATTTATTAATATCTATTCAGGCAAGGGAATTATATGTCACGATGTGATTTTATAGAACTAGATACTATTCAGAACATTTGTCATTATTTATTAACACCTATTCAGGCAAGTGAATAATATGTCATGTTGTGATCTTATAGAGCATAACATTCAAAACATTTGTCATTATTTATCAATACCTACAGTACATGTATTCAGGCAAGTGAATAATATGTCATGTTGTGATCTTATAGAGCATAAAATTCAAAACATTTGTCATTATTTATCAATACCTATTCAGGCAAGTGAATGATATCTTCCTTGTTTTCACGAAGTGACGGTAGTGAGGAAAATCATAACGCAAAGTGAATGCAATTTTTTTTCACTACCGTCACTTCGTGAAAACAGCGACGATATGTCACATTGTGATTTTATAGAGCATAACATTCAGAACATTTGTCATTGGGATTCATTTGATCGCATGATTGGTTTAACTCAAAGGGTCCCATACATGTGGGAGACCAACTGATGTTGAATGGGCTACCCTGTTAAGAAAAATAAATGAATGCTACAGAGCACTTGATCGATATCTTGTAGTATTTATTAATACCTATTCGGGCAAGGGAATTATATGTCACATTGTGATTTTATAGAACATCCCATTCAGAACATTTGTCATTATTAATTAATACCTATTCAGGCAAGGGAACGTTATGTCACGTTCACGTTGTGATTTTATAGAGCATACCATTCAGAACATTTGATCGCATGATTGGTTTAACTCAAAGGGTCCCATACATGTCGGAGACCAACTGAATGGGCTACCCTGTTCAGAAAAATAAAAGAATACAAATTTTTGAATGGTTGTATGTCACATGCTCTGGCGAGTCGGGTGACTATTGCACCATGGTTTATATCTTACATTAATTATTTTTATTAAACTTCAAACCCTGGACCCTACACATTCCCTAAAGCTAACCAAAGGCCTATCCAGACCTGCCAACCTCTGGAATTCAAAAACTGTATTCTTTAATCCCAAAAGTTGTATTTTACTGACAAAAGGTGTATTCTTAAAAATAAACACGAACTGTTACGTGGATCAATGCCTCTTACAGTTCCTACATACAGGAAGAATTTTTTTGGTTTGGTTTTTGGATCATTGGTTGAATGTGCATGAATTTGTCACGACTGTTGTGTTCGATGAACCAATGAATATCCCCAAATTGGCGATGGGAGATGCTTGTAGGATACTTGACAGGACAGAATGGGCATTTTGCCATTGAAAATGGCACACACAAAAAACAAAAAAAAAAATTATTTAAAAAAATATTTAAAAAAAAAAAAAAAAAAAAAAAAATTAAATTGTATTTTATTGATGAAAATCGAACTGTCGTATTCGCTTTTTTATATAATTATAATTTATCATTTTGTATCCCAATATTGATGCCCCTGTCTCACTTTTGCCCAGATCCTATACTAAATTTTAATAGTCTGTGTCTGAAAAACATTTATCATGTTCTCCTGTCTATATCTGTTCTGGAGTCATCAAAATCATAATAAATTTGACCGAGTCTTGATAAAGTAACAACCACTGTACACAGAAAGCTATATATGGGACAACACACATGGTGTCGGGGCTAGTACTACCTTGATTTCCTTGTCTTTCTATGCTCATTACTCAGCCAGTATACATTTTCTTCCAAAATTGTTTGGCACATGTCATTTATTTGTAATCTTGAACATTCAGTGTAAGTTTCGTTTGATTCTGTGAGAATTATTTTTTTTTTTTTACCAGAACTGGAGTTTATCTTTAAAATTGAAGAAGTCTGTACTTTACCTGAAGCCATATATACGTTGTGTCTCTTGCAGGAACTATTATTACTTATTTCTCCTGTTATCATCAAGTTTATGTTGACAACTTTTTTTTTCAGGGATGATAGTGAGCATTATACCATCTGATTGGTCGAAATTGCATTCATAAACTTTAACTATTCCTGTAAAATTCCCGATAAAATTCCAAACCCATGTAATAGTTTTTAAAAATAGTTCTAAAATCCCAGTAACCATGGTTACTGGGAAAATAGTTCTAAAAATAGTTCTAAAATCCCAGTTACCATGGTTACCAGAAAAATAGTTCAGTCTTGGTTAAATGGTTTGAGCGATCGAGCATACCGTACGTGTGCGAAGAATTGGTTGGTATTTTCATACAAGACAAGACAATTCCAAACAAGACAAAAATGGCTAAAGAAACTCTCCCAAGATTTCAACTTATCAAATGCAAGACTCGCTGACAGCAAGAACAACAAAAAGGGTACATGAAATTATCCATAAACATGTTCGTTTAATTGCTGAAAATGCTTAGATCTAGTAGTAGTCAGGGTGTCTGATCGCGCACCCGATGTTGTGTGCTAATTCTTCCCATAGAGATTGCACGCAATGCAGTCTCTATGCAGTCTACGTGCATTGCGCGACCATGCAAAAAAAGTCAAGTTTTTTTCTTTCAATTCGAGATTCAAACCTTTATCTGTTGTGATTCTGAGGGTGATACTCAATAAGTGAGGTGTCATATGAAAGCGCAGGTTTTTCTCCATATTCCCCACAGTGTCGGACTGTCGGCCCACCCCCAAAATTGTAAAAATATCTTGCTTAGACTAGAATCTAGATCTAGTCTATACTCTCAAAGATACACTCATAAAAAACAACCGTGCAGATAAACTAGAGAAAGGCCAAGGTGGTGTCATAAGTTGACCTTTTTTTTGGCATATAAAAGTATTAATGACTGCTTTATTATTCAAGAAATAGTTGTTTTTATACACTCTCGGGAAGATTACAATTGTGCTATTGCCCGAGGCGTGCCGAATCTAGAATCTAGATCTAGTCTATACTTTCAAAGATACACTCATAAAAAAAACAACTGTGCAGATAAACTAGAGAAAGGCCAAGGTGGTGTCATAAGTTGACTTTTTTTTTTGGCATATAAAAGTATTAATGACTGCTTTATTATTCGAGAAATAGTTGTTTTTATATGCTCTCAGGAAGATTACAATTGGGCTATTGCCCTCGGCACGCCTCGGGCAATAGCACAATTGTAACCTTTCCTTGAGCGTATAAAAACAACTATTTCTCTCAAAGCAGTCATTAATACTATACTAAATTTGTTTTTCTTCCCTCAACCACCCCCCCCCCCCATAGGGGAAACAAAAATGGCATCTAACAACATGCCCCCCCCCCCCCCTTTGAGTAAGGATATTGGGAATAAATTGGGAATAAACCAAGGAAAACCGGGTAAAATTGGGGGGGGGGATCGGGGGAAAAAAATGGGGAAAAACAAATTGGGAAACCTATTTAAATCGGGTAATTATCAGGCCTGCTTTTTTCAAAGGTTTAGATTTCAAGTTTTCAGAGAGCTGTTATATACTCCTCTGAAAGACACTGAAATAGCATATAATTGATATCAATGTAATCTATGGCCTATAAGCTTTTCATATGAAGCAAAATTAATCCATTTCATTTTTCATTTCTGACAGGGTCTTCGAGCTATAAAAGCAAGGTGTTAATTATCATGTAAATATATAAATATCTTTGGATATAAAAATACAGGGGTCCAAAGACAAACAAAATAACCATAGAACCAAATGGAGTGATAAGTCTTCTTTCAAAAAACTTATTTCTTTTTTATTTGTTTGTTTGTCTGATCTGCTTTTTCTTTCCCTCTCACAACCTATTTTAGTTTATCTGTTAATTTTGGACAAGCTGCTTGCTGTTGTTTGTGTCATGTACATGTACTTTACACAAATTCCTCTTATGAAATAAAATGTTATGGTGACAAAATAGGTGAATATATACCAGATAAAGAACCACTTACTCTAATAAAGCAATCTGAAATGTCATTCTCTCAAAGTTGGAAAGAAAATGTTTTTAGCATCTTGCTAACATGGCAACAGCCTGAAGATAATAAAACAAACGGCAGAATCCAATATAATGCGAGGCTTTCCATGCATACATCATGCAGATCTATGCATTGTTAGTCTTTTTTTTTAATGGTGGGATGGCAGACAAAATTTGTCGATAAGTGCAATGTTTGTTCTACATGTACGTGTAGCTCTGGCTAATCTGATGAAAAGAATTAGTCAATTTACTTAAGATTGAAAATCATCTGTGAGTTACAATCACATGTACATAATGAGGTCAACAGAAAAATTATAAATAAAGAATATGAACAAGACAAGCATAAGATGGACTTTCACCTCAAATAAAAATACGAGATGAAGCATGACGCACGCACTCCCACATGATTTCATTAGCGAGGTTGACTCTTGAATCTTTTAGAAAAAGGAAGGTGAGATTCATGAATGCATTATGAAAGGAAGTGCATGGGAAGGCAGAATTATGGTGAGAAAAACAAATAGTCAAAGACACCACCAGTACTTCATATATTTGTAAAATTCAATACTGAAGTTATGGAATATTTTTTCTATCAGAGCAATACTTAGTAATATTACAATATTGTCTGTTTGGGGCCAGAAAAGGCATTAAATGTACCTCATATCATTGCAGAGAGGATTAATATAATAACTTTAAAAGTATACATGTACCAACCAACCAAACATTCATTTGGGTACAACTAGAATGTATAAAATCAACCTAAAAACAACACTTCACCCTGTAGTCTATATAGGCTAATGTATTAGAGTATAACAAAAATAAAGAATACCGGTAATATAAAGCTGCACACACGGAAGATGCAGAACCCAAGTTGGACTTGGGTTCTCTGCGAGATCTCTTTTATGCGAGCACGTACATGTACAGATGCGTCAACTAGTCTATGTACCCCCTAGTCTGTTTTTACTTTGATTGTATTCAAACTTGGAAGGTTTTTTGTTTTCAGAAGTAATGGAACTACTGACATACACAGCAATATAATTCAGTCTGTGTGATTAGTATAGAGGACTAGAGGCGTTGTGGTCTAGTGGATAAGAAACAAATTAATTCAAATTGTAATGTTGGCCTACAAAATGCATGTATTAAAGTGCTCTATAGTTAGAGAAATGATACAGACAGTCTATTCAAAGAGATTAATGTACATGACAGAAGAAGAGCCAATGAATTGTGAATATTATCTAGACTGAATGATGCATTTCCTCTGGAATATCCATCATAGTGTAACATGGAGATTTTAAATCAATCAATTTTACATGTCATCCACATGTCAGATTTTTCTCTTTTTGTGCCCTTTTCCTTTCTTGTTCTTCCAATGTTTTCCCAGGGCTGTGTGTGATTCATTATTTGATTATTTGAACAGGCATGTTGTTCCAAAGTTGCATATCTGAAGAAAAAAATTAATCATAATGTAGAAATTACAATTGATCATAATGTTCAAATTATAATTCATCACATTTTGAAAGTACATCATCAGACATTCAGTGCACAGCTGGACTAAACAATTTCCTTTCAAATTGTCCTATGATATTTACACAAGTGTTATTTACCAATGTTTGAAAGTACATATATATCCACAAGCACAATATACATATATTCATAGATTTTTATATTTCTTTCTTACACGACCCCTCCTTCTCCCGCTGTATATCAATAAAGGGAACATGTCACGTACGATGTAATTCATCATCATTATAAAGAATAATCAAAGAAAACAGACTTACTTTGGATTATTGCTTTCTGAGGTATTATCTCCCCACCCCCCCCCCCCCCCAAAAAAAAACTAATCTACACACTTTGGATACTTTTGATACTCCGATGCATTGACTCCCGCATTGAAAGGGGGCTGAGAAGTGTGCCTTTGAACTATCATGCATCCCTCGCCCATCTCTCAGCCATCTCTCAGAAAAAACACCAAGTACACTCTAAGAATCTTGATACTCCTGTGCATTGACTGCCTCTTCCAAGGGGGGCTGAGAAGTGGCAGGTATCACACCTAACATCTATATGGAGCGTCTATAACCGGACTGAACTGACAATCACCAAGGAGTATCGAGAAGCTGCCTAAATCCTTAAATAATGAAATATTACAGGTGCTCATGCCCAATCTGAGCTTGCTTTCTCCAACGCAACAATGGAGAATTAAAGGAAACTGTTTAACAATATTTCCAGTTTTACAAATCTAAGATGAATGGCCCTACATGTACATGTATGTGTTTGTCTGTGATATGGTGTAATATTGAAGAAAATCGCGCTTCAAAATGATCCTGAAGTGCTTCAAAATAGTAAAAATCTTTGAGTGACCGATTTTACCATACCTCATTTTCCCCAATAGACTGTAGTGTTATAAAAAACAATGTTAAGAAAGCGGGTAATCATGCCGAATCTGGGCTTGCTTTTCTCCCACCATCAATAGTAGATAGATACCTGTACAGATGCTCCAACTCTAACAGGTAGAATGAAGGAAGAAGGGAGAGGATGAGAGGGAGGGGGTTAAAGAAATATGGGTGCTCATGCCCAACAGTAGCATACATTTCTGCAAGCAAACTAGGCAGAATAATAATGTAGAGTGGAGATGAATTGAATGACTTGTGAAATCTGCACTCCAAAAGTCATTTTGATTTACATCATTTCCTCATTCATTTGTATTTCATCTTAATCCTTTGATGTAAGAATTCTATTCAAAGAAACAAATGAATTTAAATTGTAATGTTGGCCTTAATGGCCTATATGCATGTACATGTATAAAATGCTAAATATATAGTCAGAGAAATGTTACAGTCTATTCAAAGAGATTGCATGAAAGAAGCAAAGCGAGTGAATTGTGAATAGTATCTATACTAAATGATGCTATTTCCTCTCTCGCCACCTATGAAAACTAATAAAGTGCAGTGAAGACATGGAGATTTAATATAAAAAATCAATTAATTTTACATTCACCCGTATAATCCAAATTTAAGTGTTTCTCTTTTCGTGCCCTTTTCCTTTGTTCTCTTGTTCTTCCAATGTTTTCCCAGGGCTGTGTGTGATTCATTATTTGAGTAGGCAAGTTGTTCCAAAGTTGCATATATCTGAAGAAAAAAAAACTACTGGGTATTTCTTTTGTTTCATCCCTCATGACATTGACAAAAGAAATGTAGAAATTACAGTTAATCACAATGTTGAAGTTATAATTCATCATATTTTGAAAGCACATCATCAAACAGTCAGTGCACAGCTGGACTAAACAATTTCCTTTCGAATTGTCCTATGATATTTACACAAGTGTTGTTTACCATTTTTTGAAAGTACACCACAAGCACAACATACATGCACATATATTTTCATATTTCTTTCTTGCACGACCCCTCCCCCTCTCGCTGTATATCAATAAAGGGTACATGTCAAGTACAATATAATTCATCGTCATTATAAAGAACAATCAAAGAAAGCAGACTTTGGATTATTGCTTACAAGAGTAAACCTAACTGCTCTGAGTTATTATCAATCACTAAGAATACTAATAACTTGACAAAAATACAAGTTATAGAACTACATGGTGTATCAAACTGTAGCAATCACCAAAATATGTTTTGCTCTTGATATAAGTAATTCTACATGTGGCTATACTGTATTCAAAATATGAGCTTCGAATATTATTTTTAATAGACATCATCTGACATTTAATACAGATTGTAGAAATTTTGGTAACACAGGGATCCACACCAACTTTTTGGGAAGGGGGTCCAGATTGAGCTTTTTACAACACTGTATATGCATGGGCTCTATGTTCAACATTTAGGGGGTCTGGACTCAGATTTTAGGTGCCCATGTGTCCCAGGCGCTTGTTAGTGTTTAACAGCGTGTCCACACACAAAACAATTTATCCCGAAACTCTATAACGAAACGTCGTATAAAGAATCATAGTATAAATTTTAAGTGTCCACACACAAGAAACGTCATATAAATAATCATCGTATAAATTCAAGGATGTCCATAAACAGAAGAAAGTAATCCTGAAACTCTACAGTAGGGGCATTTACACTGTCATCCAAACACGCCAAAAAATGCCAAACCGGAGCCTGGCCGCGATGTTACCAAGGGCAACTACGCATTACCGGCAGAAATGCCAATTCCAAAACATTCCAAATCGAAGTGTGATCTTTTGGCGTGTTTTGGCGTGTTTTGGCGTGTTTGGCAAGTATAAACGCTCCCGGTTGTAACATCGCGATGTTAGGTGACGTAACTTCAGGAGCGGAGCTAGATGTCGTCCTTAAAGAAAATGATAGAACGATATATACAAAGAATAACATAAGAGAAGGTGATAGAAGGAAGAAACAAATAATAACATAAGGAATAACATAAGGAAAGACAGAAAGAGAAAGTGATAGAAGGAAAAAACAAAGAATAACATAAGGAATAACATAAGGAAAGACAGAAAGAGAAAGTGATAGAATGATAAAAACAAAGAATAACATAAGGAAATACAGAAAGAGGGAGTGATAGAATGATAAAAAACAAAGAATAACATAAGAGAAGGTGATAGAAGGAAGAAATAAAGAATAACATAAGGAAACACAAAAAGAGGGAGTGATAGAATGATAACAAACAAAGAATAACATAAGAGAAGGTGATAGAAGGAAGAAACAATGAATAACATAAGGAAATACAGAAAGAGGGAGTGATAGAATGATAAAAAACAAAGAATAACATAAGAGAAGGTGATAGAAGGACGAAACAAAGAATAAAATAAGGAAACACAGAAAGAGAAAGTGATAGAATGATAAAAAAAACAAAGAGTAACATAAGAGAAGGTGACGGAAGGAAGAAACAAATAATAACATAAGGAATAACATAAGGAAAGACAGAAAGAGAAAGTGATAGAAGGAAGAAACAAAGAATAACATAAGGAATAACATAAGGAAAGACAAAAAGAGAAAGTGATAGAATGATAAAAACAAAGAATAACGTAAGGAAATACAGAAAGAGGGAGTGATAGAATGATAAAAAACAAAGAATAACATAAGAGAAGGTGATAGAAGGAAGAAATAAAGAATAACATAAGGAAACACAGAAAGAGGAAGTGATAGAATGATAAAAAAACAAAGAATAACATAAGAGAAGGTGATACAAAAGGAAGAAACAAAGAATAACATAAGGAAAGACAGAAAGAGAAAGTGATAGAATGATTAAAAAAACAAAGAATAACACAAGAGAAGGTGATAAAATGAATGAATGCAGAATAACATAAGGAAACACAGAAAGAGAAAGTGATAGAAGGAAGTGATAAAGAATAACATAAGAGAAGATCGATAGAAGGAAAAACAAAGAATAACAAGGAAAGATAGAAAGAGGAAAGTGTTTGCATCGGAGTGCCGCGCATGCGCATTACTAACTGAAACACGCCAAAACATCACTGAGCTTTTCAGTCGGTGATGTTTCCGCACAAGTGTAAACGGGTGCGCGAAACATCGCGACTTTTCAAAATGAGGTATTTGACAGTATAAATGCGCCTAGTCTGGTCTCCTTTCGCTCGAGGTCACGTTAAGCCCCGCCCAGTTAGTTACACTAGTTACACTCCCCCTGTCCACACACAACATTTTCGTGATTAAGCGTGATTCTTTATTGAGTTTCAGTTCGAAACGATGCCCAAACCTGCGTTTCGTTAGACTAGTTTCGTTATACGACGTATCGTTAGTGAGCGTCCACACACACAATTTCATCGTAAAACTATCGCGAAACGGTATCACTATCGCGAAACGGTATACATGTAGCTAATCACGGAAAATGTTGTGTGTGGACAGGGGGTAAGCCTACCGGTAGGTAAAGTGATGATCGAGACCAGAAAGCTCACATAAACAGATCAATAAGCATTGAGGTGTCATAGTAAAAGCGGTTTAAACAAATGTACACAGTGCTTATAAAGCGCTTATCACCGAAGTCTCTAAGCGCTATATCAAACAAAATACAATGATAAACAATTAAATATTAAACAAAACAAAAAGAAAATGCAAATAAACCTACAAATTACAATACATATGAAATATACATATGTGAACAGAGTAAGTTAATCAACAAAAGCAATTTTGATACGAGCCCCGGAGTGGCGCCAGGATCTTGAGTGGCACCCGGATCCTTGATATTAAAGACGTAAATCAGCATTTGCCACTATCCACCCAGGATATAAATGGGTACCGGTTTAAGAGGGACTTCCTTGAATACATTGAGCATCAAAATCAGTAGCCTACCTACATGTACATGTACATGTACATGTACATTAATGTTGGGTGCCTTGAGAGCCTTGCAAGATAGATTTGTGCTCTACATACATGTAAGTATTGTGTACATTATTCCAAAGGAATGTTCTTCTTTTTATCACTATTATTACATGCATACATGTAATAATCTAACTGATGAGAAAACTGAGAAAAAAAAGTTGGAAATCATGCTTGATCTACAAGCAGTGACTCTTGAGTGTAGGCTACGACATTGTAGATCATTACATGTACATCCCCTGTATAAACACGATGGAATCTTTCTTTCAGCAGCATCTCTTCCTTTACAACATTAAATATTTATAGATATAAGCAGGAGAAAGGTGATACTTCTTGGGTGTTCATTGGAGCGATCAGTGTTAATGTATCTGCCATCATTCAACTGGTGGTTTCGCATTGCTTCTCTTTGCATCGCTTATCGGCTTCTACATGTACATGTTGTATCTGCTGCTTTTAAGGGAAAATGTTAAAGGTAGAGACCAGTTTTGGAAACGCCCCACTCTCAAAAAATGGAATGGAAGCTCTAATCTTATTACCAATCATGTGAAAGAATATGTTTTGACTAATACATGATTATGCAAATTTTGCCAGGAAACCGCCTACTAATTGATATTTGGTAAATTATTATTACATCTATCTGGACCGGATAGAGTTTGTGCACATGTCACATATCTTTCTGTATACAGCGTTTGTAACTTTACCAAGACTGGGCCAAATTTCTCATCATTTTGATGATTCCAGAACCTTGCAGTACACACCAACATTTATATGCTAGATGGTCAACCTTTTCTGATCGATTTCGAACGTTTTTTTCTTCAAAATGCAATCGCATGACCAGAGCTGATCTTTACGTTTAAGGGAGGCTCTCTCTGGGGCATGTTGAGAAAAAACATGGGGCAATTCCAGCGTTACAGATGGGATACCCAACCCTCTCATTGTGATGTCACAACTGTACCTAGTATTTGGTAATTAATGGAATAATGATGCATATCGTCGGTGGGGTGACAAAACCTTGTATCTCAATTTTTTGAGATTTTGATTTTTTTTGCATAATTTTGTACCTAATGGCCTACGACACCACCTGATAAATCCATGGAACGCCTCCTTCTCGGTTTTTCACAAATTCCACACAAACACCCTTAAACTAAACCTCGTAATTTTAACCCCCTTTGAAGCTGCACTGACAAAACCTCGTAACATAAGGTATGTAATTCCTTTTCCTTGTAACTCACACATGGCCTAACAGTACCGAAGTTAGTGTATTCAAATCCTTGTAACTTATTCAACCAAATCCTCTGAACTGCTACATGTAGCAGTTCAACGAGACAGACGGGACATGAATTTACTTTGATGTCTTTTGATTTAACTCTCCTCACTGGAAAATCTTAGAATAAAGTGTGTATTTTGACATGATTACTTATAAGTGCCTTCCTGTAACCTACATGTAGTCGCTGCTAGTGTACATTTAAATATTAAATTCCATGAAAATGAGTGTAACAGACGGGACATAAAACAACCTGACAGACGGGACACATTGAGATTGTAAACAAATTACAATTTTTAAAGAAACAACATTTTAAGCATTAAATAAATCATTTTTTTGTTCTATTATGGTCATCTAAACTGTATGCATCATAACTGTATGCAACATAATAGGATGAGCAATTTTTATGTAGTCCCATTCATATTTTTTGCTGTACATGTAATTGTTAAAACGTGACAGATGGGATATCATTCCTTCTTTTCTTGCAGATTTCATATTCAACATTTTAAAAACATTTTATACAGTCTGCTACTGTGGGTGTGCAATTTGTGATGTATCTACCAGCTTCCAATCATTAATTCTTTAAAATATTAATCTAATATTTAAAATGGCTTTTCGTGCTGCAGACAATATGTCTGTAAGTGTGCAGAAAAAGTTCAATTATTTTGACACAAATTGCAAAGTGTGCATCATGGGCTAAAGTATTAAAATATTTATCAAATTGTACAGAAAGGGTGCAGCTACTGTATGTACTAAAATCTGTTTGGACAGTTTGCTTTTAGCTATAAACTTACCATATTTGCTTTAAATTTGAGTCAAATGTGGCGATGCTAATTAAAGGATTGAGATTGAGAATCATGAGGCTTTCTCAATGTCTGCAAGTGATTGATGCTACTTTTAAAATATTCAGCAATGATCTTTAGAGGTTTAACTTGATGGATGCATGTACATGTAGGCTAGTTTGCAGGCACAAACTCTTGTCAGTCATACTTCTCAACAACGTCTGCATTTTGAGACTAAGCCAAAGCTATACTGCATAGGCTCTGTACTTCAACTACTCCAGACACACCTAGAGACTGACAGAGCTAGGCTACACTCAAGGCTTTAGGAATTGTGGTAAATTGTCAAATTAGAGTCTGCATCTGCAGACTAAATCTAGGCCAACATGTACATGTAACCTACATGTAGGAGCTGCTAGTGTACATTTAAATATTAAATTCCATGAAAATGAGTGTAACAGACGGGACATAAAACAACCTGACAGACAGGACACATTGAGATTGTAAACAAATTACAATTTTTAAAGAAACAACATTTTAAGCATTAAATAAATCATTCTTTTGTTCTTTTATGGTCATCTAAACTGTATGCATCATAACTGTATGCATCATAATAGGATGAGCAATTTTTATGTAGTCCCATTCATATTTTTTGCTGTACATGTCATTGTTATCATTCCTTCTTTTCTTGCAGATTTCACATTAGACATTTTAAAAACATTTTATACAGTCTGCTACTGTGGGTGTGCAATTTGTGATGTATCTACCAGCTTCCAATCATTAATTCTTTAAAATATTAATCTAATATTTAAAATGGCTTTTCGTGCTGCAGACAATATGTCTGTAAGTGTACAGAAAAAGTTAAATTATTTTAACACAACTTGCAAAGTGTGCATCATGGGCTAAAGTATTAAAATATTTATCAAATTGTACAGAAAGGGTTCAGCTATGTACTAAAATCTTTTTGGACAGTTTGCTTTTAGCTATAAACTTACCATATTTGCTCTAAATTTGAGTCAAATGTGGCGATGCTAATTAAAGGATTGAGATTGAGAATCATGAGGCTTTCTCAATGTCTGCAAGTGATTGATGCTACTTTTAAAATATTCAGCAATGATCTTTAGAGGTTTAACTTGATGGATGCATGTACATGTAGGCTAGTTTGCAGGCACAAACTCTTGTCAGTCATACTTCTCAACAACGTCTGCATTTTGAGACTAAGCCAAAGCTATACTGCATAGGCTCTGTACTTCAACTACTCCAGACACACCTAGAGACTGACAGAGCTAGGCTACACTCAAGGCTTTAGGAATTGTGGTAAATTGTCAAATTAGAGTCTGCATCTGCAGACTAAATCTAGGCCAACATGTACATGTATAACTTGCTTTAATATGGTTATAAATGCATGGCTATATGGTACATGTACATGTACATGTATATAGCCACAAAAGCATCTATCAGTATCAGTTTCTACTGAAGTGATTTTAACAGAATTTAGAACAAAATGGGAAAAATAGCAAATAGGCTATAAATTTATCCTGTTTACATTATCTTCTGCTTTATTTTCTACTTTTTGAGTGAAACTGAGAGTGACCAGAATCTGTTCAAAATCTATTTTACAGCGCTTTTATTCGTTAGTATTTTTCAATTACCGGTATTGGAATATCTCAAAGCTAAAGTGTATTGTCATGCATCAACAATAAAATGGGACTCTAATTTTGTTTCCCCCATGATTTGCTGTTAACTGTAAATTTACCAGATACAGTTCAGTGTAACCGTAGTTCCCTTTATTACAAATATCGAAAAATATGTCATACATTATTTAGATTGCTTTTGTTTGTTCATGTTGCTGTTTCTTTCAAAATAAGAAAATGGTACATTTGGCTAATTCTGAACAAAGTTCCCATTCCTGTATTTCTTCTGTGCTGATTGTAATTGTAGGTCTACATGGAGCAATTTATAGACCCTACATTTAATGTATGCTGCACTGTACAAACATTTATATAATATTGACTGGCCTTGAGGGGTATATCAGAAATATTGACCAAGCTCAGATCATATTGCCCCGAGTCGAAAGACGAGGGCAATATGGTCTTAGCGCGGTCAATATTCCTGATATCCCCCGAAAGTAAAGCCAGTCAATATTTTTATTGTTATCCAAATCAGACATCTAGAGCAAATACAGACATCCACCATGACAATCTCAAGAACTGAACAAACTTTGTCAAACCAACACTGTGAATCCAGTGCTTGACAAAATTTTCGATACACTACAAACAGTGTGTATTTGGTGTGATTATTACGTCACAATAGAGTGCGCGCAAAGAGCGCAGGTTCTCGTACGCATAATATTAATAGATGCGCAATGAAAATGCGAGACCGTAGAAAATACCAAGGTATATTTTCACTCGTCTCTACACGCAAAGTCAATACGCGCAGGGAGACCAAGGAAAATACAAAGAATATACCCCTCCGTTCCCACTGCTAGTGAAAACTAGGGCAATACGGTTTTGTAAATGACCAGCTCAGATGTCTGATACGGGTAATAATACATGATATATTCAGTGGTAGATCGAGGAGGGGTGGGAGTGGAGGCACATGCATCCAGTCAGAGAATTATAGAACTTGTGCTCCCCCTCCCTCTTTCCAGAGAACCCTTGATCAGGCAATGAGTGTTGTGTGGTATTTAATTAAATCAAGCAACCCCATTCCATGTTCAAAATGTCATGTACATATATGACCATACAATCGCTGCATTTGTAGGTCAGAGTCCATCTACACTGCACAAAGAAAAAACAACACAACTTTCTTAAAGTAACATTTACATTACTGGAAAACCCTGTATAAAACAGTTGGTGTTTTGATAATTGTTTTCTTTGTCACCCAACCTTTTTTTTTTTGTTCGAAGGGGGGGGGGGGGGGAGGGGTGGTGAGTAGTACACATGTGGGACTTATCGCTGCTTTTCATGAAATAGCTCGAAGATCATGAGCAAAACCTGGATGATTTAACAGTGTTTTGTGAAACTGAATTTATGCTGCATAAACAGGTTGAGTATTGGTGTGAGTGTTCAAAGACCACACTCCACAGGTGGGTTTGAGGATTTGAGGATTCAGGTTTTACATTGTGATTACGGTTAGTTGCCTTGCAACCTTTGACAAAACTCTGGAAAGTGAGAAAAACCCATCGTTTTTTTCTTCAAGTGTAAATGCCCCTCCTGAGTAGTTTCTGTTCCTAATTCAACCTTGGCTGATGATTAAGACACTGCAGGCCCAACATTTTCATGACGGTTGAAACCCTGTCTATCTCTCTCCTCTGCTCAACAAATGAGCAACAGGGTATCTAATCTAATGTATGAACAAATTACTACACGTACATGTACATGTATGTTCCATTCCTAAAATTAAACCTGATGAAATAGACACAACATGAATGTACACTACAGTGATTTGATACACATGTAAGCCAAACAACTCCCTTTATATTTCACTTTCAACATTCATGTATTACTGTTATTCCGTTATATTTTACTTCAGCATCAGGGGTAAAATTGTTTCAGCCAAAACATTTGTTACTTTTTGTGGTGATTCGGTTTGAATAATTATAAAGAGTTGATTTCTACTTTCTTTTCAAAGGATGGAGTTAAAGAGAAAGAGGGAAAGAGAAAGAGGGAAAGAAAGATAGGGAGAGAGAGAGAGAGAGAGAGAGAGTTCCTGTATCAGAAAAATATTTCCAATACGTTTCAGAGTTCAGACGGTGGTAGAGATTTTCCTGAATTACTTTATCAACAGAAAGTGGTAGTATAGGGACAGCCACAAAGGTACTGCTTTATATCTCAAAAAGTAAATTTCATACCTCTGGATCTTGCAGAAGATGAGAATATTGTATTTTAATCATACATGTACTACACTGTAGGTATAAATTTCACAGAAAGAGAGCAAATTTTGTATAATGTTATATATTTTCCAAAGAAAAGAAACCAATTTCATGTCAGTTAAAAAAGGTTCTTTCTAATATAGACATGAATAACCAAAAATTATTTTATTGCAGGCGATTTTAACTAAAACATTTTTTGTGCAAATGAAAGAGTAAAAATAGATGATCTCTGATGTGGATATCACCTGTCACAATTGGTCAGTATGCCTACCAGAGTGACAGAAAAAACAAGTACCTGTATTGATCTTGTATTAGCCTCTCATTCTGAACATATTGATATGTTATAATCCCAGTCAGTCTGAGTGATAACTTACGGTAATGGGATTTGTGAACAAAAAAATTAAATGCGCATGGGTAATGCATCTAAAGAGGTAAAAGTCTGAAATTATAAACACTTTGAAAATGCAATTAGGCCATTAAAAAAATATACATGTTTAGCGTCTCCGCCCGCTTCCTTTTAGGGGGCCACCTCCTATTTTTATTTTTTTTGTTGTTGAAATTTTTGATTTTTGATTTTTTTTTTGAAATTTTGTTTCGATTTTTTTTTTTTTTTTTCTTGAAAAATAGCCCGACTGTCAGGGAAAATTTACTGAGCAGCCATTTTGAGCAGCCATTTAGAAAAAAAAGAAAAAAAAGAAAAGGGCCTCCTTCCTATTTTTAAAAAAAACAGGGCGCTATTAAACATGTTTTTTTTTTATTTGGCCTTATGTATGTGATATGTTCCAAAACCCCTGGTATAGGGAGCTCAAGTGTGAAGATATAGGACGGCATGGAAAAGATCATTCAATGACATTTTAATGTTCATACTCCATTTTGGTCTATTTGTATGTGTACATACAGTGTATGGGCGTCAAAGGAAATGCTTGAACTTTGAAGGCAGAGGAACTATCTCAACAGGACTACAAATGACTGGAGGAAAGCCAGCAAGAAACAAAGTCAATAATATGGCAGAATTTTTGAAGAGAAGATATTATTGCACAGAAATACAAGAAAATAGAAACAAGCTCAATCGATTATAGAATGTGACAAAAGAAGCTGTATCCATTCATAAAGGAAATATAATTGGAAGACAATTAAGTTCAAAACCACAAGGTAACAGCCTGTAAACCAAGCTAAAAAATGTGGACAAGATCCTCCACAGCTCTACATATGGCGATCATAAAAGTTAACCGTGTTGTACCCCTTCCTTTTCCACAAGCATCACTGGATGAGTGTGTCTTCATTACAGGCAAACATGGTAAATAATTTAAGAGACCATGCATGAAACCATGGACCTATTACGGATGGACATTCGTTGTTTTGTTAACAAATTCATTGTGATTGTTTCCTTCAATGTTGTCTCAATAACATTCCGTACATGTTTCTTCACTTTGATCTCATAAGGTCCGCCGCCGATAAGCCAGGACAGAATCAAGATTTTTACACATGTTAATCTACATGCGCAGAAGATAAAAAAATCGCTTACATCATGGGAAATCGGTGCGCAGTTCTGGTTTATAATCGTAAATTTTTGTTCCGTTTACTGTCTTTATTTTGAAAAACACGTTGATATTTTAATACCAGATAGAGTTTCTATTTGGATTGTTTGTGACTTAAATTCCTGTTTCCTCATAACATTTCAGAGACAATGCACAGGGCTTATCGAGATCATGGCCTCCTAATTGTTTTATAAGATCATTGGTGCGTGCGAAAGTGTGCGAATCAGTAATAATAAATTTCATATTGCCAAATCGTCTGCATTTAAACTTTGCTGCTCCCCATTGGTAATGTTTTTTTTAAATTAAGACACACTCTTTAAGCACACCATCTAAACGAAACCAAAGAGAGGGAAACTGCTCCTTTGTCAATGACCAAAAATGCTTACCAGTCATTATTGAATGTTCTCGTTATAAAGATGCACATAATCAGAAGGCAGCCGATCTTGTTGGATCAAAGAAAGAATCTTGTCGAATGTCGAATAAGGTCCATGATGAAACACAGATTTAAAAAAATAAAATAAATGCCAAATGGAAGTGTAGCAACTGTGTGTCACAGACTCACAGTTTGGAAATGGTAATGTATAAATACCATTTACATGTACATGCACTACATACACTGTATGTACATGTACATCTGGATCAAGAAAATGTGCACAGTAATTTCTTAACCGAATTGTCAACAAGGGTACATGTCTTCTGTTTTTTTTTATTGATTATTTAAAAACAGATACCTTCCTTCCTCAAAAAAGTATGACGAAGCAGGTTTAAAACTACAGAACAATTCTGTGGGATTAAGATTCAATATCTTCAAGCAAACTGATCTCATATTAGGCTTCAATACCATGGTCTGCAATGTTGTAAATGGTAAATCGCTTGATAAGAAGAGTTACACCTGTAGTTACTTTTAATATGATCATTATTATAAAAATGCTGCAGTATTGTTAATCATGTAAATCATGTTACAATCACTGCCATTCAATGTCAGTATTGCCAGTCATTTTCAAAGTGAATAATGATTAATCCTACAGCCAAATCTTTGAGTATGAAAGAGTACTTACGATCTCTTTTTGTTCTCTTGAAGCCAAACGGTGGTGTGTAATGCTCCAGTTTATGGTAGATTGGGTAAGATTGAATGTCTTCCAAGTTGGAAAAGAGCTTGATCCCATGCTCATAACGTGTACGAAACCATTTTGAATATTTGGCAAGGGTCTGAACTGTCTTTGGACATTGCTGCAGAAGGAAAGAGAGAGAGACAGAGAGAGCTCATTGTTATTATTGAAAAACAAGACTTCAATGGTATCAATGTATTGACATAATGAGCTAATGTAAAACCAGGGTGATCAAAACATCGAATTGTGGATTTTGTGACTTATTTGCAGAAGTTGAATTATACAAATTTATTACTCATATTGTGTGATCAACATGTGTAATTACTTAACACTATAAAGTTGTTGCCGTTCATGAAGTTTCTTGTCATAAAAATAGCTGCCATAGACAATTTGAAGTCAATGGATTTACAGGAGAAATTGAATGTGACAAACAAAAGTCATTTGAATTCAATGGATTTACAGGAGAAATAGAACGTGACAAACAAAAGTCATTGACTGACATAGCAACAGCCAATGAAGGCAATAATAATGGTAACCTAGTCCTTACTAATAAGTTATAGCACGATAGCTAGTAGCTACGATAAAAAGTGGACTGTGTGTGTGTACATTTTCTAGGGGTTGCAATGAGACCATCCGTTACATTGTACACACAAAAAAAATATGCAATCAGCATTAATATTTATTACACTGGAAGTACAGTCAAATGTCTGTGACTACATGTACATGTACAAGCAGCCTTACTCAATTCAAATACACAGACACTTCTCAGTCAATGGGCTTTATTATATCAGTAATTAATATTAATTCAACAACAACATACTGTACACCAAGTAATAAAGTAATAATAAAATAATGAAGATGAAGATGACAATGACGACGATGATAATAAAAATAATAACATTAATAATAATAATAATAATAATGATGATAATACCAACAATAACAATTAATGATAATAACAACAACAACAATAACAATAATAATAATAATAATGATAATGATAGTATTCATAATTATTATTAATGTCATCATCATTATCATCATCATCATCATCATCATCATCATCATCATCATCTAAATGTGTTCATGTACATGTACATGTAGTAATTAAATTTAGTTTTAGATAATTGTTTAAAAGTGCATTTACTGGCATATTATCATGTAACATTCAAACAATAACACTTTATAATGTACATTTATATGTAGTACAAATGATAAAGTCATGACAGAAAGAAAGACAGAGGGGGTAAGAGTAGGATAGAGTAATAAAGAAAGAGAGAGCAAGAAGGAGGGACAGACAGAGACAGGGAGAGAAAGGGAGGGAGAGAGAGAGAGAGAGAGAGAGACTCTACCAACCATCAGACATCATAATTATACTGTATAATTTTAGCAGTCAAGACAGATAATAAGCCATATCCTAGATCTTTCTAGTTTGACTGATGAGGCAATCTGCCAATTATTACCCAAACTCCTAATTGCTTCAATGCTTGTCAAGTTTAATGGCCTGCATGCATTGTACACAAGGTTATCACCCCATTAATGAACACAAAACACCAACATTGATGTGTACATGTACAAAATGGCCAATTTAACAAATCTGTGTCTTTTGTTCAGTAACAATTAAAAATATCTGGGTTGGATAAACCACAGGAGACCATTCATGATCTTCTAAAACCTTTTTCCTATGACTAGGGTAGAAGAGGATTAAAGGAAACCTCACCCCAAAGAATTAGTGTAGGTATTCTGAAAAATGAGATGTATTCCTACCCTTTGATGTACAATATTCCTTAAGAAAGATGTACAAGATATATATAAATGAAGACATTCTTGGCATGATATGATGCCTTTTGGGCGCAGTCATTTGCTTGAAAGTGTGACATACCAGTTTAAGTTGTATCATGCACCAAGCTCTGGTTGGAAAGACTTTTGAAATCAATAACAAAACCTTCACTTTTCAATGAGAAAAAAATCATAGCTGAGAAGATAGAAATTATATTTGGTGGAAAATATATAACAGGGTAACAATTGTATCTTTTTCATTTTAAAATACTTAAATATAACAGTTGACCAATCTATTTCATTTATGAGACGCCTTCACCCCAGAAGAGCACCAAATATGCAATTTGCGTTCTGGCAATTGTACATGTACATGTAGTACAACAGTTATAGCAGGTGAATGAAATGCTTCATCACCACACACACCTAGGGAGGAAGCATCCATAAATTTGAATACATTTACTTGACAAACAACCTCACATTTAATATGTACAGTGTAGTACCTGTACGTTACATAATTATCAATAAATGGCGATGCCTACGTCATGCTGAGAAACCGTTCATTATTCTTGCTTTATGCCTCTCTTATAGATGTACACCTTGGTGGGGAATCTTGTAGATTAATGGGCAAGAAATCTCTCAGAAAAAGTAAAGTTATTTTCTGGGGTGAGGTTTCCTTTAAGTCCAGACTAAGGGTGCGTTTATCATGTCTTGCCACTAGATATGTATACATGTATATCGAACCCCACTAAACAAACGTGATTTGCGTGATGTCGCGTTTATCGTCTCTTCACGATTCAAAATAAAGGCCTTGTTTCTACGCAGCTGCTTTGCGCCATTTGACCCAGGAAGCAGACAGTTTCTCAGAGGTCAACTACACACACATGCTTGTACAACAACATGACACAACACATGGCGAGCGCTAGCCTCCCAACCGGAAATTAACCTGGAATGGTCCGATTTGTATGTGGGGTTCAAAACAGCTTTGCGTTTATCAGGTCTCGGAAACGTGATTCTGGCTGTACTGTATGTCACATTCAAAACTCAATTTTTTGGCGTTACAATATGCTCATATCTAAAGACGTTTGAAAAAGGCTTTGCGTTTATCAACTTAAAAATTTTCCTGAAAGAAGTTTGAGAAACCTGATTCTAGGCAAAAAATTGGTCAATATAAACTGCACTCAACGTCCAGCCTTCTTAGGGTGTGTTTATGCCCATTTTTTTCAGGTCAGAATTAGGCTCTTGTTCAGTGTATAGTTCAAAACACGGTTGCGTCCTTTCTCATTTCGGCGATCGCAGATTTACAAAAAGGTGTGTATCGGTTTGGCTCAATATTATTCTTTAAATTCAGAGCCCTACATGAATAATCTACAATTTATATCAGATGCATGACATGAGTAGAAAGGGCAAACATTTCTGCACAATGTGTCCATTTATGTTGCGTGATCTTATTGATGCCAGGGATTTTGAAAAGGAGAAATAAAATTTAAAATCTATAAATTGGAAACATGCGGAGAGGTACAAAATCATTGGGGTTTTTTCTCAATCAAAATTGCTTGTTGGATGACCAATGGACATACTGCGTTTTAGTGGGGGTATTCTAAAGTTTAGTTCGTTATTTTCTTGAAAGTTACAAGAATGGCCTTCCATTGTTTAAAGGTACTTAGTAACATTGTGATGGCTGATATCACAAATCTGTTAAATCAGGATGCAAAAGACGTAAAATTATGTTTGTATGTATGGATTATCCAACTACGATGCCCCAAATTAATTCCCGCAATATGAAGATTTTTAACAAAGTTCAACGGGTTTTCGAACGGGCGTCGATGTGCGGCGCTTCTGAATCTAAATTCTCCCAACCATTTTTGAATTTTCCCAACCGTTTTTCCATGAAAAAAAAGACATAAAAACAGGCTATAAAAAAATCTGTCAACACTTAAATGTCTGGAATGGAATGTAGAGCCATTTTATTGCTTTGTGAGATTTCCATTCACCTAAAATGTAATTAAATTGTAATAATATAGTTGGGAGAATTAAGGAATCGATCGGATCAGTTTCTCCCAATTTGTACCATGAATAATGGTCCGTTTTCGCTCAAATTTTCAGATTATCTTTAATTGTACATGTAGCATTGAAGTCACTACCTTAGCACCACTATCTCTCATCTGAACAATGTTACAAAGTCCCTTTACTTCAATCTGGTCGTCTGTATGTAATTGTCTTTCCATCTGACTAACCAGAGATTCTCGCTCATGACATCCCACATACAGTTAGAGTAAATTAAGTACACGTACATTGTACAAATGTAGGTCTATACATGATCACAAGTTGAAGTTCAATACCAGCTGTACATGTATTTGCACTACTGGGTGTGGGCACCAAATAGTCCTCTACCATGGCAAATTTTTGCTCGTCCCTACTAACCAAACAATAAAATCAAACATCCAACCCCTTTTTGTAAATTTGTTGATATTAATATCCGTCTTTTACG
This sequence comes from Strongylocentrotus purpuratus, assembly GCF_000002235.5. NCBI lineage: Eukaryota > Metazoa > Echinodermata > Echinoidea > Camarodonta > Strongylocentrotidae > Strongylocentrotus > Strongylocentrotus purpuratus. Next base: position 649,961 of record NW_022145553.1, read on the forward strand.
CATCGATCAATGCACAGTTGCACACCATTTATGGTTGCAGCCATGGTGATAAAAAAACCAAGGCCAAGATTAAGGTCAATGCTGATATTTTAGTCTTTGTGCCCACAAGTCCAGAGTTTAATTCTGAGGAAAAGGCCATGGGAAATGATAAAGGTTAGTTTCAATAATGCGGTGCTGAAGTAAACCATAGTGGTTTCCTTTTTAGGGACACCCTGTACCAGCAAATAAAAAATAACCTTGAATTGGAGCAGTACATGTATATTAATGACACTTTACACTTTTAATTTCTTTTATGGGGGGGGGGGGGGGGGTCCTTATAGTCGCACCTTTAGATAAAAAACATAACCAACAATTGTGAATTTTGTTTTCTGGGGGCAGCTTTACTACTTTTCCCTTAATTCTCCAAACAGTCAACCTGTCTATTATTAAAGGCCACCCACAAGAAACAAAAAAGTAGTAACTGTCAGCAGGTGGTCTTTCTACACAGGTTCTACAACACACATTTCTTTCTCAAGGGAGACAAAATGCTTGGCCACTATAGACAGGTGACCTTTATAGAGAGGTGGCCACTTAGGCAGGTTTGACTGTATACATGTACATGTACAATACAGTATACCGTAAATCTCCGTGTATAAGGCGCACTTTTTTGCCGCCGAAAAAATTTGAAAGTCGGGGGTGCATCTTACATTGTATACACAAGTACAGAAAAAAAGTTTTTTTTTTTAGTTTCGATTTATGGCGCTATGCCTGGCAATGTCTCCTAGCTCAGTAATCAGTGTGTTGACTCACCACTCGGAAACTACAACAACACTCAAATTTGTCTGTCATCTTGGTTTGAAAGTAATCTTTCTAATATATCTCAATATGTAGTTTATAATAATAATTCCTCAATTTTTTTTTTCTATAACAAATGGTATACCACAAGGTTCTATCCTAGGTACTCCGTTGTCAGAAATTTAGAGGATGCTATTCATATCATCTTATCATGCATGACTATTGATGTTTGGCATAGAACACAGTGCTTCTGCTAGGTGATGTGAGGAGGCTGGTGTGGGACACTTGGTATCATGAAGCCTTAGACTGTTGTAAAAGTTATTTGTGACAAGTTCACAACTTCAACTGCACCTCGATGTAAAATGAAGGTCCTTCCCCGCGTGGGTTTTCGGTAACAAAACAACAACAACAAAACAAAAAACAATTTCCCCCCCCCCCCAAAAAAAAAAATAGGGGTGCGCCTTATACACAGGTGCGCCTTATACACGGAGATTTACGGTAGTAAAACCAACTCAGGGGAGACAACTAATATGCAGTCTTTATGAGCATGCAGTCTTTTTGTAAAGGTTCTATAATACATGTTTCAATGAGAAATGCAGTTCAAGAGACACAAAAATTGTGGTCTTTATCTAGACAGCTGGCCTTTTTATACAGGTGGTCACTAAAGCTAAACTAAAATGCATAAACTTAGCATTTTGCATAATTAATTAGGCTATAACGACAAAAATTTGCATATTAGGAAAAAACTAATTATACTATTTTGTTCCTTACGTAAATATCTACAAACATGCAAATTTTCGTGTTCATCGGACTTTCGACAGCCGAGATCATGAGGGGCTCAAAATAGCCCAGTACAGTAGGGGTCAATAAAAGTGTGGTACTTACCGATGCAGACTGAGATGGATCAATGACAAATGGTAAAGCATCGATGTCTACAGCTTCTATTGGTTCCGGCTCAGCAGGCTGTTCTAAAACAAGTCCAATTTTCTTCTCCTCTTTGGGTTCCTTTTCTCCCGTTTCTTTTCCCCCCATCATCTCCTTGATGGCAATCTTAACATCTTTCAAGTCTTCATTCACATTGCCTCCGTCTTTCTTTGAATCCTCCAGCTTGGCCTCAATGTTCTGCAGGAGATTGGCAATGTGGTTCAGTTTGCCTGACTCCACAGGCGAGTCGGCCCCCTGCTTCCCAAGGTAGATGAAATTATCGTCCCTCGGTGCGGCCACGAGCGCCTCTCTCTTCTGTCCGTCAACGACTTGATGTTTGGCGATGGAGGTGTCAGGGTTGTTCATGAGGATGATGCCCTTGTCGCCGCGTTGGACGCGCCTTGCCATCTCAATGTACCGCTGCTTCGCACGGGCGCTTGCTTGTTCCCCATTGCTGTGCACCAACATCCCTATGACAGTCAATAGGACATAGACACTGATCCCAGAAACCACAGCCATGTGGACAGGACGGGACCTCAGCATTCTCAGCCACATGATGGCCTTTGACCTTCCTAGTGTCTGTAAAAGGTGTGTTGACCCTTACCAAGGAGGGTGGGTCGGAGTGCTTTGACTGGTTCAGCCAGGTCCAAGTTCAAAGGCAGCGATTCTTATAAGTTGCATTGTGGCACCACTAGTTCAGTCATGATCTGTACATCCTGTAACAAGTGTCAGACCCAAAAGAAAGAAAGAAAGAAATTAGGAGTTTCTAATATTAAGTTTAAAGCACATTTTCCTTGCAAGATTATTGACGATAGTTTCTGCTCTCTCATGAAAGGAAAATATTTTATAGTAATTGTGGACCCAATAAAATTAAGGCAGTAAGAATAGTACTATTAAGCGCTTTACAAATGTGATTATTATCATTATTATCATTACAATAACAGGATCATGTATACAGTAGGTACATTTCTTTATGTACATGTACTTCTAAAAAGTTTTTGAGCCAAACATGTATAGGACATGACATTTATCATATTTCATCCATAAATGAAAAGTCTCTTGATATGACTATGTCTATAATGGTAGTGATATTTTGTGATACCAGAAAGCATCATTACTCAATTATCAAATCAGGAGGTTCTTCATTTTTTATGAAATAGGTTGGGGGTCAAAATGTATGTCATATGGTACATATTGCACAGAATCACAGAGAAGTATTTTGATTTTTTTTAAAATTCTAAATTGTTCATAGTCTGAGAGTAGCTACATGTATCCCTTCTCATAAAAGAGATTCATGTACTGTAGCGAACTTGACCAGTCAATGGAGAACAGTGCATTGTAAGGTTACAGGATATAGGCACCATATGGACAAATTTAGGAAATGTCAGAAAAACGATGTAATGTTGGAACACAATGCACTTCAGACTTTGCATACTCAGTTCATACAGTATCACATACTGTACTGTATGTACACTCGCACAGATGCCCACACAAAAATGTACACCACTGCATGGAATAGAACCTTTTTGAAATGTATTTAAATCTAATGCACAAATCTTTAATAAGTGCCTCATTAATAATTGTATTTCGATAGTCAGAATGCGAATAGCATACATTAATTGATGCTTGCCCTACCTAGCAACGATTAATGGATGCTATTCACATTTTGACTATCGAAATACAATTATTCATAACAGATGAATGAAATAATTTGAACTTACATGTACATATACAATCAAGATTTACATGTATGCATTAAATTTGATTATGAAATGGGACTATTGACTCTGAAAATATTGATAACATTAGATGTTATGATACACTGTGTGAATTCAGTTGCATACAGAATGGATTAACTAATGAAAGAGGGAGAAGAAAAGAGAGATACATGTACATGTATAAATGTAACAAACAGGGCTTACAAATACAATGACACTTGTACCTTCCTTGGAGTATTGCATCTTGGTGAGCAGAATATATTATTGAAAATGTTATTGAAAGTGTTATTGCATGGTCGTGATTACTTTTAGAGTTTTGAAACAAGATTTATTAATTTCATTGCACTGTGTTCATCTTATATGCTTTCAGATTGAATAACATCTAATTGAATTGAAACTGAACGAAGTTGAAAACATACATGTATACATGTACATCTACAATATACATGTACAAGCAGCAAGAATCCATGGTCCCATGCAGGTCTACATACACACACACTGTACATATGGATCACACAAGTTCATTGTAAACTCCCTCTTGTTCTGAAATGCTATTCAGCTTTTCAGATACCTTAGAGCCAGACGCCCTAACTCTGGGTACAATATTAAAGTCCTTCTTGCTCCAAAAGAAGACGATTCATACATGTACATACAAATAAATCACATATCATCTGGGATAACTGGGAAAGAGCTCCAAAATACTTGTCCCGCATAGAGCACCAAAAAATGTGATGACAAATTTGAAACATCCTCTTAATTCTTATGTCATCTCAATTGTAATCCCAAGTTTCCTTAGCCTGCCTAACATAAAGAAAAGAAAGAACAGTTTAATAATGAATACATATCATATGTTCACTGTTTATTAAAGGAAACTAGTTCTTCTGTGATACAAAACCATAACAGCTGCATAAATTAAATATCATCTGGGATGACTGGGAAAGAGCTCCAAAGTACTTGTCTCCCATAGAGCATGTAATGACCTTTCAAATTTGAAAAATCCTCTGTTTATGTGCAAATAAACCAAAATTTTGATGATGTCATCGCAATTGTAATCCCAAGTTTCAGAAAACAAAGGAAAGAACAGTTAAATAAAGAATAAATATCATATGTTTACTGTGGTAAATATTGGAGGATAATGTATGTAGTGCTTCTGTGGTATAAAACCATAACAGCTGCACAAATCACATAACCACATATCATCTGGGATGACTAGGAAAGAGCTCCAACATACTAGTCCACCATAGATCACTAAATAATGTAATGACCTTTCAAATTTGAAAAATAAACCAAACATTTGATGATGTCGTCTCAATTGTTATCCCAAGTTTCCCTTTGCTTGACAGAAAGAAAAGAAAGAACAATAATAATAATGAATGCATATTATATGTTCACATAGAACTGAGGATACTAGTTCTTCTGTGGTATAAAACCATGACAGCTGTACTAATCTCCATGATTCAGTAACAGAAGTTTAAAATTTAATATGAATTAAAGAGAAGGTCAAGTTCTGGAACAGATAATTTGTGTGCTGTCTCATTCTATTTAAATGTCAGTTTGTATTAAAGAAAATCATAGAAGAAAATTCAAGAAATGTCTCTGACAAAGGTCTACTCTTTAAATGCCCTCATTTTTTAAATTGATTTTATTTAATATTTACCAATTTACCAACAGCAATACAGTAATAAATTTCATACAATGATATTTAAATTTATACAAGAAGAGAAACTATTGGTTGGAAAAAGGGGCAGGATAATAGCACAAGTGCTAGTCAAGCCCAATACCTTACAGCTGAACTAAAAAATGGTTTGGAGAATTTAATGTTTAGAGGGTGTCGCCTTCAAAGAAAACCACAAATATCTTTGTGGTTTAAGATTTTTGTCAGGATTTTATGCATGTTAGGGGGTTAGTACAGTAGAAGGAATATAATAAGTAACTTTTCATACAAAAATTAAGCAGTTTTTGCATCAACTTTCAACAATGTTACCGAGTCACTTTAACAGTGTCTTACAATATACATACAGGTGTATATGAACTGATAATATGAAATTTTGCATGGATTTTATCATTTATGATTTTTTTTTTTTTTTAATTTCCAGCAAATGTCTAGTGACATAATTCCAAAACCTATTTCTAGACCTTGTTAATCTGACATTAAAAGCTTATCTATTCCAAAATTCACTGCCCACAAAAGACCACAAACATTGAACTCATGTCGTTCAAACTTTGGAAGACGGAATTGAAAACCTCTTTTTTGTCTTGTGGAATAACTATGCTCTATTATAATGTCACAGTAGGCCTACTCTATTTCGTATGAGAAATTTTTTTATTAACTAGATCAAACATGAAAGTAGAAATTTCTAGACCATGCCATAAATACACATTTAGGATTAACAATCTTTTAAATAGTGGAGTTTTATGAGTTCTCCATTCACTGAATGCTATATAGCACGAACTTCCGTTTTCTGTGATTAGCCTTAGGCTACATGTACATGTAGCCTTACAAGTGCTTCCCCACAACTCTATTCTGTAAGAAATGTGTAGTTTTGTAAAATGATTTATATAAAATATCAAAATACGCCTAGGAAAAAAAATGATGCAATCTAACTTCAACTTCTTTCTAATACACTGATTTACAAAACAGATATGACTATTCCAAGACAGATCAATGCTAAACCCAACAAAAGTGGTAACATCAACCTCTTTAATTTCCTCTCCAGTGATTTCCAGTTTACCATTCATACTTATATACCTGGAAAAGAATAGAATAGGTTGGAAATCATCAGCAAGCAGCAGAAAGCTACAATAATCAGTAACTTATAGCAGATCATTCATATCTATAGATAAAAGACAGAGTTGGCCCTAATACTGATATTTGTGGAATACCACGTCTTCCTTTTTGATGGGGTTGACCACATTTAAAATCAGTTACTAACACTATGAACATGACTGACAAAGAAATCGGACAATATATACAGTTCCCCAGGTAGACAAAGGAACATCCCTTCACTGCTATTATGTAAAAAGGTGAATATGCATGTGACACCAGTGAGCACATTTTTACATGATAGCAGTGAAGGGATGTTCCTTTATCTACCTGAGGAACTGTATATTTTGTCCGCTTTCTTTGTCAGTCATATTCATAGTGTAAGAAAGTACCTACATGTACATGTACATGTACATTGTACATAATACATTTAGTAAACCTTTCAAGTGATAACCCATGAATGCCATTATTAAATAGTTTACCTAGTAATGTACATGTATTATATTTACAAAAAGTCATTGTATTCATTAACAATACCGTATGTACATGTAAGTTGCATATTTTCTCCATGAACCTGCTTGATATGTTTATCCACCTCAGAACATCTTGGTGATCTGTTTTTTCCAGCTAAAAATTCATTGATAAAATGTCTTTGCATCCTTTGTACTACTACTATTATGTAGCAAATTGCAATAGTATATGTAATTCCTTTTTGCATTTTGTTACTGTTAGTATTGTGGTTAGTAATAGTATGAAGGGTGACCAAAGTTCGCGGACATTTTAGAATATATTACAAAATGTGATATTGGATCTATGATTTCTCATATTCTACTCAAATTTATTTAATTCAATTATTACCAAATAGACGGCAAAGTTTTTTTTTACTACAAATGCTTCAACTAGAAAATTTATCGTTGGAAGGATTTCGGAGATATCGCAATCTTATCTAAAAATTTGATGTCCGATCGTGCGTGCGTGCTGCATCTAAAAAACGAGACCTAACTTCACGTACGGGGGTTCACAGCTGATTTATACAAAAATACAATCCATCAAAAATAAAGTAATTTCATAATTTGCAAGGCGAGATATCATACAATTAGTCTGTACCACTTATTACTTAAAATTTTGAGGATATCTGCTCTCAAAATGAAGATTTCCAGACCCTTATCGGTCAGTTAGTAATTTTTTTGGAACGGACGCAAATGACCGCAAAATTTGCCAAACTTTTGTCAATATTTCACACCTGATTCCAGAGAAAATTCCCTCTAGGCCTATAGGTAATTTTATGTTCCTCTTTCCATTGGTGATATCAGATTTTTGAAATCTTACCAATTTTTTGAGATGGCGAACTTAGCCGTCATGCGCGCAAACTGTCTAGAATCTATGACTAACAGTTAGATCGATCTATGTATGACTAGATCTATGTTCACACCGCCATACATTCCTGTACGTTTTGCATCAGCAAGATCCTGTTGATCTGATTTGGGATCAATGGGAATGTTGACAAATGTCAGTTTATTAAAGAATGACCCATACCATACCAGACGGTTATTGCTGTCTAGATCTAGGTCATGTATTGAATTCGAGAGTACGCTCATGCATACAATATTCAATGATGCATGCAGCTGTGTTGTCCTCAACGTGCCCGAACCTTGGGGAAGATTTCAGCGGCTCACCGAAGAAGCATTCCCCGAGAGTCACAATGCAAGCAACACACACAAACATCCTCTCTCTCTCTCTCTCTGTTTCTTACAACAGATTGGTAAGGGTTATCACAGTTTGCCAAAATAATAATGGCATTAATGGTTACATAAATTGCACAAAATCAATAAATGGCTTACAATTTTATTTCCTTGGTAGGATATTCTCCTTTCGCCCGTACGTCGTCAGCAGAATTTAGCATCTCGATTGACTCATCTTCTTATACTGTACGATTTCAGAATTCACAGAGATTTTGTGTGTCGATTGTATATTGTCCTGTTTTGCACGTAGAGGGATATCATAAAATGGATCAAAAATAGTATTGACCCATAGAGATGTGAAATTTATGTTCGTTATCGAACGCATACCTCCGCGAACAGCTGCATTACGTAATCTTTTGTTATATGCATTCTCGTTATTCGAGATTCGAGCTTACACGCTCATTCTCGGTTATGCAGTCAGAGCTCTCGGTTCTTATAGGCCTAACAAGTACTTCAAGCTAATTGCCACACCCATAACGATATGGACGAAATTCCCGCCGCCTCGAACGAAGAAATCCTGTCGGCCATCCACGTCTTACAGCGCCGGGTCGACACCTGCACATCGACGGTTCAACAACCCAAACCCATCCCAACATTCAAGAGCGAAGGGAACAAACAAAAGTTGATAAGAATCGCTGATCGGTCGCCACTCGGATGGTCAACCGTAAACGAATATGTCGCCGATGAACTTGCCGACGACTCCGGCGATAAGCGTCTTGGAAAGGCGGAGAAAGCCGCTTCTGCAAAAAGAGCGGAATCCGCGGCCGAAAAGTCGACCCGGGGAAGGCCCCGCCCATACCCTCGCCCTGTTCAACGCCCTCTTGGTTCTTTTCGCCGCTTCCCGGCCGCGCAATTTTTTTTTACACGCTAGCCTGGCCATTTCTATGATAAACACCATGGAAACGACTAATATTAGTCTAGCAGCCTACATGCGAGCTGCATGATGATACACATACATCATGCATGACAATCATCAGATAAAGACATAGCTGACCCTTGTAAATGAGACGACCACCGCAGCCATCGGGCGATGGAATTCAAAAAAATTAATTTAATTTAATTTAGGAACTTTACATTAATCTTGATCTAAGGAGACACGAACGAACGAACGTTCAGCTAGAGAGCAACCAAGTTAACCTGCGGTAGTGTGCATGCCTACATGTAGCCTTTACCACCAGCGCACTTTTACGAGTATTACGGCGAAACTGGCCAGGCTAGCGTGTAAAAAAAATATTCGCTTCCCGGCCACCTTCATACCAAACTTTCAGCGCCGCTATGATAACCGTGTCTGCTTCCAGTGCGGCATCGCCGGTCACGTGCGTACCAGTTGCCCAGCTATCGGAGCCAGTCGACAGCCAATACGCCAGCAACCAGGGCCCCCAGGCGTCACCCAAGGAATCCTTTAGAGTGAAGCTACCACCAGGAGTCAAAGGTAGACTTAAATGATCTTATAATTTTTGGAAGTCTGAGCTTAAAGCCACACCATTTATTCTTGATTTTATCAATGAAGTCTATAAGTAACCTTTTGACATATTTCCCCCTCAGTTTTATGCAAGAATAACAGATCAAGTTTTGAATCATTCTGAGTTTGTTGAGACGGCCTTTGCCGATTTGTTGAAAAGACAGTGCGTCGTCGAATGGCCATGCTGCAATCATTAACAGTCACTGAAGGCAAAAAGTTACGATTGGTTCTGGACCTACGCCACCCAAATAAATATGTTAAGAAGTTTAAATTCAAGTATGAAGATTTACCCCACATTTCGCAAGTACTCGGTCCAAACCAATTTTATTTCTCTTTCGACCTAGAATCCGGATATCATCACGTCGATATCTTCCCCCACACCAGCAATACTTAGGCTTCTCCTGGGTTCATAATGATTCAATTGTTAGATATTACATGTTCACGGTTCTACCTTTTGGCCTCAACAGCGCATGTTACTTGTTTACCAATCTAACTAGACCATTAGTCTATTACTGGCGCGCCCGCGTCATTATTTCCTTTGTTTATATCGACGACGGTCTCGTCATTTCCCCCAGCCTCAGTTCGGCTCTATCGAGCATGACCTTAGTGCGCGACACCCTTACCCGCAGCGGGTTTGTCCCCAGCAAGACAAAATGCAAATGGGAACCCACCAATCAAATCCAATAGCTAGGTCTCGTTCTAGATTCAATAACAGAGCATTTTTTTTGTACCACAATCTAAGATCAACAAATTGCTGCTCAGCATCGAAGCGATTGTTTCTTTGACACAGTCAGCACGACCAGTACCTATAAAGAATTTGGAGCCCCATCTGCGCTAGTTTTTTTCAGACGCTAGCGATACCGGTTACGGAGGCTACGTACAGGACAACACTCACACGCGTTTCCACGGAAAGTGGACTCGCGCAGAGTCGCTCAAAAGTTCTACTTGGCGTGAACTGGCCGCCGTACTTCGAATAATTTCTGAAGGCCACTCTCTTTTCCAAAATCAAAAGCTCAAGTGGATGACAGACAATGAAAATGTCCCACGCATTATCAAGAGCGGGAGTGTCAAGCCAGACCTTCATGACATTGCTCTTGCAATTTTCGATTTGTGCCAAACTCATAATATCGTCATAATATATCCCGAATGGTTGCCTATGCATCTTCTTTAGGAGTCGCAACCGTTTTTAATGAGAACCCTTCTTTTCTTTCCTTGGCTCTCCGTTTCGACCATAAACGTCCACCCCGACAGAATAATCGGGGATCTTGTTGTACGGAAATGGGATACTGTTCAACATGTGTCTAAAATGTATCATTAGGTATGCTATTTTGTTTAATGCGTCATTTGACATGCACCTTTGTTTTAGTTCATTGTTTCATGCAAACTCCAACATCGTTTAACGCATCATTTGGTATGCAACATTGATTTAATGCATCATTTGGCATGCAAAAGTCGTTTTCAATGCATCATTTGGCATGCAAAAATTGTTCATGCATCATTTGGCATGTAAACATCGTTTTAACGCATCATTTGGTATGCAACATTGATTTAAATGCATCATTTGGCATGCACAAAATCGTTTAACGCATCATTTGGTATGCATAAAATGTTAATGCATCATTTGGTATGCATAAATCGTTTCAATGCATCATTTGGTATGCAATATTGATTTAATGCATCAAAAATGTACAAGCATCAGTGTCACTCTTTACCCGCCTTCTCCAACTTTCTTTGGCGTTTTCTCAAGAGCCAGTACTGCTCCGTACCAATCTGTTCACCAATATCCTGTTTCAAACTTGTCATTTATTTTGTATTAAGGTAGATATAGAATATAAATTAACTTTCTTACGGAACGTAGTGGAGAAAGAAAGTGAAATTTATGTTCGTTATCGAACGCATACCTCCGCGAACAGCTGCATTACGTAATCTTTTGTTATATGCATTCTCGTTATTCGAGATTCGAGCTTACACGCTCATTCTCGGTTATGCAGTCAGAGCTCTATTACCCTCCCATCCCAAAATAACTTCCCTTTTTAAAACTATCGCGTATATCATATTAAAGAAGCAAATGCATAGCATTTATTTACACCGGTCATTATTTGTGTCATGATCGTGATCGTCAAAAGTTGTCGCCCTTTTATGCGACCACGCTATTTTTGTCGGATTTGCTGTTTTGTTTCTTTTTTATATCTTCCATTTGGCAGAAGAATGGAGCAAGCTGTCCTCCCCACTCCAGGACCCATCATTACAAGCCTTGGCAGTCTATGATCTTCCTTCACTCCTGACGACTGCCAAGGCATCTTCAACCACCAAGCAATATCTTCATTCTTGGAAAAGAAGGGAGGGGCAACTGCAGCTTTAAACGCCTATGTCTCACCTTTTCTGATTTCAAGGCACGGACGATGGTAGTCAACAAAGGCCAGGAACGTTTATTTACAACCCGACGCCAAGTCTGACCTCATACCTTCACAGAGCCTCGGAATTTGAATCACTATCGTTCATATTTGACTATCTAGCAATTATATTCGTAGTATGTTGCCAACAATTTCATTATTTTACATGTATGTTTACATGACACCTACAAAACTCTTATCCAAAATACTTGTAGGTGCACGGTTTTTCATAAACAAGGAACAGGGAGTGCGCCCTCGTTCAGTTCCCTTGGTCGCAACCACGTTTCCTCCAAAAAATAACAAATACATTGGGGGTTGTTCGTGGCCTCCGTAAACTAGTGTCCAACACTAGCTAGGCACTGGACGCCTTGTTTTCCATTTTCGCTAGGTTTATCCTTTAAAAAAAAATATATATATAGATAAATCGCACGATTAGCTTCCACCTAACAAAATTGATGTATATATTTCGTGCGCATGTAATGCTTTCCGTAGGCGCCTAAATACAGCCTACCTGTTTTTTTTGTTTTTTGTTTATAAAAAGAATGTCACTTAAAAGTACATATTCAAACGTGTCTCATGTTTACGGTTTACATTACACGTCGTGTTATTATCCATCAAATTGAAAGAAGAAGTGTAAACAATAATAAAGAAGAGTCAAGAGCCAGTACTGCTCCGTAAGAGCCAGTACTGCTCCGTACCAATCTGTTCACCAATATCCTGTTTCAAACTTGTCATTTATTTTGTATTAAGGTAGATATAGAATATAAATTAACTTTCTTACGGAACGTAGTGGAGAAAGAAAATCTCTATGTATTGACCACATCAACTCGGCTTCAAACAAAATCAGTAAATGCAGGGAGCGGCTAAAATTCAAACAAACATTTATTGGGGAAAAAAGTTGACAACAAAACAACAACAAATATATGTTTATATATTATCATTATCATAAATAGGACATCAATCACTTCATGCATTTATCTTATAGCACACGAAGAAATATAATAATAATAATGATAATAATAAGAAGAAGAAGAAGAAGAAGAAGAAAAAGAAGAAGAAGAAGAAGAAGAAGAAGAAGAAGAAGAAGAAGAAGAAGAAAAGAGTAGGAGGAGAAGGAAAAGAAGAAGAAGAAGAAGACGACGACGATGGCAAAGGCGTGAGAGGAGTAGGAGGAGAAGAAGAAGAAAGACGAAAAGAAGACGAAATAGAAGAAGAAGAAGAAGAAGGAGAAGAAGAAGAAGAAGAAGAAGAAGAAGAAGAAGAAGAAAAGAAGACGAAATAGAAGAATATAAGAAGAAGAAGTGGAAGAAGAAGAATGTTGGTGCTGAAACAATGGTATGGTCTATACTATTTTCGATCCATATTCTATTCTCCCTCTACGTAGAAAATATGGATAATCAACTCACAAAACTATTGCTTCATGTATAATGCAAGTTAATACATTTTGCAATTATTCTACTGTAATTATTTTGTTTTTATAAATACCCCAGTATTACTTAAAACGAAATTGATATGTATTTGTCTTTTATTATTCTTATTTTCTTGTATTAGCATTGATTGAACTATTTAAATTCTGTGTCATTGTGTGTTTGTTTCTTTCTTTCTTTGTGTTTTATTGTTGTGTTTTGGTGTGATTTGATTATGTAAACTTCATTGTGACTATTGCAATTCAGTCTCTGGAGTAAGAAAATGGAAGAAACATAATTATATTCAATAGAACACTCCAATCGTCAATCAAGAAGAAGAAAAGGGGTAGTCGAAAAGCCCGCTACTTTGTAATCATTTTTCCTTTCTCTCTCTCTCTCTCTCTTTCATTCTCTCTCTCCTTCTCTCTCTCTCTCTCTCTCTTCACTTTCCCCTTTTTTCTCTCTTCCTCTTACTCTCCCACTCTCTTTTTCTCCTCCTCCTTCTCTCCCTCTCCCTCTCTCTATCTCTCTCTCTCCGTTGTCGTGCCACCTTGTCCCCATTGCCTATACCCCCACCGTTTATGATTCAATTTATCGACCTGCCAAATGGGTCAGATAAAAACTGAAAGTACAAGAGTCCATTAACGAAGGTTTAGTTGTGATGCTTCTTTGTATACGACATGGTTAATTGATGATAATGTTCTGAATTCAATCAAAACGAAAGAAAATAAAATATATCCTCATTGTGTAGAACTAAAGACGGTGATGCTAAAAACTATTCACATATTAAATACGGTACTACTTCCTTTTCGCACGGAAATTATATTGCTATGCATTACTAATTATGTATGTCATGAATATTTTCAAACTACAACTTCTACCGGGGATAAACGATCAAGAAAATACGATTTACTAAGGGAAACGGAAGGTTCCTTTTATGAAACTTTTACATGTTATCTGGGGGTTTCATCTTTTGTCCGAACGCAAATTTCTTTGATGATCGTTGCTGTTGGCAACTGGATTTAAAGGTACGGATGCTGCACTGACACCTGACATTGATATCGACTTTTACATCAGAAACTACAACAGAAGTGACAATAATCACTGAAGAAACAACTGATGATATTAAAAGGAAAGTAACGCAATTGGAGTAAAATCCATCCACTGGCAGTAAAGTCGTAAAGTCGTAAGGACAGAATCATCTTCGTTCCACAGCAGGCTGGCAAGGAGAATGGGTACACACGTTGAAACCACGACTTCTCAGAATCATTCGAAAATTCACTTGTCACCGACAGTTTCCGTCATTAATGTCTCTAAATCTCACCAATCCACAGTGTCTCCATCGGTCGGATCAGGGGCAAAGACCACAATAATCACTCTCGGGACACTGTTTTTGGTCTCTAGTTTGGTGATCATCTACATGTGCTACTCTCGTCGTAACCGTCACCGTCGCAACCACTCTTCGTCCATGATATTCATCCACCATGTCGATGACCACCTCGATACAATGTCGATGCGCTCGGACCAGGAGAGAACGCTCAAGATGGACAATGAACGACGTCCGTCGCTTCGTAATCCACTAGCGGTTGCGATGTCGGCGATCACGCCTGATCTGATGAAAGAAAACACCAGCAGGCCAAAAGTCTTGGGGGAAAATGACGGATGTGGACAAACGTTCAATCACAGCTTCAAAGATCGTAGGCTGTCCAGGTCTTTGGAGACAATCTGCAAAGAAACCGATGGAGGATTCTGGATTGACTGTCATCTCTCAGAAGAGGATATTCGTATCAATCTCAAGAAGACGCGGGGAAGCCAAATTCAAAGGCATTATGATCCAAGGTCTTCAGGCCGATACCCGATGGGAAGCAACAATCTATGGAACAATCCACTGTGTCGCTCTTCACCATCTTTATCGAAACAACCCGCTCCTCAGGTCTCGAATCAGAACTATGAAGACATGACCAGTCCACATCATGAAAGCTCCGCAATCTCTAACACCTACAGTTTTCCTTGCAAATCGGATGATGGCAAACCTCGGGAGTGGCCCACGGAGAAGAATCTGTCCCGCGAGCGACGGGAAGAGCCACAGAGACATCTTCCTATAAACCTCGACGTAAGTCAAGAGGGGGAAGAGATTGAAACCCCTCTAAGCACAGTGAACACAAAAGAGGGGGTTCCTACAAGCTCACTTTCACCAGGTCTTCAACGAGAGGACAATCCCGATAGGGGAACTATTGTCCCTGATATGGGATCCCGACCCCTTCCGCCGATACCTCAGCAGGAGACAGCAAGAGAGACGCCTCCTCCGCAAGACCATCGCTACCAGCGGAGAGGTGCTTCAATGCCTTCCCGAGACGCCGGTTCAGTGCGGTCCATCGTTTCGGAGAGACGTGTCAGATTTGAAGAAGGGTTTTGACATATTTACTAATATGGGAGGCCAGGAGGGCCGGGCCGGCCGGCACATCAGTTTGATGATATTGTTACACAGCTGTAAATCTTTATTTGAGCCATAAACCTATGTACTATTAGATTTATACACACATATTGGTTTCGCCCCCCGGTGAAAACGCTGGTAATACTGTTGAACCTGTTGATACCTCGGTCACAAACAGTGACTCCAGAACGACTAAAAACCGACAGAATCTTTGCCATTGTTTGCTGTTAGTGTTATCTTTTTTTGTTTGTTCTGTCTGTTGTCGACCTGGTTTCGGTCTCGTGAGTAGGCTACTTATGCCAATATTTTCGTTTCAGACTCGCCAAAGTGACTGAGGTATGATCTTGCATGGAGTCGTATTATAGGCCTAGTTCTCAAAGCCAGATTTTGTGAACTCGTTTGATGGAGGGAACAGGCTTTCCGACTTTAGAATTATTGTTTTTGCTTCACTGTCCCGTCGTCTCTTTTCCATCTTAACTTTCTCAAGTTGTTGAAAAATCCAAATTCATACAGGAAAACATATACAGGAAACAAAGAAACGCTTGGTTTAATTCAATAATGTTTACATTTGTTTCTATTTCATTTCTATTTTAATAACGAGATTTTACGGAAACATAATCACAGTAGAGGCATTCAGGTCTAACATTTGTGATACCTATATTTCATTCCTGATAAGTTTTTAACCAATGCAATGAGTAAACGACAAACACGTTTTTCGTGAAGGATGATTATTTATTCATTGAAACTGGAATGTTAAAAAGTCATGCGATACCAACGAACGATTTATTAAAAGTAATTGCTCGTAAATCAGTTAAACAGGAAGTTCACATTCACCAAATTTGATAGCTTTCACATTAATATTAAAGGGATAGTTGAGTTCTGTTGCAGAGGGCGCTACACAAAATAATTTTTTGTGAGATTATGAAAAACTGAGTGCCAAATTTGAAAGAACATATACAATTTAAATGTCAAAATCATCTTTGTTCATCAAAATCGGTTCAGAGACGGCTAAAATATCCATAAATATAACGATTTCTAATATTTGTGTACCACCACAAAATTAATATTCGATAATTTGAAAATGCCGTTGAAAAAACGGATTGCGCCTTTTACGTTGTATTTCAGCCAATGCCGATGTTGACTTTTTTGTTGGCTTTTTCATGTTGGTTATATTAAGCCCAACCAGCCGCCCATATATTGTTATTAATTAATTAATTAATAAACGGTCACCGTATTTTTTGGAAAGTGGAGCTGAATTGGTATGATTGCATTGGCTAAATTTCACACATTTTGGGGTCTAAAATTATCTTCATAGCAATTTTAGGTCCTCAAAGGGCACTAGAAATGTCATATAGAATAAGAGCAATAACCATGCACTTTGAAGGCAATTGCGGTCTGAAAAGAGAACTCAACTATCCCTTTAAAAACAGACACAGTAGTAAATTATTGTTTAATTATTAAACAGTTTGTAATGAAATAATTAATCTATACACAGCACTATGATGGCTACATTCGAGTTGTAAATTGCTAACATTGTAAACACTGCAGACCATAAATAGTGTTGAAAAATCTGTTAATCAGCAACTCTAACAGATAGGATATTTCAGAAGGTCTTACGTGAGAAGGCGTCATCATTAATTATGATTAATAATCTCTTTAGCATTGAATGAGAAAATAAACTTCTTGACAAATCGACGTTTACATGACTTGTTTAAGCTGATTCTTCTTGTAAGGTATTTTCGATTAACCGCAGACCGCAGGGAGAGAGTTGAGGAGAGAGAGTGAGAAAGGGAAGGAGAGAGAGAGATAGAGCGCTTGAGAGAGAAAGAGAGAGAGAAAAGGAAGGAGAGAGAGAGAGCGCTTGAGAGAGAAAGAGAGAGGGAGAGAGAGAGAGAGAGAGAGAGAGAGAGAGGGGGAGAGAACGTGAACAGAAGAATGATACGACCCCTCCGACCCCTAAAAAATGGCTGGAACCATGCTACATGTACGCCACTTCTCAAAATTGCAACTTTAGAAAATCGCTGTAATGATTATGATCGATTGTTTAATTGTGATTATAAGTACATAATATTCATCCACGTGTGTTATTTGGATACTATAAACCAACTGTTGATAATTCACAGATGCATGCATACAGAGCTGCCAACGCCAACTGAACAAAAATCCTATTCTTTTCCCCAAATAATCTTATTTTTGATCGATAAGTACTTTCTCACCACGAACATACATTTTCTGTTGGGGGGGGGGGGTGTTACCAATTTACATAAGTTCCTACATACAGGAAGACATCTGTTTATGGACTATTGGTTGAATAAGCATGATTTCGCCATGACTAGTGTGTTCCATGATTTTTTGATTTTTTTTTGTTGTTCAAAATGGCTTTTAATAGACATATTTGAGAATTTTCCTATTAAAAAGACATTATAGCGACATACTGTGTTTCCCGAACAGACATCATCATGTTCATACTACTTGAATAAGTTTTGTTTTCGGAAATGGAAATAGACATTATAGTGTTTCTGTGTTTCCAGACAATTCATATTCATGTCATTCAACTTGAATAAATTTTGTTTACGGAATATGAGTTGATAAATAAATTATTGATAAATAAGTCATTTTTAGTGTAAATTTCTTTCTATTTGCAAGATAATTTTGTTCTCACAAATAAAATCAAAACACCTAGACATAGTAAACATGAATTTTTACGTTATGAATTTATAAATAATAACTTATTTATAAAAACAATGCGTTTGGAGTGGTTTTCTTGTTTCCATTTGGAAGAGATATTTGCTTGTCTCCCCCTCCTTACGACAGCAAATAACACAAGAAATGATAAACTTTTAAATGTACAGTTCAAAATTTCCAACACAATTCTTTATCACAGTGTAGTTATAACCATGTTCATGTAGTTCTACTGAGCTAATGTAAAGCTAAAACTGTCAATTCTTTCTTAAAGGGGAAGCCCACCCTGATATCAAGTTCGTTTTAATAAAAGCAGAAAACTAGATAAACAAATTAGTGAAATTTTGAGGAAAATTAGAAATAGGAAAGTTACAAACTGTTTTCTTCAATGAAACAAAAATTGGCAACACTGAGACGTATCATGCGAGCGCTTCTGGACTTCCCCTTAAATGGACACATACATCGTAAATCTAGTTTCACTTTCAAGATGTAACTTTAATCATTCACCTTCTCATTTGACAGCAACGATGCTTTAATTAAGCAGCGAGTCCCTTCATAACTTATCACGTTCTATTGCGTTTTGATGAAAGAGTTTAACTTGAAAATATTAAATAAAGACTCCATTTTGTCCGGTGACTTATCAGAAGCGAGAAGGGAGTAATTATGCCTATTACTAATATTTGATTTTTTATCAATTTTAGGATATAGACTCATCTGCAATTGGCCTCTTCTAACAATAAAAACAAAACATAAACAACGGCAGCAGCAGCAGCAAAATATTCTTACTTATGATCACCTTTAATTCATATTTAACATGTCCCTTTCGTCATTAATTCTATTTCGTTCTTTTGCTATCCCCACCTCCTCATTTTCCCCTTTCTCTCTTCCTACCCCCTCCCTCTCCCCTAGTTACCTATGTCCCTCTTCCTCTCTTTAAATCTCTTTGCCCTTTATCTCTTCCTTTCCTATCCCCCCTCTCTCTCTCTCTCTCTCTCCTATCTCTCTCTCTCTCTCTCTCTCTCTCTCTCTCTCTCTCTCTCTCTCTCCCTCTCTATTTTCATTCTTTCCAGTCATTCCTTTCTCTGTTGAACGCGACGTTATCCATGAAGCAAAAGTCGTTCTCCTCTCCTTCTTCTCTTTCTTCTTCCATTCTTCCTTTTTTCTGTGTGCCGTAAAAGGGATGTGATAGATCTTTCTATATCTTTATGACATTTGATATGACATTCAAAGGTTAACTATGACAACTTTCTGTTAGGTTTAGAATAATTGTGAATCAGTGAATAGGGGCGGCCAAACACGGAATGGAGTGGGTTGGGTCATAAATTATAGGGGGGCTTGGGCGGAATGCCCCCCCCCCCCAAAAAAAAAAAAAAAATAATAATAATAATAATAATAATAATAATAATAAATAAAATAAAATAAATAAATAACTTCAATCATTATTGATAATAGTCTTTATTAGAATAAATGTATATACAAAATAATTGTACTTTATGTACATGTATAGCTCGTCAACGTCTGTGCATTTTGAGTTTACAATCCTAAATTAAAACCGACTAAAAAAAATGTAAATCTGCTTGAGTGATCTACAAATTTTCTCTCAAAGTTCCACTTAAACAGAAAACTATTTTATTTCAGTAAAAAAAGAAAGAAAGAGAAGCTACCTGTAGTTATGCTTGGTTATGAACAGCGATAAAGCATTAGATGAAATTAACGGTGGTAATTACAACTACTTAAAGGGACTTAAGTCATTTCAACGGTCCATCGACTGTATTCAATATGAAAAGTACCAAAAAAAACTTGATTTTGAGTAAATAAGTGTTTAAAATCAATGCAAAGAATTAAAGAGAAGCGGCATGTGGATGGGGATAATGTAATGCATATACTATGAAAGTTCCCCTCTATACATGATATCTACATTGTATATTAGATTTATTTGTACAAAATAGAGTTTATATATGATTATTCCTTTACAAAATTACCTTTGGCTTTAATACACAACTAAAGTTGATAATCTTTCAGTCAGGGATCATTTTATTTCACCTACTTTCATAACCATGACCAATTTTTGAAATACTACTTTAAGTACCGGTACTCCACAAAGATATATTTTTGCAAATACTTATACATGAATGAGCTGTGAAATTGACAGATATCTAAGATTTTTTTTTTTAATCTGAAGACACAATACAAATTGTGTTCATACTCACTATGAATATGACCACAAAGAAAGCGGACAAAATATACAGTTCCTCAGGTAGACAAAGGAACATCCCTTCACTGCTATTATGTAAAAAGGTGAATATGCATGTGACACCTGTTCTACACATTTTTACATAATAGCAGTGAAGGGATGTTCCTTTGTCTACCTGAGGAACTGTATATTTTGTCCGCTTTCTTTGTCAGTCATATTCATAGTGACTGTCACTATCAAAACTTAATTTACATATTTCAAGCTTAGTCAAATTTCTACATCTGTTTCGATACACTACTAGTCACTTAAACGTCACTTAGTAACACATGTCAAAACATATTTTGCGTATTTTATTGGATTTCATACAGAAGCTACCTGATACTTCTAGTACAAAGGAAAGAGCACATAAAAATCACAAACTTGCCTGCATCTGGCGTTATAGAGAATGTTTGACTTTTGGGGAAGTTGAAAAAATAATTGTCAGATCTTTTCTATTCTTTTTATATCAGAGATGATCAGTAAGATAAGAAAAATGTCCACTGAAACAGATGGCTCTTCAATTAACCTCAAGTTCAACATACGACAAGTAATAGGTAAATGTTGTCGACCACACTTTCATGCCACCTATTTGTGTAGTCACATATACACATTTCTATGTACAGGGCATGTGAATTTTATCAAGACTGGGCCAATTTCTTATAGTTTTTACAATTCCAAAACCTCACAATGTAAACAAGTGACCAGAACTCAACATCACCTTAAAGATAAACTCCAGTACTGGTAAAAAAAAAAAAAAAATTCTCACAGAATCAAACGAAACTTACACTGAATGTGCAAGATTACAAATAAATGACATGTGCCAAACAATTTTGGAAGAAAATGTATACTGGCTGAGTAATGAGCATAGAAAGACAGGAAATCAATGTAGTACTAGCCCCGACACCATGTGTGTTGTCCCATATATAGCTTTCTATGTGAGTGCTTGTTACTTTACCAAGACTCGGTCAAATTTATTATGATTTTGATGACTCCAGAACCTTGCAGTGCACACCAATACTTACATGCTACATGATCAACTGTTTCTGATCCTTTCCACACCTTTTCTTTCACAATGCAATCGCATTACCAGTACTAAAGTTTATCTTTAATTTAAAAGAGACACAAAGATCTATAATGCCTTTGAAGAGACCAAACATCCCTATTTCTGGAGGATGAAATTGTAACTATATTATATTTTCACTGTTGACCATTGTTTGTCGTTTCTCAAATGTTGACAGTTTAAATCTTAGCTTTCTTGAAAAACATCTTTAAATGCTAATGGTTTGAGAAACCTTGGAATGAATTATCATAAGTTGCGTGTAATATTATAAGATATTGTTCTACTATCCTCAGCTATCGCCCGTATAAAACTACTCTCTGTATATTTACATCTAAAAGGTTGTACTGCTATGAGCCTTGAGCTGCTTTTTCTAGGCTTTTTGTTGCATCCTTCAGTTTTCCAACTAGGTCCTGCAAGATAAAAACACAATCATTTGTTTTATTAATTACAATCTAATTTGGTAGAATTGACTGAATAGCAGATAAGGATTTTCTTGTCTGGGTTTTTTGGCTACTGAAGAGATATTTTGAAAAATTTTATTCTACATGTAATTTATGTATGCCATAAATATGAATTTCATAAATTCATTTACATGAAAAGGAGAACAATGAGTTTCATTAATATGAACAATAATTTGAAAAATGTATTCTTGTATGAATTCATGCCTGTTCATGTAGTCAAGACTACAATATTACTGCAATTGTTATTTAGATCATTGTTCCAGTCTGAGGTTCTGTTAAAGCCAATCTGTACTAGTGTGGCCAGGAGAGATTAGACCTCCCTGCATGGTCACTGACAGGTGGTTAATATCTCATCAAATCAGCTCTCAATTAACATAAGAACAAGGGGACCAAGGGGGACCAGCCGTTACCATTGTTTGCTATAAAGAGGGCGCAAGTGGCTATGAGTAGTGCAGTCCTGCTTTAAGTCCTAAATACATTTAAATACTAGGTAAACTGCTATTTGTGATATTATCATCACCATAATCATTATCCTAATCATCTTCACCAACACCACTATCAGCATCATCATTTCCATCCTCATCCTCATGCACTACCATCATTAACCATCATTACTCATTCATTATTATCATCATCACGTTCATCATCATCATCACTTTAATCATCATAACCTTTATCATCATCAACAAAATCACCTTCATCACTATCATCATCAACATCATTTCCACCACCATCACCACCAAAACCAACATTATCATTAACCTCATCATCATAATCATGATCATCATTACCATCCTCATCATCACTTGCATTTTCATCATCATCACCATCATCATCATCATCATCATCATCATCATCATCATCATCATCACCACCACCACCCTCCTCCTCCTCCTCCTCCTCCTTTTTTAAATTATCATCATAATCATCATCAGTGTCACCACCACCACCAACACCACCACCATCATCATCAGTTGAAACAAAACTCAACTCACCTGTAACTGTTCAAGCGAACAGCTAAACTGTATATCTTTGGCACCTCGATGACCCTGCTCTGTCTTGAGGTTTATCAGATAGGTCGGCTGATTGATCTTATCGATGTGCTTGTTCTGAGAATAAGACCCAAGAAAGGACAGTAACAATCTTCTTTTCTTACTACATAAAAACTGCCTACTTGATGATTGAGTGACAGTAATTTGTGATAATCAACATGATTCAAAGATAGAATTAATTATCAAATTCTAAGAAATCTTGTGGAGTACATGTGCTTCGTTATCCAAATTATTATGGAGAACAGAAATATAATCGATTAGTAAATGCTTTTGAGTGCAATACTCCTATCATATAATGAAAAACATTTTGCCTGTATGATCTAATATGAAATCTTGAGCACTTTGAGATACAAATAATTTAACCCCTTACATTTCTACTCAGAAATTTCAAATAATTGAAAGTTTTTCTCAGAAATCAGATCATGCATTTTTCCTGCTCTTTTCCGCCCTAATTTCACTCACATGCAGTTATGAAACTCAAGAAAGATCTTGATCAATTTCGTCATGCTAAACTTATCATCTCTAGGGGAACATATCCAGTTACTGCCTTTGAAAAATCATGCAACTTGTTGTTTATTGTTTTGATAATGGTAGGGCTGCATGGCTAAGTTCAAGCATCGATAACTTTTTCATAAATATTAATTTCCGCAAGAAATTTGCTCAGGTAATTCTTTCTGACTGTTCTGAATAGGAACTTAATGATTTTTAAATAATGATGCACACCTAAATAAGCACAATGCTCACTGCTGCATAGTGACATCCTATGTGTATCTCTGTTCATTGCACGATCGACAGTGTACCATATTTTATGCACATGTTCCTTGCAGTGTGTATGCTGTCATAGGCAAGATAGTTGCATGCCTTCATTGCGCACCAGAGAAACTTGGGTGATGGAAGACAGCCCTTGTGTCTAATAAGCCACTTGGCTCAGTGGAGAGGTAACTGGACAGGCTATGGTATACATATTGATGCTAGCAAGATGAAACTAGGCTGACACTAGCTCACAGCTCTGTGAATGCACACAGATGGTCAATAATGGCATTTATTTATAATACTTGCTGTCATGAGAAAAGAGAGAACAATTCTCTCTTTGAGTTGTGCTCTTGATAGGAGTCAAAGTTGAATGGCTGGATCGTTTGACTTGAGATGCAAAGGTCATGGGCCCAATTCATGACACAAAACCAGTACATGTCCTTGAATAATGCATATTGTTTACATTACCCCAAACCAAGCATTATATCTTTAACAAAATAAAAGCAAAAACCATTCTCACTGGAGAAAGTGTTGGAGCATTCAATACATACCTTTAGATAGAAGTCTAACCGCCAATCGACATCAACAATATGAGGAGGAGTGTGACCGATGTTGCTCAGCATGGATCTTATCTCTTGCTTCTTCTCCTGGAAATGCTTGAGGAAGGCATCGATCCTATCCTGACTGAACTTATTGTCTTCTAAGAAGGAGCTAACAATTCAATGTGGAAAATGAGGTTTAAAAAATATATTTGATTGAGAACTATATTGATACATATGAGTGCAAGTACAACCGCCTGGTTCCATTGCATTTGTAGGTCCTATTCGAAAGTATTTGATAATATAAAATTGCAATACCATTCTTTCCTGGAGATCTAGAGTAAAGTCCCATTAAGTACACATGTAAGTCTATGAACACCAGGAATGTCTACACTTTGGGGAAATGGGATTTTGAGTTAAATCTTGAGAAAAGTGAGCATCGGGAACCCTGAGACTAGAATACAATTATAATCAACAGCTTTGCAAATAAACAACTTGTAATCAGCATTGCAAATAACAATTGCTTCATGTATCATAACATTCGTAGTTATGCAACTCAGCAATAGTTAATACTTCGAAATTCAATAGCTACCTCTTAAATTCTTAACCTTTCTTTAATAATTTGATAAATTTCAATCGTGCAAATAGTGCACTATTTTATGATTTCTAATTTCAATTCTGTTATTTTCTGTATAAGCACAATTTATAAAAACTGTAACAAACATCTGATTCTACATGTGTACATAAGAATTCAAAGAAGAAATATGCCATGACACCTTCAATAAGAGAAAACTGTGGAGTTAATACTTCTAAAGATAGTTTGACACCCTTGAATGATGTTGGTTTGGCGAAGGGAGGAGGGAGTGAAAGAAAGGGAAAGAGCCTCCTCCCCACTCCTCTCAGTCACTTTGCTTCCTTGCATTCCATCAACTTGATCACTGTGATGAGACTTATGCACTCTCCCCCCCCCCCCCAAAAAAGGGGGGGGGGGAGGGGAATAATAACTTTCACTGAATAGACGAATAGTACACCTGCAATCATTTTAACCCACCTGATGGAACTGTTGTCTGCATCATGTTTAGCTGCTTCTAACACCAGTGTATACAGGGAGGCATAGCTTTCCTTCAATACTGCTGGTTCGATAGCTGACACTGCTCCATCTAAAATGAATGATAATTTGCTATTCTGATAATTAAAAAAAAAATAATGAGACATGTTTTTTGTAACTATATTAATATTAAGCACATATGGTATTCATCCCAGGGGATGCTCAAGGTGCATTACTAAGTACTATCATTACCTTGTCTTTAGTCCAGCTGCCATAATGTGCTTTAACTTGGAGCATTCAAGGAATAATTTTGTCTAGGTACAATTTACACTGTATTGGACTTGGATGGGAGTGGTAAATACATGTACATTACCGGTAATATCGTTTTAAATACAAATAAAAACTAGTAAGAAATTTGAAAAACTTCTCAATCAGAGCCTAAGTATTAAATTGCACAAGAGCAAAACAGATGATGTTATGGTAATAACGATAATGATGATGATAATGTTAAAATTAATAAAAGCACAGGATCTCATTAATATTAATAAGAGGATGAGGAGTAACACAAGCACGTAGAAATTTACGTACTGAGCGCTGTACTTTGAGCTAATGATTGGCTGATTTGCTCGAGCAGTTTTGACTTCAAGTTAGAGAGGGCTCACTTATGGTTATGCAGGGAGCGCAATGGTGTTGACCATACAAAATCATCATTTTAAATTTGGAGCATCGCATTCAAAACTACAAAAGTAAGTAGACCCTACTACAGTACAACAAGTCAACAATAATGTCCATTTACTCCCACTTGTTTTGTTCAAGTGTGTACAAAATTGATGCCTCTCAGCACGTATACAGCGCTAGAGGTCAATACGTGTTAGCATCGACTAGGTCTAGACCCTACTATGCTTTGCTAGAGTGCTTTTTCTCTTGACTTTAATAAACTTTATTTCTTCACCTCTCCATTTATTTCTGCCCACTCTTTTCATCTATTCTTACCTCCTTAATGTTAGACCTCCTCCTCCTCATGTTCATCATTACTATCATCACCATTATCATCTTCTTATTATATTTTGTTCATCATTCATCATTTTTCAATTTTATCCACATCGCATCGCGCATCGCGTCGTGTTCATGATTCTTCTTACATCATCGTTATCCAGCATAGATTTCAACGTATGGGACTTGTAATTGTATATTAAAATAATGACCTAGACTCACCACCATCTTCATTTCTACCAGGTTCCGACACGTCTGAGAATATTTTCTGCAATAATGGCTCAAAGGCTTTATCTTGTACTCTAGCAGAGCTCCCAGCTAACTGCAAACCTTCTTGAATCTCTGCAGAAATTTCCATTTTAGTGCTTGAACTGCAAAAAAAACGCCTACTCTGATAATTGAAGTTGGAGACCAATCTTTGGAGAAAAAAAGTATGGTGTCTTTGAAACAGTAGATAGTGTAGTTGTATTCAGTGAGTTATGTGAGAAAAAAATATGCTTGAGTGATTTTTGATGTGTGTAATCAGTAGCGTAATAAGCAAAAACGTTTCTTGGGGTAGAAAAAAAAATCGGCATAGCCACCACTCTTACGTGCTACATGCAGGCCCCGCGGACGATTTTCAAAGTGAGGGAGGGGCCTAGCTGGGGGGGGGGGGGGGGGGGGGGGGGGGGGGATAGAGAAGCCTGGTAGGCCGGCTCCATCCTATTGTACATGTATACTACTGTATCCGTGTAGGCACACTAAACCACCACCATCATCCCCTATTTTTTGTCATCTTATCCTTTTGATATTGTTTACTAGGAACTGATTGATTAATAATTCAATCGTTTTAAGAGGCACAATTTCACAAAATTTCCTCACAATCTTTGGTTTCCCTTTTTTCTCCTCCTCCTCCATATAAAATCAACATCACCATCAGGCATCAAAGGGGGGAGGGGAGAGGGTGAGGTGGGTTCTTTTTTTTTTTTTTTTACATGTGCCTCTCAAATTTGTTTGGAACAGGTGGCTTGAGCCCTCCCCCTCCCCCCCCCCCCCCCCCCCCGAAGCTCCAGGACCGCTTCTGATTATCCTCCTCCTCCTCCTCATCATCACAATGATACTCACCACCCACCTAATCAATCTATCCCTTATCATCATCACCAGCTACTCCCCTTTCCCCTTCGCTTCTCCATGGTCGGGATACTCCCCGTGGAGCGGGACATGTACACTATCATGTGTCGATGAGTGTACCCAATGACCGGAGTAACGATAATTACAATGTAAAGCGCTTAGAAACATACATGTAGTATTAAGCATCATACAAATATGATTAATTCATTATCCAGAGACGGGGACAGGGGGGCACAGTGCCCCCACTGTTTCAATTACCCAAAAGGTGCCCCTTTTTACATACGAAAAGTGCCTCTTTAACTTTGTAAGAAGTGCTCTTTAATTTTGACACGTGCCCCTTTCCCTTCAACAAGTTTCCACTTTCCTTTGCAGTAATTGTCCATTTTTCATTCTCATAAGTGCCCTTTTTAATCTCTAGTAAGTGGCCCTTTACAGGTACGAGAAGTGCCCCTTGTCACTTTTGACAAGTGCCCCCATCACCTCTGATAATTGCCCTATTCAAATCAGAGAGGTGTCCCTTATACTTTGACAAGACAGTGTCCCTTTTTCTTTGTAATAAGTGCCCCTTCCCCTTTTAATAACCAGGCCTACCCTTTTTTTAACTCGGATAAGCGCACCTTACATTTTCACATGTGCCCTTTCTCCTTTCTAACAAGTGCCCCTTGTCCTAATGATACGTGCCCCCATAAAGAGAGCCCCTTCTACTTCTCACAAATGCCTCTTTTCATCTTTGGTAAATAATTTATTTCAGATACGAGAAGTTATGCCTTTTCACTTTAGATGAGTGCCCCCTTCAGCTCCGATAATTGCTCTTATTCACATCAGAGACATCGTTTAACTTTACATCCCCCTCCTGAAAAGTGCTCTTTTCATCTCTGATGTGTATCCCTTTTCACTTCTAATAACTGCTCCTTTTATTTTGACATGTGCCCTTTTTCCTATCTAATAAATGCTCTTTTTCCTAATTCTTATAAGTGTCCATTCCCCTTTCATAATTACCCCTAAGTTTTCATTTCTTATAAATGCCCAGTTTATCTTAACATGTGCCCCCTTTATTCTTTTTGATAAGAGCCACTTCTCCCTTTTCATAAAAGCCCTCTTTTACCTCCGATAAATGCCCCTATTAAAATCTAGTTGGTACGCCTTTCTTTCAACTAAAGCACATTTTCCTTTATTATAAGTGCCCCTTATTCATTTTCATAAGTGCCCATTTACACCTCTGATAATTTCCCTTTTAATAATTCAACTCAATTCAATTCAATTCTTTTTATTCATCCAAATTCACAAGAATACATGGAAATTTGTTTTGGTCACAAATTGTAAAAATACGTAAGATATATATTGTTACGTTCTGAACTTCGCTTCCGATTTATTCTAAACTCATCAACAACATCATGTGCCCCATTTCTTTTCTAATAAGGGACCTAACCCATTTTCATAAATGCCCCTATCAAAATATGATGGGTGACCCTTTTCCGTCGGCAAATGTCCATTTCCCATTCACCCTTTTTCATCCCATGGTGAGTGCCTCTTTTTGAAGATGTAAGAAGTGACCAATTTTCACCTCTGATAATTACCCTTTGTACTTTGACACGTGCCCCTTTTTCTAATAAGTGTTTTTATCTCTTTCGAAAAGTGTCCCTTTTCCCTCTCATCATTAAACGCGCCCCTTATTTCAAGCGATTGAGAGCAATTTACGCTCGCTCGCATTTATATATTATATAATGTTATTATTTATCAAAGGTCGTTTAGTCTTCCGTTACGAGAATGTGCTTATGACCCCATCAGGATTGTTTCCCCTCCCCTTTTTATAACATGTACATTTTCTCTTCGCTCGCTCGCATATGAATTTTTAGACCATCTCACCCAACTGCGAATTATTTTTCAAAATGCTTTGCAATCTTGTGAAGAGTATCCGAAGTACCATGTCTGTTTTAATCTTAACTACACGCACGCCTCAACGTACAAAATGCATTTATAACACAACATACTCTGTAACAGTTTTGAACAGGTTTTTATTCTCAAAGAATATTTCATATTTTCACAAACGACTGTGGCAATGGTTCATGATGATTAAAACATGGAATAATAACTTTAATAGAACTAAGGATAACGCTTTTCAATCCTGCATTACATAAAGATTCAATATTTCTGATAATTTCACCTTTCATAGAAAACTTCAGAGGACACATCTATACTCATTCTAAAAAAGAAACGTCTAAATTAACCACTGTGCTTCATATTGATTAAAACAGAGGAAAGGTATGAATTTACAGGAACTATTGGATCAAGTTAAAAATTTAACATTTCTGATCACTTCTCACTTCATAGAGAAATCAAGAGGACAAAACTATATTCTTTAACAATTTTAAACACATTTTAATATTATTCTCAAAAAATACCTCAACACCACTGTGGTTAATGTTCGAGTGAAAAACAGAGAGAAAATATGCATTAAAACAACCGCTTTTTAAATCTATAAATTCAGATAAAATGTCCATTCATCGATAAAATATTAAAAACAGACACGACAATAGTCTTTAACCATTTCGTTAACACATTTTTCTTAAAAAATACTTTACGTCCATTGTATTTCTTCTTGGATTTAACAGAGATAAAGATTTTTTTTTCTCCAAACTTAACTCAAATTTTATAGAAATTAAAGAGGAAACGATACTTGTTTCAAACATTTTGAAAAGACTTAAATCTCGAAGATCAACCCATATGCTGGGATTTAAAAAAGCGATGATACGAATGAATTAACACGATAACAGCTATATCAATTCAAATTACTAATTTCATGAAATAAGGATATTTTATTTATTTTGAAAAGACATTTCATTTATTTTGAAACGATCTGTTATAATCTCTCAGAATACTTCAGAAGCACTGTGCTCTATGCTTGAGGAAATACAGAGGGATGAAAAATATTATTTTTTCCTTCATATTAGATTGCATTAAGTCAATCAACATTTTTGATTAATAGATCATTGATCATATATCATAGAAATTTAGGGGTAAACGAAAATAATCTGTTATCATTTTGAACAGGTTTTTAATAAGTAATCATTCTTCATAACCGCTGTGCTTTATCTGTAATATGATAACGGTTATTTTATTAGAAGATGGATAATCCCTCAAGTCAGAAATCAACATTTCCGATGCACTCTTATTCCATCAAAATTCAAAGGAGAACATATATTTTAGTGCGACATCAACTTGTTGCCTTTAAATTCTCTTCCATTGCGTCCACTCTGTAACAATGAGGGATCCATAATACCGGGGAAAGGGGCATCGTTTTTATGAATATCTCGATTACAAAAAAAAAAGACATTTGATAAAGATACTCAAAAGTGAGAACGTCTGGTGAATGAGCAGGCGCTGAAATGCGGGAAAACAAGTACAGAGAACAAAATCCGGTCATAAATATTACGACTCGCTTAAATGGAATAAAAAAAAAGATCAAAATTTATCCGATAAAGATACGATGTAATATGCAATGCAATGTCTATATCGTCACCATGGACATCATTTCTACCCTATTCTGACTTGGTGGGGGGGGGGGGGGGGGGAGGATCATGTGAGCGGTACTCTTTATATGCGTGTCAATATCCGCGCAAAAGTCGCTTCGATTCGATTGGATATTCCGTGGCAAAGATTTTAAAGCTTGCCTTTAGAAAGCCCAGTCAGAATAGGGTTAAGATATCATGACCAAAAGCTGAACCAAAATGACATCCAGTGTTAAAAACCACTCCCCATGAGTGAAAAACAAAGAACAAACAAAGTCTTTTCCTTTAGACGGTCCTGGATATTACACACTCACAAAAACACAAAACACACACTTTCAAGACATTGGAACAGTTCCTCGTTGGAACAGTTCGATTGTGATCCTGTCTTTACTGCACTTAATGGAGGCCTTAGGACCCGACAGAAAATTATTTTGTACAGAAACCATGGGTCCATCCTCCACCCTTCCTCATCAGCTAACAAGCAATAGCTTACTGTCTTCTTGTTGTACCGAAATAGTCAAGATATACAGGTCAATCTATAAATCACTCCGTACTGCTCAGGTCAAAGATGATCTTTCGAAACGGCTCGAAGTTCGGTTTGCTTGAAACTATGCTCAGATCATAATACCTCGGTCACACCGCAAAAAACCGACTCCAAACCGTTCTCTAACCGATTCTTGACCATTCAAGATGATGTACCATTTAGTTCGATCTGGTGCCATCTGATGTCGGTCTCGTCGGTGTGACCGGGGTATACCCAGCAATTAAACACGCTGCATTCCGAAGTGGATACTTGCATCCTGGAAGAAGCATGTCCAAGCCTGGTGAGAAACAAGTTGAGACAAGCTAGACATCAAACGAAAGTCGCAACCGTCTCTTCAAATTTAAAATAAATCTTAGATCACAATAATGTTCGACGCGTGATCGGTAACCAAATACCCTCTTGTTTATGAGTGTAATGGCATGAAGTCTATTCGGCGACCTCAGAAGGTGGTCAAAACGAAACGCAAACGACGCCGCAGTCGGGTCACCGGATGAACTTAATAGTCTTTATTTTACATCCTTTTGAGAACATGCACAAAATACTCGCATACAGTCTCCGAGAGAACACCGTGCGAATTTTACTGATGGCGTTCTTGTAACGTTGATCGCAGTGAGAACTCCTTGGTAATGCGACTGGGAGATCACACAGCTGTCGGACGTGCACCAATGACCAGAGGTGTGGGAGATGATAGAATTCTTTGCTATGACCTGTTCAATGTAACAACAGACACGGGCATTGTAGGTATGCTCAACGCAATATTCGACTTTGCTGCACCCGGCGGCACAACCGGCGTCATTGCGGGTGATGTGTTCTCCTGCGATCCCTGGTTCAGCGAAGCGTCTTTCGGTTTCGCTCCAGCTGCTGGCGGTATTTTCTGCTGGTGTGGAGAAGAGTCCGTTTTCTTTGGTATTTTCTCCGGGACAACCGATGTGTTTTTGTCCGTGAGAGTTCTTTTCAGTGGTCTGGAAAGCGGCTGGTAGACTCGATAAACAAGTGGCAAAGGTCCGACCTGTTTGGATGGAAATCATGAGAGAAAAATATATTATTTTATTGGAGGCAATGGCGTAGCTACAGGGGTAGGGTATGTGCCCCTTCTCAAATTGTAAAAAAAGGAGAGAAGGAAGATATAAAGAGAAGGTAGAGGGGGGATGTGAAAGAAGTTGATACCAACTCTACCCTATCCTCCACCCACTGGATTGATTTGCTCTCCCCTCTCTCATCATTCATCAGACTGGTAAGTCCGGTATCCCCTCCCCTAAAGGCCCTTTATAGACGAGTTAAAACTAGATATTTAAACGCCATTTTGTTCCTACTCTTACACAACATTCATATTAATTTACAGTGATTACCTGTGGGTTCTAAATAAAAAGACTTTGAGCGCCATTCTGTTTTTTTTTTATAAATCAACAACAAAAAACGGACGTTTAAGTAAAAGACTCTTTCTGTAAATAAAAACTAGATGAACCTTCGACTGCGCGCAATCCATTATGATGCCTCCGCCATAAAGCGATTTTACCAACCAAAACAGAAGCAATTTTTAAAATTCAACTTCGATTATAAACCATTAACAGGTTCTAAGAATATCGTGATTACAAGCTTTGTTTCATATACATGTATGACCCTTTGATCTTTGACCTCATGACCCTAAACACCTAATCAGTTCATTGGCTCTGCAAGATACATACATGTCCTGAATTTGATAGTAATCAATCTGTCAGTTCTAATAAGAATGCATTCGCAAGCTATTCTTGAATACATAATGCGCCCCATGACCTTTGACCTTTGACCTCATGACACCAGAATCTACTCACTTCATTGGCCATGCAAGGTACATACATGACCTAAATTTGGCAGGAATCCATCAATCTGTTCTAATGACAATGCGATCATAAGCTATTTTTGCATACATAATGAGCTCTGTGACCTTTGACCTTATGACCCCAAAATCTAATCAGTTCATCGGCTCTGCAAGATACATACATGATATAAGTTTGGCAGGAATCCATCAATAGGTTCTTAAGAAAACGCGATCACGAGAACGGGACGTACGTACGGACAACCCGACATAAAAAAAGGAGTTACAACAATCCACTACTTCCTCGATGACTGGATCCAAATAAGCTTTTTGGAGGTCCTGTTTTTTTAAGTTTTCACATGGTCTGATTATATTGATGATCCGTGATACGAGTTGCTGTCCAAACCAAATGACGTTTTGGACTACAACCACAGATTCAGGATGTGGCTTCCCTTTAAAACTTTCGTTACTGCAGATGTGACAATGTTAAAATCTGTTCCGGTTGAACAGTGTAGTAGTAGTGTATTAAAGTATTTATTCACTGGAAAAACTGAGGGTAATTTTGTGTACGACGGATCTTTGAGTACTATCATGGCCAACCCAGAGATGTGTTTCCTCAATTTATGCTGAACAATGATCGTGATTGGCTAAAACAATTCCCAAGTCGGACATAAAGTTTTTCTAAATTTTGTTGAACACATAGTCGCCCTCATGTTGGGCAAGTTTTTACAACTAATATTTAAGAGTGATTGGTGTTACTTTACGAAAATACCCAGAGAGAGCTTACATCGTCAATGACCTCCAGTATGCAACAATAATATCCTAAAATCGAAACTTATGATTTCAAAAGACTCTTGATAATGTTTACTTAAGAACTGTTTCCATTATACCTTTCCCATCCGATCATTTTTATGTCTATGTGTCGAAATTAAATGGCCGAACTAGAATGTTGTATTCGGTATAGGTAGTTTTTATCTCGACAAAAAGTCTACTTCCAAGTAATGTGCTTTGTTGGGTGCAAGGTTGGTATGTGGGGTATGTTTTCTAAACTCTCGAACTCTCTCTCCCGCATTCGACACCTTTTTTTTTCTTCTTCAGAAAGTAAGGTCTGATTTAGGAATTGTGCCAACAAACACGGATAAATTACTTTCTAAACCCAAACATGCGAGTCGATGCCAGACAAAACAAAGCTGTTCTGTAGATTTCAATTTTAACAAGGATGTCAACGTCTAAAAAGCCTCGCGAACGATAAGGCGGAAACTACATAATACTCCTGTAACTTTTGAATGTAAACTATTCAGAAGGAATGACTTTTAGTCTTATAAATAAATAATTTTGCCAGAAGTTGTAAGGGTAGCAAATAACCTGTGTAAAGTGACTATAAGTTATCCACATGGTATTTCAACTGCAAATTTCAGTACAGCCATCTATGAATATAACATTGTACATTTCAAGCTTTAGCTCCTTTGTTTAAGTAAATTGTTCTGAACCGAGTGAGACCCAATGGTGGTAACTGTGTCGTTCTTTAAATTGAAGCATTATTGTATGGGAGGTAATAAACATCCCCATTTTGATCCATATCCGGCTGGGTACAAGGGGTAATTGTAATGACATTGACCGAGACTTGTATTTTGGAGGTAACTGTACAAAGAAATGTCATCAGGTTGGGTGTTAGGACCAAAAAGGTAACAGACACCTGATTAACAATACGCTCTGAACATCATTGAACAGTATGTCTATTGCATTAGAACTTGACACGACACTTACCCGACCCCATGTATAAATGTAAGCTACATCCATTAATGTGTAGTCGTCTGGTAGAAGTTCATCCTCACTACCTCTGTACATCACTTCAATCTGGAAATCAAGTTGGAATAAATAAAACTTAAACAAACTTCATCACATCGTCAATAAATAGTCAATTATATATCATGGCAGGATTACCAGAAGGGAGAAAAATAGGCCGCCGCCTTTTTAACTACGTACAGTTATATCCTCTTTGTATTTTGAAAGAACAGTAGATTTTTGCTATTTTCAAGCATTCCGGAGCCATGTCTTATGAAAGGGTTGCGATTGATCCGGATCCGACTCGCATGTTTGCAAACTTACAACCTCCTATTTCTTTGGTACAGATTTTTTTACTCATTTGTGGCTGTTATAAGAAGGGGGTACTGGATAAGCTTTTGAATCATCCTAAAAGGACCGGACTGGTGTCAATCTCCTCGTTGTGTCTGGGGCACGAAGTAAATATATAGCTCCCCGACCTTATTATATTTCATGAAAGGGATGTGAATGAACTTGATACTAAATTTCCGTTTGTGTAACTCGATATGTTGCGCGTGGAACGTGAAGAGTCAAATGTCATTTCGGAGAAGGTTGGTGGATTGAATGAAGTATTCACTGATGCACGTGAATTTATCTCTCATCATCTAGATTATGAGCATACATGACGGGAAAGTGTGAAGTATAGAACGAATGCCTTATGAAAAAAAAACGCAATTAGAATATACTCCAGAATCAAGATTATTATAACATCGTGTGCTCCTTAGATCTTTGTTTTTCCTTCAAAATTCTAAACTGGTTAGATCGATTCCTTTGACAAAAATAATCTCTGTTATCACTGTGAACAACATGTTCATGACATAATTAGTCTAACGTTTAATTTCATATATTGTGTGATTTTCCAAAAAGTAAATTCTTATCAGGGAGACTATCCCGGACTAACATCCAGAACAACGCCTGTACAACAACAAAAAGTACAAAATCCCCGGACAACTACCGGAAGAACAAATATCTCGGTATTAAAACAACCCCTACAAATTAGGTGAAATTTTCTGCAGTAGCACTCCATGTGCAATTGTCGTTGTAGGTAGTTTTCCAATCGCTGTTTTTTCTGGGGTGATAGCCCAAGGGGACATTTTCCCAGAGTAAAAAAAAAGGGTAATATTTTACAACGGTATGGAACCGACCAAAGACAGCAGCAGAGTATATCCCTGCAAAGAGGAGATGAACAATGAAGTACATATAGACGAGAATAGAATGGAAATGTCGAAATGACAAAGAGGGCGGACAAACCTGGTAGGCTAGTGATAATCCAAACTTGTGTCGGATAAACTTTTTGATGTGACCAATGGAAACAGCTGCAGGACATCTCAAATACCGTTTATCAACAATCTGTGATAAAAAATATGAACAATTGTATTTTCAGTTTGTATTTCATTTAGTGATACGGAAACAAAACCAATTTTTTATACTCGAAACAATATGTAATCAATATCCAACGAAGGGACGATTAATCTTATCAATACGGCAATACCATGACATGTGGCACAGTGCATTTTAATTCTTCTTCAGTTATTATAATTATTTTGTAATAAAGAGGTTTTTTGAACAATCAAAAACATCCAAGGCGGTTTGCTGGAATGCTATGGACGTCCTTAGAGGAGCCCGGATCTAAACGGATGGAAGAACGGATGTATCCGAATTGAGCATGACAACACCGTTAACACCTCCTCAGTAGTGATCAGTAGCGTGACCCTGTATTATTTGACTGGGGCTTTAAGAATTTGATCTTTTGAAATGTTCATATCTGACGCTACCTACTATGCCTTAAAAAAAAAGATGTTGTATTGCCCTTTACGACAGACCCCAAAATCTTGAAATCTAAGGTCAGCTTTTTAAAGTTTTTTTGTTTTTGTTAACGTTTTACCCCCAAAAAATATGCATTAAAGCATTCGAAACTGAGAAATATCAGCCAAAAGAGAGACCTCCCCCCCCCCCCCAAAAAAAAGATTTCCGACCGGCCTACCGATGTTTTGGCACCTAAAGGGCAATACAACATCTTGTCTTTTTAGGCCCTATCCTTTCCATTCAGCCTTCAACTTGAAAGTATTAAAAGTTCGATGTTGTGAAAGACTTTTATGGCTTACCTCATCAGAGAGACCGTTAGCGTCACCGTTCGCTTTCGTCTTGCCATTTATCGGACCGCAGCTACTTTTCAACGTCGTCGCTCCGTTCGGCTTTCCTTTTAATCGCTCCTGTGCCAACATTTCAGCTGCATCTGTTTGAACTCCCCGCTTCTCTTCCGGTACCTTAGCGTTGCCCCCCTGCTTCGCACCACTAACCGCAGCCTTCAGTGCCGCCGTGACCGCCGCGCTCACCACGGCTCGTGTATCTCCGATCGGCGGTGCCGCTGCGGTATTTCCTCCACTGCTACCGGGTGCGCTCCCAACAGCGGTGCTCACACCAGCGGCGCTGCCAGTAGCGGTGCTCCCATCAGCGGCGCTCCCAGTAGCGACGTCTACATTACTCCCGCCGCTCTCACTGCTCGTATCGCTGCAGCTGCTGTTACCGCTGCTACTGCTGGTTGACGCGTTGTCCCCGTTACCGACGGGACGCGTTATGGCGGCGGCGGCTGGTTTAGGTTTGGGTATGTGAATGCTCTGCTGATAGTACTCGAGCGAGAGGCTAAGGTGTTCATCGTCGGTGTAAATAATGAGCTCTTGTTCGTCCATCTCTCCGCGTTCTTCTCTGGATACGGTCTGTGCGAGGCTAGTACCTAAAGTCAAATATACATGGTGAAAATGATAATGTTGCTCATAAGAATCACAACTAAGCTTTCTGTCTCATTTAATTATGTTATTCATTGCAAAGATGACTGCAAAACACAAGTTCGTTCAGTTTGGTTGTTAACAAAAATGTTAACTCTTCAAACTTTCAATCAGGTACCGCCTTAGTAATGGGCGAGTGAAATGTATATGGTCATTTGTTACAAATACGAAATACGAATGTATCACTATTATGTATTTGATCAAAGCTGATGGTATGTCTCTGAACTTAATACAATCATCAGATAAACTACTTTTTTTAATATCGTTGGTAACGTACCGGATAAAGTACCTTGAACTTGCCTATTCATGCACTTCTCAATCGGCTGTTTACTGTCCATTGGTACTTTACTTACAATTTCTGGTTACTTATTCCGTCGAACTTCGGAGGAAAAATGTCATGTAAGAAAGAAAGGGTCGAATGATTAACTTACTGGCTTGTGGATGTGACTTGTAAAACTCTCTTCTCCTTTTCATTTCTCCTGTAGATAGAAAGAAGGAAAATATAAAGCAAGAAAAACATTCATATTTTCTACTGTTGTGTTATCTGATGCAAATTTAAGGTTTAACACCTAAATTGTCTATATTACATTTTACAAATAGAATGTCAAAGAGGAATGCCGCTTCTGTCGTACAACTACGTCAGGGACTACCAAGGTCTTAGACACACCATGAGAGGGCTATCATACACTAAGTTCATATAAAACGAACCGAGCACTTACTATATTGCATCTTTAAGGATTACCTAAATTGCCTTTATTGGTTTGCCTAGCATGAGTAATGATGAAGTGGAAATGACGATGCATGTGCAACGGGGAATATAATGACCGTCTTACACGAGGCACAAGGCGTTGTTTTTATTGCGCTATTAGTGTGTAAATCATGTCTGTGAAGCCAGTAATCTTGTAGTAATTCACATAAATTTGTATTTTGCATTCACTTTGTTTACAAATGTAATGTCACATAATAGTAACAGATCACGCTAGTCAGTGACGCATTCCTACGTCACCAAAATGACGCTTTGCGTGCAAGGGGCATAACTGTCTACAATGCGTTTCGGTTCGCTTATATCGGATACAGTGGATTTGATAAGTGCATACAAATCTCGCACGCTGGGATTTCATTCCAATCTGAATTTTTCTGAACATGGCCTACTAAATTTCGAGAGCGTTTAGTTTGGTTCCAAGAAGAGATT
Source organism: Strongylocentrotus purpuratus (assembly GCF_000002235.5). Classification (NCBI taxonomy): domain Eukaryota; kingdom Metazoa; phylum Echinodermata; class Echinoidea; order Camarodonta; family Strongylocentrotidae; genus Strongylocentrotus; species Strongylocentrotus purpuratus. The sequence continues at coordinate 689,159 of NW_022145553.1, forward strand.
ATTTTCATAAATATCTTTTGGGGCAGTAAGTAATTTAGAATGTGCTGCTTCCCTAAATCGTATGCGAATTGGATAAAACCTACATGAGGTGGCATTGTGGTTAGCTCTATCTCCACCTTTTAACCGACTCTGACAAAAGCTGATTTGAAACCAAATGGACTATTTCATATTTTTTCTCCATAATTCCGTGGGCACTCTATACGAGCTGTATATACATGTATATACTATTACTTTCAACAACAAAAATGTTTTCATTTACCTTTAAACATGCTTGGAACCAGTTTGTACACTAGATTCTGCAAAGTTTTGTCAGATCTGTTAGTATAACAAAACAAAATATATAAATAAGTAAGTTTAAATACTGCAAATAAAATTCATCTCGAAGAAAGTAACTAAAGGTACTTTACTATGAAACAGAAAGAAACGAGGGAAGAGAGAAAACCAAAATAAGGAGTACGAAAACAAAGAAAAGATAAGTAAATATCGAATGTCAGCATAATTATTGCGGATGTTCTAAAGAACTTTATCTCGAGTCTCATGACCCAAAAAAATGTCAACATCTATAAAATTTCAGTGAAAATGGTAAATCTTTCTTTGGGGAGAATTACAGAATCCAATCAATAATAGTATACAAATACAAATCTTCATGTAGTTATTTTAAGCCCCCACATGAAAAATTTCTGCTCTTGATTGAACATACGTTGTGTCGAAAGTGGCCAACATTGATGCGTTGACAAACAAAATAATGAAATATAATTTTGCATGACTCACTAAAAATAAAAATAAAATCAATGATAACTGAAGTGTCATAGGAACAAGCAACTTGATCAATCACTGTATTCATTCCGAGTATACCATATACTGCGGTAGATCGGGATTCTCAAGGACAATTACATTAAAGAAAATTCAGGCAAGGAGAGGAAGGATTCTTCCTTTTCAGGTTCGTTTTAATCCCATATTTGGCTGAGATAAAAGAACACAAAAGTATGACAAATTTGGGTTTGAAAGGAGGCACGCGCCCCCATGCACCCTCTCAGATCCGACCCTCTCGGATCCACCAAATAAATTATCTTTATGGTTCTTTCTTTCTTTGGGTTATTCTTCGGATAACGATCAACTGCATGGTGCTAGCAGAATATGAAAACACAAACATTGTGTTACCTGATATTTAGTAGAGGTCTAGTCTTGTGAACCTGTGTGTCGCATACCGGGCATTGCTTACTGGTGTGCAGATATCGAACGATGCAACTCCGACAAACTGCATTCAAAACAAAAGAAAAATATGAAGATAAGCCGACGCCCTTTAATAGCCAATATTGAATCACATTATTTACATTGTCATCTCACTATTTAAATTTAGTACGATGTAGCCTACGTTTTATTTGGGGCATGAAAATTAGACTCTTCACACTCTCTCTGTAGAGAGACAGAGAGAGCTTTATGTATTAAAAAAGAAAGAAAATTATAGAGAGATTGGAATGAAAGTGACATAGAGATCAAAAGAAAGGGGAACGTGAGGGAGGGAGAGAGTGAGAGAGAGAGAGAGAGAGAGAGAGAGAGGGGAGAGAGAGAGAGAGAGAGAGAGAGAAAGGGGGTGTAAAGATTTGCCGAAGAAAAATTAACATACGGAGAAAAAGTCGAAAAGAAAAGAAACGATGCGTTATAACTAAGACCAAGAAAGAGGTATTGAAGTTAGTTACTTAGTTACTTAGTTAGATATATAGTTAGCTAGTTCGTTGATTCGTTGGTTTATTTCGTTTGCTTCCATTATTATTTCTTTTTTTTATCGATTTGGGGGATCATTCAAATTCAGAGAGACGAGAACTATATACTCACATGAATGTAAACATTCGATGATGCTTGTAGCATCCACGATATATCCTTTGCACAGTGAACATGTCAGGTGTTTATTAAGATCCGTTATCTTCAGCCGCGTTTTGCGATGCATGATGACTCTATAAATACGATGAAAGCAAATAGAATACCAATTAAACAAAGATAGAAAATAGAACTATAATGTTAAATTAATAGTAACAGATTAATTCCCTCTCCACTATTAATAAAGAGGAATAGAATTAGAGAGTTTTAGAACGCACATTAGATTTGATAACCTTCAACTGCGCTTCAAAAAAACTTTCGAAATGTTGAAAACATTATCACTCACATAATGTTCGTTTTTGTTAAACTGTGAAATGGCAAATGGCACTTGACACTGAGATATCATTTTAAATGACTTTCAGTATTAAATACCAATGTGACAAAATACCACTGTTATGAATATGGGTACAAAGGCTTATGGGTCTTTCTATTAATATTGTTTATGTAAATGCATAACCAAAGTAGGTCTCTATATATCCACAACCAGAAGCGACAAGGTACTGTTTTCATACTAAGGCGTTTAACAGGATAGGGTTTAATTATAAGTGAAGTTCAAACAGTAATTTTTTAATTTCTAACCTTCATTACATGTATGTCCAATTAAACAAACTAGAATGATGTACTCTCACCGATATCATGCATGTAAAATGTGTACATGTAGTTTAAACAAAAATAGTATTTCTCAATTGTGACTAATAACAAGCATTGAAGGTACATGTATATGACTTGTGTACGCTTTCGCCTAGCTATGACGCAAAGACGTTAAAAGCCACTTATTTTCATGAATTTGATCTAGTATACAAACAAAAATAGTATTGGCTCGTGTTTGAAATCTCTGTTTTAACTGCAATTTGCTCAATCGTATATCGAATATAAACCTTATTACTGCCCGCGACTACATTGATCTACACCAACTTTTCCCCAGGGCTATATCATCACGCAAAGTTCTTTAAATCTTGTCCGAAAACCAGTGGAATAGATGAGGTGCCACGAGACGGGGGCATCCCCCTAATTGAGTGACACGCAAATAAATTGAAAAAGGGGAAGACTGAACAGGAGAAACATAGGATAGAACCCCCTCCCATCACCTGCCCTAATCGGTAACTGTCTCAAAGTTGAGTTCAGGGGAGAGGTGACGTTATCATAATTATCTAAGTGTGGAAGAACATCTGAGAACAAAATGTTCCCTGAAAAGCATGGCTACTCGAATGCCCTCATATTGCCTAAATATGACAAGCTTAAAGATGAGGCCCACATTTTTATGCCACATGTTTGTGTAGTCCCATATACATCTTTCAGTGAACAGTGCTTGTTACTTTACCAAGACTGGGCAAAACTTCTATCATTCTGATGATTCCAGAACCTTGCAGTACACACCTATATTTATGTTACATTATCAACTTTTCTGATCACACCGTTTCCTTCACAATGCAATCACATGACCAGAACTCAACTTTATATTTAAGACCGATGACCCCGCCCCCATGATGACAGTGCACCTCAATGTCTAGACCCACGCGAGCAATTGCTGATAACCACACATAATATTAGCTTTACTCTTGCACAGACACAAGTGGATTTAAATTTTATCGACTTTTTCTTCCCTAAAGTGTTATAATGGTGATTTCCTAAATCTTTCACCTGCTCTTTGTTGATACGTTTCTAATTTGAATCGGATTTTGAACCTTATTGCTGTTTCGAGTAAGTTTTCTGCATAGTCAAAATCGTCAAAATCGTCGACAGCTTCAGTTCCAGCTTTCATTTTATGCCGCAAACATGTCGTATACATTGTGACACTATACACTAGCATAGTGATGGGGGTCAGGGGACAAGTGCCCCCTCTCACATCGAATCATATACAAAGAAGCGGGGGGAGCGTTAAAAAAAAAGCGGACCTGGAAATTTGATTATATTTATTTTTCCAGCTAGTCAGAGATTTTTTTTCCGGAGTTGTGCTCACCACACCCCTGTAAGTATAGAGCTTAAACGAATAGTTCCATGATTGGACCATCATGTTCAACTGCACAAACCTAGATATTCCTTAAATGACGTGTACACATATTCCCCATAATATATTGGCATATGATCAATAGAACATCGTTATCTGTTACGTTCGGCTCTGAGGAAGTCGACACTAGTCGTGTCGAAATTAAAGACCGGAAGGTATTAGAGCGACCTAATGAATTGGATCCGACAAGTCGGATTATGTCCTGCTATAGAACAAAAATGGCGTCAATATTCGAATCATTGACAGCCAAGTCTTGGCAACTAATTCTTACTTTGCAGACAAAAGCTTCTTATGGGTTTGGTCCCCCCCCCCCGGAACGTCCCTGTTAAGATTAATTTAACCCATGACTCCGAAGTTACTTGATGATAGGGTTCTTCGAATAACAAAAGGAACATATAATAACAAATGCATCAAGATTATAGTTTTTCATGTAGGCCCATCTTGTAGGCCTTTGATATGGGCAATTTGAGTGTCCGGAATTACGAACCTTTTTATATTCTCTCTTTATAATTCATTCGAACATTTATAGAGAGAAACTCACCCTTTGGTATTAACCCTGTATAGTACCGAGATGCTAAATTGCTAACGTCATATTCGCTCGTCGTAGAGGACCAGGTTACTGGTTCTAAACATCAGAGTTATGACAGAGATTATGACAGGGTCGCAGAGGCGTCATAACTCCTTAATCAGGGTGTTGTCCTTTATTAAAATTTGCGAAGTTGAAACGTGTATAACGGACAAGTATAGCTTACAAGCGCTGATTTAGTCAAGAAGTTAGTCTTATGACGGTTTCGAGAAACGGGCCCCAGCAACCTTGACAACTAGGCCAGTATGATGTCACACTTCGGTATATTCTATGCGTCCAGCGCTGTTTCATGAACTATGCATTATGTATTTACCCTGTTAGTTTTGCGGGCTGGTACGAACAGACAACAAACAAGAGAACATCCGTATTATTGACTGTTGAATTACGGTTCGCTAGACACATTTCGTGTAGTGCACATGCGTGTGTACACAATTACTGAATTGTGCAGAACCGACAACGTATACATACATGTATATTCAAAATTTACTTTGAGAGATAATACTATAGCGCCCGGTAGAGTATACATTATGGCCAGGCTCAGTGTAATTTACATGTATCACAATGATATCAATAATAATAATAACTATACTAATAACAGCAATGGACATTTTTATAGCGCTCATAGAACAAAACATACATATTAACAATTTACTTGGATGGATAATATAATACTACGTCCGAGAAAATATACATATTATGGCAGGCTCGGTGTAATCTACATGTAGTATAATCTACATACAATGATGATGACGATCAATGATGATGATGATAATAACAATAATGATAATACATAAATTTAAAAAAAATAATGATAATAATAATTAACAGCAATAATAATTATCATAATAAAATTAATAGGTCTACTACTGGATGAAATTAAAATGAACTACTACTATACTACTACTACTACTACTACTACTACTACTACTACTACTGCTACTTCTAATAATAGTAATATTACTACTTACAACGATTATAATGATAATAATGGATACTTCGACAGAGCTCGTATTAATCACGCACATTGCTCAAGGCGCTCCTATTTACGACAATGTATACATGTTTTGTTCAGAAAATTAAAGTTGCACAAGGGAAATGTAACAATTCCCTGCTTGCATTACCACGACAACCGCACTATCAACCAGTACACATAAAGAGCAGAGAGGAAAACGGGGATCCCCCTCTAACACTACTGCCCTTCCGAATACGAGTCACGTGATGGCTATGTCCATTATGGGGGTTCCCCTTATCCGAGACGGGGAAGCTCCGTTATATCAGACTGATGGCAGGTTATATCATGGACCTACTAACTCGAAGTTTTGTCATAAAACTATTGGTACGGTTTGAACAACGCACAGTCTGTCTTCCAACGGGGGTGGGAGGGGGAATTTAATTTCACATGCAGTTTAAGGTTAAATAGAGAAACAACAACGAAAGTGACTCAATAAACAAACTATGTGGATGTAATTATAGTGGGTGGGTGATCACAAGTTTTCTGAATATGAAGGTTTAACGAGTTTCCATTTAATTAATCCTTAAAAAAAAAAATCTGAATAATGGCTTAGAGGCCTGTACTCATCAGCTCGAGTTTGCCAAATAGCCCGCTATTTTGTGGTCCGCTTCACCAGCCGGAAGACTCGCACTATGCGCAAACACCGGGCAAATTTCTCGCGCTCGAGTTTCGAGCTGAAGAACTTCGGGCTAATTTCCCGAATCACAAAATGGCGGGCTATTTGGCCAACTCGAGCTGATGAAGACAAATTGAGGGAATAAATAATGAACACGTTTTATTTGCAACTACTTTTGAACAATCAACGCAATTTCAAAAGCATTGTGCGTCACCTATTGAATTGTGTGAACACGACAATGACGTGTTACGTGATGCGAACATGATTCATGTGGGGACATACAATCGACAATAGGGTATTGACAAATCCAAGTGAGTTGATTTGTCGAAAATACTTAGTTGCGATCGTGTTAATGTGTGTATTATTTTGTTGATCAGAAACGCTTGCATGACTAAAATATTCTTTAAAAGGATAGCTCATTTTATGCCCGCGTATTCGAAACGTGACACGAAAAAGATGAAATGCTTGGACAAAATTGTCAAGCCATTTGTTTGTGTGTATTCCCATATACTACATTTCTGTCCACAGTGCATGTGACTTTCAGCAAGCCCGTGTCCATTTCTTATCCTTTTCATTGTAAAACCTCATATTACACATCGAGTGTATCAACCTCTTCAAACTGGATCAGTATCATGATCATTTCAATTTAACGCAAGAATACATCATAAACATAGCAATACAAACAAAACAAAATAGGCATTAATAATCATCGAGCAGGGGCATGACTGCTTTGATTTTGCCTGTGACTTGCCGTCCGCCGTTGCCATCGAAGCTAGGTCTAGCCGAGACAGAAATAACCGTCCGTCGCACGCAGAAGGGGGGGGGGGGGGGGGAGGGGGGGGGGTGAACAAGCCGATATATCCTAGTTCATGTCCCTCCAATCCCAACTCCATGCCCAATCCACGATGTACGTCAGTAAAGTGGAGCCAGAGATAGTCTCGGCGTAACAACCGTCGATATCAGAGACTAAAGCTTTCGGTCGAAAGCCGTCTATAGTCTTACACAAAATTATTTTAATATTTCTCAATAATAATGTCTGTTTTTCTTCTTTTTTCAGGTCTTCAAAGGGAGTAGGATAACTTTTTAAAGAAATAAGTTATTCACGTTTGGCAGACGAATTAGGGATTAACTCGACTTTTTCCCTTATGTCGGGGCTATGCAGCTTAGATGATCCATTTCCTTTCACGGATTTTTTGTTTGTAATCGACTGTGATACAATGTATTTATATTGGGTGAGAGTAGGCGCTGATGTTGACCTATTGGTGTGTGCATGCATGCAGTGGAAACCGTTAAAAAAACGCATGAGCCAATCGTTATTTTTAGAACAACATTTTTTAGATAAACTATTCGTGTTTCAATGAGAGGAAATAAAATTGATCACGTTTCATTTCCTTTTGCTCTTTATCTCTTTTTAAACAAGAGGGATTATGCTCATGATTGTGACCATTGTTTAATTCTCTTCTTTATAATTACGTAGCCTATCTCTATATGAATTACATTTTTATTTACTATGCAATCTATGTTTAATTGTGTCATGAAACTTTTTGTCTTGAACTTGATTTGCTATTGGGGGGGGGGACGGTTGGGGAATGGATAATGGATACGTATACAATTAAATTAAATATCATTTTGGTCAATCAAAATAAAGAGCAGATCGAGTCACCCAATACTGTATAAAAATTGATTCACAAGCGCATTCCAAAACGAAAGTCCATAATATTTGTTTAAATATTTTTTTTTAAAACGTGCCCATTGGTACGGTCGGTTTTGAGTCGTTTGCAGTCGATTAGGAGGTATGGCCAAGGATTTATTATAAAATGTATAACTCCTTGAGTTGACTAAAGAGGTATTGGGCAAAGCCCCGACACATTCAGGTCGATTCTCAACTCAATACTTAAACCTGACTAATGAAAGTATTTTGCTTCGTTTTTTTGTTTTCACGCTTCGAATTAAAAAAAAAACCCAAACCGCAACCTCTTAGATGAACACATGAATGTCTGCAGCTATTGATCCAGTAAAACGATTATAGAATCCAGTAGAGGAAATTTACTTTAGCTTGGAGAAGATAGGCTCACATGACTTGGGGTTCATGCTATGGGGGCGACTTTAACTAGTATACAGGCCATTTTCTCTTGCAAAGATGTTGAATTAATCCTAAACTATACACAAGTTCTGTCAAAACACTACTCTTTCATGTTTAGTACAAATCCAAACGAATCAGTTTGAATCATTAACTTTTCATTCAAATCCGTTCTTGTATTAGGGCATGATCTCCGTATACAAGAATAAAACAAATCATCAAGGTTGAAGTTTCTGAGAACGTATATTTGTATTTTTATCAGGAAACTTCATTCACATGGTACATATTTTGTTTTACAAAACATTGATCGCGAGAACAAAAATCGATGTTAAAAGTTCATGGGGAACAATATCATTTTTTGTATAATTATGCAAACAATAATTATCCCAAATGAAATCTGAATGAATGAAAGAATGCAGTGCAAAATAACATTAAAAGCGTATAATAACGAGGAAATGACGTTTCCAATTTAAAACCCGGTAATGATATAATTTCTTTGAAAATGTAGCTAAAAATAACATCAGTATAATAACACCGTATAAAACCACTAACGATGGCAAGCTTTGTCAGTCAAATGGTCTTTACTAAACATTCTCCATTTGGTATTAATGTTTTTGGAATAAGACATCGACATGTACATTCATGAATACTCATAAATATGCATATTTTGAGAGATTAAGATAGCTGCTACATTTTCTTCTTTTTTTGTGTGGGGGGGGGGGAGTTGTGTATGGAGTTGTTTTATTTTTGTATTATTATTATTATCATCATTAATATCATCACTTTATATTTTTTTTAATCTATTTATTATTCTATTTGTTTCCTTTGGTTTTCGGTGGTTTTCTATGTAGTGAAGTCTAATGCAATGGAGTGGTTATTCATTTTACAATCAATAATTTACTTTACGATGAGTCAGTATCTATACACATACTTTTGAAAAGATACATCATGTGCATGCATAAACGGACGGCGAGCATGTTATTGTACCAAAGAAAATGGGATTAAAGTGATCCGTTCTTTATTGATCCCTTATGTAAACTTCAAACAAGACGTGTGTCAAACAAAATGTGGAAATAAAATATGAATATTTATTGAATGATTATTTAGCCAAAAAATAGCGCGGCAGCGTGGAACTTTTGACAGAAAATAACTAAGGAACTATGCACATTGCTCGTTAAAAATGACCTCAATTTGTTTTTTAGTCTTTTCCATGCGAAAATATTATCGTATTATTATATGCCAGGATGCCAACATAGATTAACAACAGTGGAATCCCCTATATGCCAACTTAGGCCTATATCGCATTTTTAAAAAGAGTTAGCGTGTTATTGGTGTATAAAAACTAACGAGCAGCACATGCTAAAGGCCGGGACATATTAAAACTAGAATGGTACAACATTTAAAAAGATGTTAACAATGATATCATAAACATAGAATGTATTCAAACAAAGTAATATAAACAAAACAAAATTACAAAGAAATATATTATGTAGGGGGTCTACTAAGGCATTAGCGTAATAAGCGAGCATATACCGGGGCCCTACATTTCTATATGAATCACTTACAGAAAGCTTACGTAGCGAAACGAATTCTAATCAAAAGCATTCTTTCATCATGGAAACCAAGCATATCTTATTTAAACATACCCAATGCCATGTATTGTGACATGTAAGAATCCGCTAGCACATAAAAGCGCGAGTTTTTTTTTCCATCGCCAGGAAAGCACTTGCGCGCGTAATTCATTCACCTTTATACACTAATTCCTTACAGCATGAGGAATAACGATTTGGTATTGCACAGCCGCAGTGCACGGGGGATGTGCGAGTGTTACGGGACGGAGGCGTAGCATGCCCGGGTTCCCCCCGGAGGATAAGAGGATGCCTTTCCGCCAACAACTCCCCCATTTTGGGATGCCTTGCAGCTTCCAGCTAAATCTACTTCGGTTCCTCCTCGCTCCATCTCTCCTGCTTTTCCTCGGAACAAAGGATTCGGTTTTGGGTGGAGGAGCCAGTCGGTATCCCAACACCACTGAAATTAAATGCATTACAGTGGGCGTCTGACTTGTCTAGCAAAGGCCCTACATTATTTTGTACGTTGAGATAACTTGTAGAAGTGTGTGCATAAAGAGGATGTAGACGAACGAATATTTATGGAAATGCGGTATTATCACATTACTGAATCACTCATTTCCATGCGATACAAATCTGATGGTACAAATATAAACAAATTATAGAATCGGGAAAAAATACCATACATAGTGGTCATTCAATATTGTTCCTCCTTTATATTTTCACATCCACTTCCCTTTTTGAAATGTGTAGAATGCTCCCTTATTTACATATATTCCTACAGGGCCTAAAAGTATTGATCCAGCTCGGGATTTCACAACTGACTCATTTTGATTAGGTTCTTCATTTTTTTCTCCAAAAAAGAAAATACGAAAGTCATTTTCAAAATGAACTATAGCCTATTAAAGGCACCACGTAGTCGAACAAGATAACTGCCACAGGACTGTATTTAATATCAGTTCTGCCTTGATAAAATAAACAAGATCGGTTGTAAGTTGCCTATAAACTTAAAGGAAACCGTTTGATTTCCAAATCGGAAAGAGGGAGAAACGAACCTGAAACTTGTCGTACATATTGAAGGTGAATCATCACAAGTGTGTATAAACCATAATACACAAAGGTGAATTCATCCTCAATATCTATCTCTGCTTAAAGATGTTTACAAAAACATTTTGACATAATCGTTAAAAAGTGAAAGTTAAACAAGAGTCATGTATATTTATCAAAAAATCAAAGTTTGCTATGGAATAGGAGCCATAAAGTTGAATTCCAAAGGTAATTCTACTCAGATTGTACAATCTAAAATACGTTGGGTAAAACTTACCTTATATTGTGTAAAGTGTTCTGTTGGGTAGATTTCTTACAGTGTATATGCTATGAGACTACTTAGAGTGAAAAAATGACTGCAAACAATCTTCAACGAGAACTCCACCCTGATATTTAGTTGGATTTAATAGAAGCAGAACAATAAGAGAAACAGGTTAGTGAAAGTTTTGGGAAAAAACTTTAATAATCAGAAAGTTATAAATGTTTGAAGGTGCGATCAATCAAACACAAATTGGCAACTCTGTGGCGTTTCTTGGGAGGTCCCCTCCACAGAACTCTTAAATATTTAAGAGTTCTGTGGTCCCCTCCCAACACTGCCCTGCTGTACTAAAGTAAAACAAACATCAACGTTTACAATGTCCCTTAAGACAATTTTCATCATAATATTCACCCGACATTATCCAAATAAGTTTTTATACAACCCCTATACGAAACAAATCTGTTCCGTCATCAATAACTAAGAAAATGAAAGTTTAAGACATTTTCTGTACAGAGCAAATTTAAGAGGACCTCGCAAGATACGTCACAGTGTTGCCAATTTGTGTTTCACTGATAACAACTTTAACAAATCCCAAGTTCCCTATTTTAAATCGGATACGCTCAAATTTTAAATAATTTGTTTCTCTCATTTTTCTGGTTTTATTAAAAACCAATTTAATATCAGGGTGGACTTTCTTTTCAATGTCCATGACATTGCCCATCTCTCTATACCATGTATTTCTAGGCTGATTGCAATCACTAACATTCAAATAAATGAATGGTACATTATCTTTGGGAGTTTCTTTTCATACTCTCTATACTGCTTTCAAATGTGAGACGTACTTATAAAAAAAGTTTTAATACAACCTTTCATAGCTTTACGTACTTTTTAATGTCACGTGACCTACGTGTATCTTTTATTGTGATGTTTTGCCTGAAACACGATCGCAAGACACTTTCAAAATAAACGTTAGGCAAATTCAATAGCCTTAATTTCTCATCACCTACTGAAATGTGCAAACATGACATGTTTCGTAATCCGAATATGATTTCTTCAAGCAATAAAATAGGGTATTGCAATTACACAGGAGTTGATTTCCTGAAAGTCTTGACGATCACATCCTAATTTCATTTTCAGATATAACAAAATATATAGCAGTTTTATCAACTTATAGTCACAATTGGACATATTTACAATTATTAATAATTTAATTTGGTTTTATCCAATATTGTTCTAAATTTCATAAGTATATAACGGCATTTTCATTTTCAGTCTGATTGGGTTTTTTTAAATATAATTTTTCCAGATTTAGGATCAAGGTTTCTCCATCGTTCCGCCCCCAACCCCCCCCCCATCTCTCTCTCTCTCTCTCTCTCTCTCTCTCTCTCTTATTAGTATTTCAACAGCATACCTCAGACATTATACTTAACTCGTTGACTGCTGCCTTGTACCAGCTGTTGTTATAACCTCCATGCGTATTTCAAACTTTCCATTAAAAAAAAAATCGCATCAGCTTAAAACCCTACAATTCATAACCTTGGCTGAAGTTGTAAAATGGTGTAACGGAAATTGTCCTCAACCATGCATTTTGCAGGCATGGCATGTTTTGGGGTACGCAACATGTGGCTTTTATGAATTTACTATACTAGGAGTCATGTAATAATATTATTTCATTGTTATTTCAAGTAAATAGCACATGGTAGCATCCATTACTACAAGGGGTTACTGAATTTCTAATTAAATTAAATTCTAATTTGTTTTTTTTTAAATAATAAAATTAAAAAACGTTAATTTCTGTCTTATTGTAGTATGTCTTGTTAAAGATCTTTTCATTGTTTATTCTATATAGTCCTAAACATTGAAAAGGTAAACCTAGCCTCACTTTGCAATTGTACTTCCCTTTGCTTTACTCTTATAATTGTTTTTAACGAATAAAGGTCATTTTGAAAATTATGTAATACACCAACCAATAAACTCCATGCCATTTCGTGCATTCCTTTTTACGATAACTTTAACTTTAGTTTGTATGAGCTAATGAAAAATACTATTTTAAATTCCTTATAAATATTTCCCAAGCCGTCTAGCCGGTATTTCTAAATATTTAACATATTATTATTCGTGAAAAAGTCCTCATTAGGACTTAATCGAGATGAGTCTGGTGGTACCATGTACATGTATAATTAATATGGACAGCGTAAAATATAACATCACGATGTCATTGTCTGGGATACGCTTCCAGTCAGTATTATTCCAACAGGGTTGTTAAGCCTTTGTTTCTAATATTGTCGACTCTGTCCATTATATTTAATTTATATTTTACTCCATCTCCCCCCCCCCCCCTCTACTAGATCCTCACAAGGATTTAACTTAGACAATTTTAAAGAAGGAATTTGTTCGTAATTTGAATCTCGTCGAATATAATGTATAGCGATAACTATCTATATCGTTAATATCTTCATTCAAACGTATACTACTTGAGATAAGAACATAGGGCTGTTTGGCATCTTGAACATGACGCTATCAGCGTCAGTAGTGTTAAACAAAATGATTTACATCCAGTCAACTAGTGAGACTGCAGAGAGCAATTAAGGGAATCAAGGTTGCACGAGGCAAGATACAAAAATGTCGCCCCTCCTACCACATTACAATAGTATGTGTTCTACTTAAAAATATTTCCATAGAGTCCGTATCCGTTATAATCGTCATTATGCTGTATATTTTTCAAAGAAATGAAGGGTAAAATATTATCTACTTTTAGCCATGCACCGTTACGCAAGAAGCAGCGTGGCTGACGGGCTCGCATACACACGTCAAAGAGAAGGTTGTGTTTTGCTAAAGATGAAAAACAATTTGTGATGGTGAGCTTTTTCTTTCTTTTTAGTTTCCGTTTAAAACAACTTTGGAAGAAAATCACGAGATAAATTTCGCTTGAAAAGGATGGCTCTTCAAGTGCCCTCATATTCATTATATTAGAAATATGACAAGAAATAGCCTAAAGGTTTGGACCAAACATGACTGTGTGTAGTCCAAAAAGTGTGTGGGGTGCATGTGAATTCCAGCAAGATTGGGTCAATTTCGTTTCGTTTTTCATTACAAAGCCTTTAAAATTCTTCTTCTATACTACATAATAAGCCTTTTTCCCAATTATATTCAGACAGTTTCTTTCATAATGTGATTCACATGAATAGTACTCGACTCTATCTTTAAAGTGTTATTCCACCATTCCAGGAAATGAATTAATGGGCAATTTGAGTCAGTTTCAATATCACCTCTCCCAGAATATTAAATGACGATCTCACATTCTAATGTGCGTGATTTGTACTCGCAGTGCAGAACCTAAATCATGTTAACATTTGCTATCTATTTTAATACACGTACATTAGTAATGTAGAATACAATAAACACAATGATAATACCATTAATATCTCTAAAATGAGACTAAACTAGGACGGGAGGAGCTGATATAATTAAAGTCATGTAGTAATATTTGATAACTTGGAAGACCTTTGGAAGTTTTAAGACAAACGATCGAAATGTACATGTACTATATATTATGCAATTATGATATTTTACAATTTGGGAGCTACGTGTCTTCATATCCATTAACAGCCCATACTAGACTCTATAGCGTTCCACCATCCCCTCCCCTTATATACGCATTCAGAAAACATTTTATTTTAATACTCAAAGTCTAAACGATAAGAATACTTTGGTCTTAAACTTTTCAGTAAGATTTTTCGAACCGATTAAAGTCGGCTACGTAAAATTTTAATTCAATCATGTTCACCTCAGCTTAAAGCTCGTCTGCACTAGTTTGGCCAGGAGGGATTAGACCTCCCAGCATGGTCACTGACAGGTGGTTATCTCATCAACTCAGCTCTCTATTATAAGAAAAAGAGGATCATGGGGCACCAACAGGCACCGCTTAGGCATTGTTTTCTATATGGGAGCAAGTAGTGCAGTAGGGCTTTAAACATTGAAGAAAAAACACAATGTATTTGCATTTAAATTGTAATTTTTAGGGGAAATGATTCATTCGGTGCTTGCGTTTTTCTTTGTCTGTTTATGATTGTGGGTGTGTGTGGGAGGAGGGTTATTGATGATGAAATATCGAAGTATAATGGACTAAAAGCTTACTTTGCATCTTGGTCTAAAATATAAAATTTAACTTTTAAATATATATTTTGTGTTTTTTAAACTTTCTGTGAGTAGAAATCAATAACATGCAGACAAGAAACACATAATGATCAAAAATAGCAACCTCATATCCTTTTTTCTGTTGTGGTTGAGTTTTTATATGGTGAATGTGTGTTTAAAATTTTCTTGAAAACAGTATCCTAGCATGGAATAATAAATCAATGTCAGAGCTACGGCACAGGTTTGATATGATAATTTAGTAAAATCATCGGATTTGTTCAGTCATTAATCTTATAGCTTCAAAATTCATGTAAAATCATCAAGATACAATCTAAATTTATATTAATGAACCACTACCATGTTAGGTAGTGAAATTGAAAGTTAAGAATTGTGTCTGAAAAATATAGCCGATTCCTGGCAAATAGTGAAGAAGGGGAAACAAACAAAAACAACGATGACTCTATTTTGATTCTCTCTCCACACACTAAGAAAAAATGGTGCAACTATACACCTTTAGGGGTTCAAACCGATGCAACAATAGCAGCACCTTAAGGGGTTAAATCCTGCACCCTTTTTAAAGGTGCAATCCTGCACCCTTCAAAAGGATGCTAGATTGAACCTTTTGGGGAAAATGTTAGTACCCTTTATGGTTCAATCCTGCACCTTTAGGGGTGCAAACCGATGCAACAATAGCAGCACCTTTAGGGTTTAAATCCTGCACCCTTTAGGAGGGTGCCAGAATGCACCTTTTAGGAGACATGTTAGTACCCTTAATGGTTCAATCCTGCTCCTTTAGGGGTGCAAACCGATGCAACAGCAGCACCTTAAGGGGTTCAATCCTGCACCCTTTAAAAGGTGCAATCCTGCACCCATCATCAAGGAATACTCGTGACATTTGCTCGTACACATATACATATTAAACATGCATGATATTTCTTGGTTAGTAATCATATAATCAATATATATATTGCTAAAACGTGAATGTATTTGTAACATGATAAAAAAAAAAAAATCTATTGGTTAATGATTGCCGAAGGAAAATACAAATCACAAAATTGATGTGCATTGTCATAATTTGCTTAACAAATCATATGATAAATGTATTTTCATGTGAACACGTGGAAAATAATCATGAATATGCATGCAATATGCATGCAATATGCAAACTTTTATTTTGCACCTTTTGGGCTTGTTAGGGTTCATTTTTGTGGGAAAGGTGCAAAATCTTATATTGCACCCTTTTTTGAACCCCTTTTCCTTCAATAGGGTTCATTTTTATGTAAAGGGTGCAAAATCTTATTTTGCACCCTTTTTTGCACCCTTTTTTTCTTAGAGTGCATGTTTGGGGTCTTATTCACACTTGAGTGCCTAATGAATATTCCCCAACACTTGAGTTTATTTTGGATTGAGAAAGATATATCTAACCTTTTTTAAAATTTAATTTTGATTATTGACGATCCCTCTTGATGACCCTAAATGGATATTTCATGAAAGCCCAACCCCTCCCCCCCCCCCCCCCAAAAAAAAAAAAAAAAAAATGCAGAAGTGAAAATGATAAATAATATCCTTATCTTTTTTGGATTTATTACATTATTGCGTTGTGAATAAACAAAAATGAAAGCGTTAACGCTATTGATAAAGGAACCTAAAATTCGTGAAAACGTACTAAACAGAACGGGTCTGTTATGTTCATGAAAATATAGAGAATGTTTGCCTGGTTCTTTGTTGTTGTTGTTGCATTTTTGTTTTACTTGTTTGTTTTGATTCGTATCGTTCTGTAATTATTTTTATGATTTTTCTTTTAACGCGATCGGGAATGCTTTCGAAAAATCAACTCAAGGGCGATTCTGGTACCCATTGTAATAAATTTCCCACAGAAATCATGTTCGGGTTACGTAATACGGCATTGAATGTTCGCACGTTACTGGAATTGCCTTATTAAACGTTATTTCTTTCTCGAAAGTAGTTGTGATCGTCTTTTAAGTTCTTGTTATTTATTATTGGTGTTTCAACTCCGATAAAGCCAAATGCAAGTTTACATAATGGACACGACTAAATTGTTATTCCATCTAAGATAAAGGAATATACTCACTCGGAGATTGTCTTCTTTTCCCCACTTTTCCCCGTCTACTCTAATTGATTTGGGTCTCCGAATACTTTAAAAATAATGGGAGACACGGATAAAGTTCTATTACAAAAAAAAAAATGCTCATTTTAAAAAAAAAGTCCATCAAACCCATTGAGGTATATTGTTTTGTCTTCTTTCCCTTTCTTTTTCTTCCGCTATACTCATCTTCTGTTTCTACAACTTAACTATTACTACTATACTACTACTACTACTACTACTACTACTTCTTCTTCTTCTTCTTCTCCTTTTTTCTTATCCTCCTATACTCCTCAATATACCTCTCTCTCTTCTTAGTCTAAGTCTTCTTCTTTGTCTTCTTCCTTATCATGCTCTTCTTTCTCCTCCTCTTCTTCTTGTTCTTTGTCTCTTTCTTCTTTGTTTCCTTTACAAATTGATATTAAATGTTAAGGCGTGCAGCACGGTAAGATAATGTCCGGAAAACCTTGCGAAATTTTCCTTTTTGAAATACATCACTGAAATGAGATTTTACCATGTTTTATACTATATTTCCCCCTCTTCTCGTATTCTTATTCTCCTTCTTCTCCTCTATAAAAATGTTTCATGAAGGTTTTAGCGCTAGCCTATACAGTCATGATTGTGTACACCAAAATAAAATACCACTGAAAACTGTAAGATTAAAAGTATACATAACATTTTGTGAAGACTTTTTTCATCCCTTTATAGGACTAATACTCGCGATTATTGTAAGTGGTAAGATACAATAAAAAAAAATATAGGGGGAACATTACAAAATTGTTTGCATTAAGTCATGGATTGCGAGAAAAAAAAATTATCTCGAAAGCAAAATTCTGAACTGTACAAACACGTGAAATGAAATATCAGACTATTAAACCTCCGTTAATGGTTAACTAAAAATTAGCTATAAATTCACTACAAAACGACAAAAATAGCCTAGCCCAACATTATTTTAATTAATAGTGGGAATTTACTGGCCGGGAATTGTTACCTTTTGCCAAATTATCAACAACAACAAACAAACAAACAAACAAAAACAAACAATGTGAAAATTAAGGTATAATTATGATTAAAGTACATGATAGTACTAAAACGTCAAATGTGATTCTAAGCTAATAAGAGCTCATACAGGCCAAATTCATACACAAACGATTATTCATGCACATAATAAGCTTTACGGCAGCTATTCTACACACTATGTAGAACGGTCTATACTATTAAGACGGGCCAACCTCGGACACCGGTGCATTTTTTTCAGAGAGCGCATTTTTGACTAACATACAAATTAAGTTCGAAAAGCACAATAATTTCACACGTATGTCGTCAATGTTTCTCTCTATTATCTATTGTACTTTTTATTCACCGTCTATATGGATGAAAAATCGAATACGGCCTGAAAATTAAATATAGCGAGGTTTTAATAAAGGGAGATATCCAGCTACAAGGGTAATTTCGATTGACGTTTATAAACAGGATGATTTGGTGGGCAATTCCCACGGAAAATGTTGCAAATTTTATTAAAGATGAAACAGGAAGCCTTCGTTGATGTTTGCAGGCAATCATAAACAAATGTTAAGCAATTCTTCGTTGAACTACCACTTAAAAACACGAATTTTAGGAGAAACCGGAATGAAACATGAAATGAATTTACACGTACATGACGGTCGAGACCTTAACAACTCTGAACAATCCGCGCATTACACTACAAAAAAAAGGTTATGTTCTCCCAAACAGAAAAGCATGACGATATTCGTTAGAAGAAATTCTAAGCTGCCACGAAGGACAAGAATTTTAATCAGTAGGGTGTATGGAGAGAGCGAATAAAGCTAGCAATTCTGAGGACAGCTGTAAACGAGTGCATGAAAACAGAGAGAGAGAACAGCCCTCCGAACACGCACTCAGCTCCGCACACGGCACTAAATCCACCATTTTGGATTCCACAATATTGACGAAAATTTACAATCGAATTTCACGTGAAAAATCACTCGGTGCAGCGCAACTATTAAGATTCACATTACCATCTTACGAAATATAAATCTTTATAATATAGAGAAAACGACTCACATGTTTCCCAGACGGCAGTGTTCCGGAAACGAAATATATTAGCCAAACTTGGAGGCTTTGCAGGTCGATTTTCGATCTAGCAGCTTGTGTAACAACAGCGGCCTATACGGAAAAGACACGCAGTATAAAAGACTTGTGTATGAATGTGTGTGCGGTGATGAATGGCGGATAAAGTCACGTGACTAAATTCCAATTGACGGCTAACACGTACAGAATACATAGAAGAGTTGAACAGGCAGCAGGGTACCTATATATTCGTACAGATATTGTCTAGGGCCCTTCCAAAAGCAGCCAAGTATGCCGTTGTTTCGGAGTACCTCGTTGCGCTCTGACAGTGACTGGGGAAAATTTATGGCAAAGGTAGAGCCTTGCCGAACGCGGGAAAAAATGGAGAGACTTCGCACTATCTGCACGAACGCAGAGCCATTTTTTGCACTTTGTATACTGATATCATTTTCGCAAACGGATCGCGGGCGTATTAGAGTGTGTAGGATAGTGCGTTGGCATAGTGTGATAAGACTTCTTTTCTTTTTTATGACAATAGGATTTCATAATAACACAGAGAGAAGCGACAGATTGAAGGTTGTCTTTCTGGTTCTACTGAAATCGATTCGCTGTTTCGATTTAACTCGATTTACTGAGACGTCTCATTTTTATTTCCAGTCAGAATTTCTGCAATGGTAGGGGGTTGTTATTTTCAAGGTGATTAAGACAGTATGGTTTATGTATAATATTTTTATATAGTTATAGACAAGAATAATGTCACGATCAATTTCATCAAATGCATATGACAATTTTCGCAATCATCATTTTTTTTTCATGCCAACCAAAAATTAAGATTTAAAACAAAAGTACTAACAAAATATCATTAATAGGCCTTTGCATCGTCCGGATTTAATCAGTCAAACAGATCGTCAATATTATTTTTACTAAATGAACAACTTGATGCGTTTTCTTTTATTTTCTCCACTTACTCAAAACAACAAAAATAGATAATTACACAGTCAAGAGAATAGCATTAACATATAACATTTTAACCGAATGTAAAAACTGTCATTTTTAGTACTGAAATAACAGGCAAATTTAACGTTTCATAAGTACGATATCAAAATGACACGTAATATAGGCCTATACCTTGTTGAGCAATAAATAGCTTTTGCGATGTTTATCAACTACAAATATTTATAAGTAGTTTATCAATCCATAATCTCATTAATATCTTGAATAGATTTCAAACGTCATCCACTTTCGGTTGAACCCATCATATTGGAAACATGAAATAGCAAATTACTCATTACCGCTCTCTTGAAATGGTATATGACCTGAAAGTGAAACGAAGAGGTGCACAATTATATCAATGATATTTCCTATTTAATATAGTGTATTTAGTATAACGAGTTAATATCATGATGATGTATTTCGTTTGTATTAGTTCCTGCCCCGATATTATTGTAAACAAAATAGGCCTGTTCTTATTTTGTTTCGTTTCTATGTATATGATTTCGAATTCAGATATGTAAGGACTGGAAATAAAATGATGAAACATTAAAATTCTCATTCACAGCGATTGTTTTATTATTATAGGAATAGGAAGTTCTTTCTAGTCAGTTATCTTTTAAAATGAGAACAGGATCTTAGTTCATATTTTGGCACGACTGATAAGAAAACAATGCCTATTGATATTATTTTTGAAAGTGATTATCAATATTCGTTGTGTTACAATAATTTATTTGTCACGTTTTGTTTTATGTTAAGGCCATTAAACCTTTGTTGAAATTAAACAATCATAAACATCATGAGAACATCGTCCTAATGAATTATCTTTATCTTCTCTTATGAATATTTACGTACAAGGTTATAGCTAGAAACACATATCAGTTGCTCATGCCGGTTCAATAAATTATTCATATATTTGAAATATTTGATTATTTGATTAATTCATAGATAATCTCTTTACATGGAAAATCGTACAGTCTAACGAATGGGAAATTTGTCGTGAAAAACAAACGCATTTCATATTTCGTTGCAAAAAGTTATGAGTTTTCTGGAAAATTATCTCAAGAATTATATATTTAATCTTTAAAATAGAAATTGAAATTCATATGAAAATGTTATTGATTGGATATGAAATAATAACAGAAAATTAATTTGACTTAATTTCTTGATAAATTATGCACAACTGGTAATATACAAAGATTACGTTAAGCGAAACCTTGGGGAAGTACCAACCAAGCCAAAGAGGTTAATACATAATTTTATTTCATCATTGAAATCTTATTTGAAATACAAAGCAAAATAATTTAAGATACTTTGATAATGAAAAAGTTAAGAAAGTAATAGAAATGTTATAAGGATCATTTTAAGAAATTATGTTGATCTTGTATATAATCCATATATTTCATTTTACTTGTTTTGTATTTTGAAATGTAATAATAAAGTCCCTCTGAAGAGGTAAAGAGAAGAAGAATTTTTTTTTGAAAGGTCCCTTATTTGTTGTAATAAAAATCAAATACTACTAGTTACTTCTGATTACAGTGTTATTAGTTGTATAGACTCGTCGATGTTTAAAGGGTGATTTAGATTTTTTATTTTAACGGCAAGGCATATTCATCATTAATATGCGTATATTGCCAGTGATTGCATACGAAGATCCTTAGGCGTTACTTGCACCCTTTTCTCATTTTAATTTGTTGATTCCGAACTTAACAAACGTATTCTGTTTTTTTTTCAGTTAATCAGATTTAATACAGACTTTAAAAAATGTATTTAACAAAAATATATATTTATGAAATGAATTATGTATATTTTTATATTTAGTAGGTTGGTAAATATCAAACATAAAAAAGAAAAGCTTCTTTGTATAGTCATTTTGTTTACTCCTTTCCATAATCAGAAGGAAACACAAATAAAATGAGACATTTTGGGGGATAATTCTGAGTTTTAAAATAGGCCTACATGGTTTGTATTTTCTAAATTAATGAATACTGTTGAAGCTTATCATAGAGTGGCAATGGAGAGCTTCAAAATGTGTTATTTTCTTCAGTTCTTTACATGAATATAAGAGAAATTTGAACTTTCATATAATTTTTTAAAAATAACACGATCAACACAAGGGCAATTTTAATAGCCTATATTGTACATCCTGTAGAAATCAAGTTAGGATTATGTAATACGTCATTGTGATGTTTGCGCGTTTATAAAGGTGATGGACGGGCTATCGATATTACCTTAATTTGATTTTACGAGAGTAGTTGAAATCGTGTTAAATTTGAACCAGTTTTGAAGAAAACGATAGTAGCATCGCCCCTGAAGTCTCTTTACCCATTGTTTGTCAGTCAATTTGATAAATGGGTCGTTCTATCTAATCGTGAATTTCCCTCTGTATTATTGTGAACATCATCAAACTCCGCTTTTAGTTCGCACTTTACACGACAAAACTGCACCTATTCACTGTTATCGATGCACACAACGTTAATTTCTCTAAGTAATTTGACTTTAAGTTATTGGTTTCATACTGTTTCCAATTTCACACTAATAACATGTTTAAATTGTGACATATTATTCAAAATTAACTTTTGTTAGATTGAGAGTAAACATAAATAAAACAAAGATAATTTTTGCATGCAATTGTATCAAACAATTTTTTTTCTCTCTATATATAATATATCTATATTCTTTCATCAATATTCGTCTTCAAACACATTTGTTTTTGAAAATCCTTGCAGAAGTTTGTCTTAAAACTAATGACATCCTCTTTCACATCATTATACAATTTAAGTGAAATTTTGTCATCAAATTTTTGGAGCTCCCAACAACTTTAACCGTATAGGCTGAATTATCTCGGTAAAATAATAATTTTGAAGCACTAGAAATGTAGGACAGAGGTATATCAAGACGAAGGTATCTATCAAATGTATGTGTTACCTAAAGACAAGTTTAATCAGGTTAATTGATAAACAAACACGGTGTGAAATGCTTTTTAAAGGGTAATTTTTCTTTTTGTGTGTTTTTTTACAACACAAGAGCAATAAATGAGAAAGAGCAAAACATTGCCATCATTGGATACTACCCGATACTGTTCATGAAACTCGTTATTTTGATCGAGCTGTAACTATGGAGGCTACGAATACGATATTGAGTTGATTGTTATTTCCACGTTTAAAATATTGGGTATACTGTTAGGCATACGTCAACTGGCACACAAGCATGTTAGAAAAAAATTATGTAAACAAATATTGCCACGCCATTATGTTGACTTTTTAACTGCTCGATTGCCCTTTCATCCTCACGTTGCTGTATTGTAATATTATCTATAAACACAACCATTATAATCAAAATAGTACAAATTCACATCTGTACTAAATATAGGTATGACTTAATTTTGTATGAATCATATGATAATTAATGTCGCCAAGAAAATTATATGAGCGTCAGATTTGAGTAAATAAAAACTGTCTCATGATTATTATCATTATTATTATTATTATGTTGGTTCGCAGTGTTAATACCTTGATATTTTCTTTTTAATCTGAATAAAAAGTGCAGAGACTTGTAAAATTAGACCACTTTGATTCGGGGGAAAAGGACCAATGTGACTGTCACCAAATATTAAAATGAAAATCTCTGTAATCTGCCGGGCAAGTGAAAACAGAGAAGCCTTTCAAATCTACAGACTTAATTATCCGAAATTTCCCCGACAGTAAAAAATGATGTTTCTCCCTGCACCATTTTGCGCAGAAAATAAACGAAAGTAATCCACAACAATATAATCTGACGGGAGGACATTTAGGAAGAATTGTTACACCCCAGCGACTCTCCTGGTTATAAGTCGATGACTATACTATTATGATTAGCAATCTTTCAACAATTATCTTATAATGGAGGCAACGTGTTCATATTGATATTTGCATTAAACGGGAAGTTGCTTGCAAAACTAATAGATCAATGCTTGTGGTTTAAATACATAATGTCAAATTTTAACAATCGTGAAAATGACTACCTTCGATATCATTTTATTGAACCTTGAAATATACTTATTTTTATCAATTACCGCGGATTAATATGGATGGAATATTGGTTGATTGCATTAAAGATAAATGAATATTATTTGATTGTAGCCTTGAATAGTGAGGAGATAATGACTGATTGAAAATTTTGAATATTGATGGCATAAGATTTGATTGCAGTATGAGTAACCATCAAGAAAATAAAAATCACTCGAACATAGAATGATGATGCAATACCAACCTCTAAGACAGTAAAATGAAAGCACCTTTTTCTAGGGCGGTTAATGTTAAAATAGATTATAAATGTATAATATCGATTGAGTGCAACATCAAAATGCATATATATAACGAAATGATCGAATACTGAGCTATCTTGGGTATTAAATGATGTAAAAAAAAACCATGAATGACTATAAACTTAAATAGAAGTTTTCTTGTCCTGTTCATCATGTCGTAGCATAGAATAATACGAGAATTCCCATTGAATGCAACCTGGATTAATGGTTGTATTATGAACATTATTTATTACATCATTAATGAGGAAAGAATTATTTATCGCAGCATATAATGATAATGAATACCCATTGATTGCAACACGGATTAATAGTTGGATATTAATTATTGATTACAGCATTAATGAGGAAAGAATAACTATTGCGACATATAATAATGGGATACCCAATGGTTGCAACACGGACCAATGATTGGATATGAAGTATCAGTGGCGGATCCAGGGGGGGGGGTTGGGGGGGTTGCAACCCCCCCCCCCCCTTGGGCGGCCCCAAAAAAAAAAAAAAAAAAAAAAAAAGGAAAAAAAAAAAAAAAAAAGAAAAAAAAAGAAAGAAAAAAGAACGCACGCTGGAGAGAAACCCTTTCAAGTGCAAATATTGTGAGAAGATATTCAACTCATCTGGTAACTTAACCAAACACATGATAACTCTGGATATAACTATGTATTAAACTGTTACTTGATTTAAAAAGACGTTATCATGCACTGCTTTTTATGGTCTCCATTGTGTTAATAGATGCCAGGAAAACATCACTTACGGGGTTCAAATAAACACCCCCCAAAAAATCGGCTCGCCGCTTCGCGGCTCGTGGACGATGCTCCGCATCGTCATTATTTTGGTCAACCCCCCCCCCCTTAGCAAAAAGCTAGATCCGCCCCTGAGTATTGACTACAGCTTTGATGTGGAAAAAAAATTATTTATCGCAGCAAATGAAAATAATGGAATACACATTGATTGTAACACGGATTAATGGTTGGAATTGAATAATTGAATACAGCAATAATGAGAAAATAATCATTTATCGCAACATGGAATGATGGTATCGTTGAATGCAGCATAACAAATGAGTTGATTGTAAACTGAGTGTTGCATTAAATAAACGTGAAAGACCAACTGAATGCGACTTAGGACGATGATGAAATGTTTATTGATTATAACATAGAAATTGATGTCACGGTCAGAGTAGCGGAAACAAAATCTGCTGCTGCCATGTTCTTATTCTTTTATTTTGCCCTGTCCCCAGCCTTTATATCTTTCACTCTTTCTAGTGTATGTTCACAAACTCAATTCTTTTTTTGAACATTCGGAGATCATCATAATATATTCAATATTTAACATCTTTATTTCAAAGAGAAAATTTCAAATTACGTTGGTTTACTGAATTTATATATTTTTTTTAAATTATCAAATTAATCGACGATTTTCAGACAACTGGAATTGCCAATTGCACCTTAGCTAAATAAAAAATTGAGTTTTATTCAGCTGTCTAAAGGAAATGACTCAACCAGAAGATGAAATCAGTGATCCACCCCCAGATAGTTCAAGACCCGGGTTCAAGGTTCATATTTCCGTTTTCAAACCATAACACAATCGTAAGTCATGCTTCAAATACACTTTATTATCAATGCATCAGTATAGAGAATACAGATTTCATATTACATAGGATAACTTTTTTTATCGCAATGCACTGATATTTGTTAAAAGACAGTGCAGTAGTAGATTTAGATATAAGCTGGACTCACAGCGAAGAGGTGGTGTTCATTTTTTAAATTGAGGCAAAATTCAAGAGGCTGTTTATTTTTATAAAAAAGGGGCACTGCGCAACTGAAAAAGGGTACAAACCTGAAGGAAAAGAATTATCTATTTTGATTAAAACTAGATATTTAAATAATTTTCATCCTCCTTGTTTATACCTGACTCCATCAAAAAACAAATTCGTAATGAAAAATTAAACTATCAAATTATTAACGTTGTCTTAAAAAAAATACAAAACTGTGTCGAAAATTGCATGTTTTATAGATTGCTTACTAATAAACGAAAGATAATATGATTTGGAATTTATAGGGCTGGAACAAAGCGTTTAAATCATTAAAGGAGAACTAAGTCCACAGTAACGCAGAGATTTAATGCGTTCTTGCTCATCAATCTACAAGATTTCCTTCCAATGTGTATGAGAAAAGCATAAAGCAAGAAAAAAGTAAAGTTTTTCAGCAGGACATGGGCATCGCCATTTTCTTGATTGCATGACGTACTATGCGGAGTCGTTTATCAACTAAATGCATTCAAATTTTTCGATGCATCCTTCCCAGGTGTTTGTAGTGTTGAAGCATTTCATTCATCTGCTATTATCCTTAGAATTGCATAAATAAGTTGGTGCTGTTCTGGGGTGAAGGTTTTGCATAAATGAAATAGATTTTTCAACCGCTATATTTTACTATTTTCAAATAAATGAGTTACAATATTACTGTTTCCCTATTCTATATATTTTTGAGTTTTTCACCCAATGTAATTTTTACCTTCTCGGCTATGATTTTCCCTCATTGAAAAGTAAAAGTTTTGTTATTCAATTAAAAAGTCTTTCAAATTAAAGTTTGGTGCATGATAAATGTACAACTCTAACTGGTACATCACTTTTCAAGAAAATGGCTTCGCCCATGCCATGCTAAAAAGGCATACATCATGCCAAGAAATCTTGCCATCATTTATATCTGTTGTTCGTAAGATTTATTGTACACAGAAGGCAAGATTTCGTTTTACAGAATATTTACACTTATTATTTGGGGTTAGTTCCCCCTTAATTCAACAAACAATCCATTCTCTTGTGGAAGTTTTCGTTCGTAAATACTTTCGAAAATCAACCTAAGGCAGCATCAATATCTTTATCCGTCACCTTTTGAAATGTGGGAACATTAATGGACATAATATGCACGTGATTCGAGCATGCTCTATATGGGCAATGCAAGAGGCTGTTAACCTTGCACTCGACTGCCTTGAGATGATTCCTTGTAAGTCTCTGCGATAGTGTTTCTTGTACCACGGACATGAGGTTGCTTGTTCCATTCACATTCATCTATTCGCATTAAAAATACAGACCGTCACGCTCGTCGTCGTTGCGCTGCGCCCGTGCACGTAATATTCGCCCTCGCTCAATCGATCGGTGTTTTCGCGGCCTTTGTTTGTGTAATAGACGGCATTGTGCAAACACACCGCGACTGTACAATCATCACTTTGGATGAAAAGCCCGACCATGGAATACAAAAACGGAGAGAGGGGAAAGTGCTATTTTGCTCGTTCCGAACTCGCGCAAAGTGTTGAGCTCATAGGTTGAGCTACAGTTTCAGCAAAAAGCCTAATGATGATTTTCTATGTTGTATGTCACACGGTCGCAGTCCGATCAAGGAGTTTTAAAAGATGGAGTCATTTCTTGCTTCATTCCCTTTGTACCATCTTCGATGCCGCCAGGAGAAAATATGTCAGGCATCTGCTTAACTGGATCTTACTTGTTGATAGGTAGACAAAAGATTCCTGCCTGGCTGCAAACTAACGGGCCCCTTTCAAAGGGAAATATGCTTTTGTAATGCCAATTACTTTTCGCTACCACTCGTCTGATAATACGAGCAGTACATAGTGCTTACCTTTGCAGGAGGCAAGCGAAAGGAAATGGAACAACATTTCCTGAAATATTAATAAAAAACTCGACTGGGCATGTGTGGGCACTAAACTGACTTATAACATCATCAAGAACTGTACAAGAACAAATTCACTTCGTATTTTCGTGAGCCGCAAGTAATCGGCTCACGTGTCAAATTGCAGGTTTTAGGATTGTAATATTGTACTACTTTTCACAAATTATAACTGCTATTATACAATGTATGCAAATATCTTGACACAATAAGGCTTTTGTATTCATATTTTATCATCTGTTCGATTTTCCCCTTGTTAGTTCATACACAAAGTGAAATATTAACGATATTTCTTTGTGAAAAAATTACTACTCAATCAAGATTTCCAAACCTCGGATATCAAAGGTAACAGCGCACCTGTAGATTCTATTGTGCAACCTTAGAAAATGGCAGCTGCTTGGAATAATTTGTTGCCGGTTGGGACCCCAGCTCCTAAAACTCCTTGGTCCGATCTAAAGACGTTTTAAAGACTTTCGTTCAAGTTTATAGAGACCGGGACAGAGACCAACATTTCCAAGGTGATCTACAGTGAATATCACATGGATTTTGCCCAATCTCGACGTTTATATACCGTGTGAGAATCGTCATTATTTTATTTTAAAAGTCAGCTATGAACGAAAGGTTATCATACATGACTGTTTTGAAAGAGTGTTATCTCCCTAAATCGTTTGGTATCATTTTTGTGTGGTATGTGTTCACGCTCGAATGAACAGGAGGCATTGTTTGCAAGAGTGCAAAAGTCGACTAGCGCAAAAGTATCAAAGTGAGAGAATGAATTTAATGTATCAAATGAGACGCATTGCATTTGCTTTTTGCAGAAACAAAGTCACACACACACACATACACGCGCGCACATAAAATAATGTTCAAATCAGTAGAATTTCAGAATAAATAACCCCTCAAAAGACAATTAATGTGGACAAAAATTTGGTCTTCACAAACTTTCTTTTTATTCATGATTTATGTATCATGTATAAATATTTATTTCAACTGTTTTATTATATGATGCAATGTTTATTTCTGTACAATGTAAAATATCAAATTCAGCCAATGACTGCAATGGATTTTGTTTTTAATACAATAATTTAAATAATTGAATTGGAATAATTGAACTGAAATATACTTTAGTAAACTCCGATATTAATGCATGATGTCAAAGATTTAAAAATGTATTCTATGGGAGACAACCCCCTCCTCCTTTCACTTGGCTTTACACGTTATGTTCCGAGCGAATTTTAAAAATATTTCATTAACGAATATGAGATGTAATAACCTTTAAATATTTTAATAGATCTCTTAACTATTTTACATCAATTTGATATTGAAATTTCTCCCCAGATCCTTGGTTACAAACTATCTCTACATCTCTACATAGCTGGAATCCACTTTGCATATAATTACAAGTTGTTATGTTTGGTAAGCGGCTGGCAAGCTTTAGAATTGCCAAGGGAAACCTTTCTTTAAAAATTATGTCTAAAAATTAGTAAACAGGGGGTGTTTCATAAAGCCGTTCCTAAAGTTACGCATGACTTTACGAACAACTCTTTTATGAAAAGCCAAATGGAATGCTCAATCATTTTTTAACTTCATGCATCATCTAAAGTTGAAATGTGCAGATGTAGATTAACATTCTTATTATAACAAACACTTTTAATACAAAGTATATTTTTTGCCATAATTTAATTGAGGTTATTAGAAATACAGTCACACTTTGTGAAAACATCAGGAAAAACTTTGTGCATCCTATCTGGCACTTCATATTCAAGTCGTTCGTAAAGTCATGCGTAACTTTACGAACAGCTTTATGAAGCACCCCCAGGTCTGAAAGTGGTGTGTCTTTAAATTTTGTAAAAATCGAATCGAACTCCGGTCTTCCATGACATTCGTGTGACGTCCACTATGTCGATGTGCAAATCTAAAAGTCCCTTTACTGCCAATGATGGTATGGACATAGTGAGTCCATAGTTACAGTGATATTATTATTAAGAGATATGCATTTCCCACTAATAATAAGCTATGCCGAAGTCTCGACTTGGTATACTTCTTCCCGTGATTCGATAGCTGATCGAGGAATATACTAACTAAGGCAGCGACCATTTGGCATGACGAAATAAAGCTCAAACTCTGTCAGCCAATTCAGGGCAAAGGCCTATCTTAAAAGGATAGTTGAGTTTTGGTATAGAAGGCGCTGGACAAAATAATTTTTTATAAATGATGAAAAAAAGAGTGTCAAATTTGAAGAGCATACAATTTTAATGACAAAATCATCATTGTTTGATCAAAATCGGTTCAAAGACGGCTGAAATATCCATGAATATAACCATTTCTAATATTTTGGGGGGACCCACAAATATTCGATAACTTCGAACCAGCCGTAGAAAAAACGAAATAGCGCCTTATACGTTTTATTCCAGCCAATGTCAATGTTGACTTTATCGTGCTGGTTATAATACGCACAACCATCCGGTCCGTGTATTGTTATTATTATTAAATTATTAAATTAACGGTCATCGTTTTTTTTTTCTTTCTTTAGTGGAGCTAAATTGATATTCGGATTTAATCTAAATTTCACACATTTTGGGGTCTAAAACTACCTTCATAACAATTTTAGGTCCTAAAAAGGCACTAGAAATGTCATAAATAAGAATAAGAGCAATAACTATTCACTTTGAAGGCATATGCGGTCGTAAACAACTCAACCGTCCCTTTTAAACCGTCATATTCTGACTAGATGGTGTGCACCATGTCGAAATAAAGTAAACGTGACATGTCAGTCATGAAGTGAGATTTTTAAACCAACTTGGAGGGAGGGGGGGGGGGGATATTTCTTGATCGTTCGGTTTATTTCGAATCGTCTCTAAGCTCCTTCAGTACACTCACTGTGCATGCCTGTCACCGATAGCTCAATGATTGAAATTAATGAAGGTCGAAACAGGTACGTGAATGTGCTTCCAATATCATTATAGGTAAATTAAATGAAATTTAAAGACATGATATACACGAATGCTTTAACATTGATAAAATACGCTTTATTTCGTCAAGTGTATGGACGAGTTCATCATGACGTAATGAAGTCATGGACTACCAGACATCAACTGATAGCTCTTGCTGCCCATCTTTTACCTAACACTTATTTTACATCATAGCCTCCTTTAGTCGCGCATGCATGACTGAATAAATCTCAACTCAACTATATTCATTTATTTTGTAATGTGACGATAGACCAGTTTACTAACCTTTTCAAATTGATGGATATTTTTCTTTCCTGGGGACCTAGTGACGAGTCATTTAATATCCTGTTTTAACGAATGAACTACAATACTTGGAATCCAGTCTGTATACACTACTTGTTGCTATGTCGGGCAAGTCTCGACCAAGTTTTCAGGTTGTCAAGAATAATTATTCCGATTATTTTTGCATGCGTTACGAAATAAACCTCTGTTTGATCAGCCTTTCTAACTGCTAATCCATGAATCACGAAGCTAAATGTGGAATTTTAATTTTCATCTTCTTCAACAAAGTTTGCCAGGTGTGAATGACATGGAAATTGACAATGCGGTATTTCTGCGGCTGTACGCCAATACGGTCTAGGTATCACCATGAAGCTCCTGGTATCACTGACAGATATCGCTTGCAAAGTAGTTAAAAAATATATTGTTGAATGGGTGTATCTCACTGCATGTAGCCAAAAGAGTATGCACATGCGTCTATTTAATGTAATCGCGGATTGATTTCGAAATATCTGTATTATAAGCAGAAATTAATTGTAATAGTTATGCACAAGACGCCGTGTACTGCATGTATTACAATTAATTTCTGCTTATTTAGATATTTCGAAATAATTCTGTAATTATTGCTTCATTCCATCATGTGCAGACTGAATGCTATTGAGGCACCGTGAAAAATGTAATTGATAGAGTCTGTAATCATGATATTAGCCGCGACTTATTTGGATGAAATGAAGGTAACTATTAACCTGTTAATTACATCTAACCAGCATTAGAAAGGGCTCCATGCTTTTATTAACCTTATTCATCAGTCCTTAATTGGTCCCTTAATATTAAAGCAAACAGTGTGTTTAAACATAAACAGGGTTGGTTTATTTAGGATGCAATTAAAGAGTGATGAATAAAAGTTACACAACTTTATAATCAATATCATTAATGATTATATCAATTCATATGCTAATATTAGACAATTGGATAGTACTGACAACTTATATGGCTCACTTTTTAAATTTGATTTGATTTGATTTTATTCTGCATTCATGTAAGTACACAGTTTTTTTATAACAATAATAATGATAAGTACAATAAGAGACATTTGTATTAAGCGCTATATAAAAAAAAAAAATATTATTATAATTATTATTATAAGTATTTTTCTGACAATGAATCAAAAATAAGCAAATACATATATATATATATAAATTGTTATTTTCAAAAACGAAATGATAAACGGTCATAAATATTAATTTCCCTTAAACATTATAAAACATTATACAAATATTTGCGTAAAATGGACTGTGATTGTAAGCATATTGCTTGATAATACGACAGCCCCAGACAAAGCTCATGAAATAGATTAACACATTTATTAAGCAGAAACGGATAGGTAATTGAAAATACAAATTGTGATGATGGTGATATTGACAATGCAGATGATGATGATGGTGACGATGATGATGATGATTATGATGACGACGATGATGATGACGATGACGATAATGGATCCCTAAATTTAACAAATAGCCATATATTATGTTCGACTGCACTTTACAGTTATGCTATCAAAGGGCTATCCAACCCTTGTAGAAATTGATTTGTATGAAAGTAGAAAAGAAACGAAAACAGAATGGCAAAAGTTTACAATGAATCGGACCAATAGCAAGGAAGTGATGAATATTTGAAATAGCAGATCACTACGGCTATGCGAATCTCAAATTGGTAGTTTGGTCAGTGGATTGTGACGTAGGACGTGGATTAAATATCATAAATTTCAGTTTTTCCCCGTAAGTTTCTTCTCCCTTGGGGCACTACCCAAAATATATTATAAATAGCATATTAATACAGGTCCTATCAAAATAAAATATCCCTCTGAGCCATTGTTTTTTAATTTGTTTTAATAATTTTTAGTCATACAGATGGGAAAGTAGTCCGGCACTACATCACATTGCCAATACCGCTTAAGCCAATTTGAAGAGTCCATGCATATAGTGATTACAACTTTAAAAAATGCATAACTTTCTTATGTTTAGTCAGATTTAATTGAAACTTTCATCAGTCTGCTTCTCTGATTTTTCTGCTTGCGTTTAGAGTAGATGTCTATTTGGGTTGGATTTCCCTTTAAAGGTACTATGTCCCATTTGCAGGCCAAAAAAATGAAAAAGTTAAATTCCAACTGCATTTGAAAGATAATACTGATTTAGAACTTCCCTAAAAGAGATGGGGCTTGAAAACGTCTTCAAGTGGGAAAATAACGACTATTAGTTGTCAAATCGACTTTAGGGCTATAGAGCCCAAAAGTAATAGTCTTGATTTTCAGACAATTGTACCGAATGGTCATACGTTTTATGCTGCGCAAAGATTCAATCAGTTTAATCTTGGCCATCACAAGAAGTGGGTTTTTGATGTAGACAAATGCTCATGTACCCTTTACAACTCTTTTCATGTATGTTATTACCAAAGAAGAAAAAAGCCAGTCAGTCACTCAATAGTGTCTGACAGTGAAGTCTAGCAAGTAAACGGGTTTCCTTGCATAATTTGAATATGAGGACAGTACTAACGTTTAAATTTCACAGATAGGACATACATGACATATTCATAATTCCTGCAAAGTTCTACAGCATTTGAGGTTGGCTGCAAAAGGGACATAGTACCTTTAACAGAAGAATTGAGGTTTGGGATATTTTTGCAGGTATTGAGAAATCTGGGTAGGTTATTCCTCAGTTTGGGAGCAGCATTTGTGAATGCTCTGTCACCAAGTAATAATAGTGTAGGAAGCGTCTTGGGAGGCGGATGGTTCAGCGTGATGCCTGGAGAGGAGCGACGGGAGAAGCGGGATGGCAGCCTGATAATTATGAGTTCAAATAGGTATAGGGAGGAGAGAGACCGTGGATGAAGGTGAGAAGAAGTATTTTGCAATGAATCCGGGACCTGATGGGTAGCCAGTTTAGTTGACGAAGAATATATGACAGAACCTGGGTGAACCTGTGGCAAGTCTGGTGGCAGCGTTTTTAATTCGCTGTACTTTCTCAATACAGTACTCAAGGCGACTGATGATGAAGGCATGGATAAAGGTGAGTATTGACCGATCGTACAGATATTTGCGAATTCGACGGATATTGTGTAGATGGAGGAAGGCTGCCTTTCATGTCATCAGAACATTCGATCCATGGTCATGCATGTTCGAATTAAACATGCAAACATATTTACTGACATGAGATGCAGGGAAGATAAGCATTGCCGATTCTAATATGGGGGTGTGGATCTTTTGCAGTTGCTGACGTGCGCCAATGATGAGGATCTCTTTCTTATCATCATTGATCAGCAACCTATTCTATACCATCCAAGATCGAATGTCACTGAGACAAGACTCAATCACTACAATATCTTTTTTTTTTCTTTCTCTTGCACCATCATTAGGCTTAAATGAATAGTAAAGCTGCATGTCATCGGCGTAGAAGTGGCAAGTGCAATATGTTTCTCATGGACATCGAACAGATCGGAAGTGTAGATAGAGAACAGGTCTGAGGGGAATGCCGCACTTCAGATTGAACCTCTCAGACTGGGAGCCACTGACAATTATACGCTGACTCCTACCAAGCAAGCAGGTACGATCGAAACCATTCCGGTGCACATTTTGGAGAGAGTGACCTAACTTGGTTTACAGACGACTTATGGGCGGCGTGATCTATGGTGCTTGGTGCTGGAGATGGTTGGAGACACACACATTTTCAGTCAAACCATTTCAATTGTTCGCATGAAGAACGTCCCAAAGTCATTTGATAAAGTGCCACCGTGTCTGGATTATGAGGATCGAAGAGGAGCATCTCAGTCATCATGTCATGTCCAAGCAGCTTGCTTGTGCAATGGAACAGTCGCCGTGGATTAGACTGTCTTGTGCTTGCCGATGAGTGATGTCTAGAATTCATGTCAAGCATCAATCGTCACATTATTTGGAGATCAATGTCAGAACATGACGTGCGTCTCCATTTACACTCTGCTCGTCTCTTTAACCTTTTAGCCATCTTCATATCGATTGAACAAGATCTCTTTGAGATTATCTTTGTTAAAGGTTATACAAAGTTTTGGTAATTTTTGAAAATTGGCTGGATATTGATTCCTTACAATTTTTATATATTTGTCTTCCCCTACGGATGTATTATAAGCACTAAAAAAATTAGCCCGTAAAACACTTCTGATTTCGAGATATAATGAATATCAAAATTTACCGGTGCTCCCGGCAGATTTTGATAAATTTCAAATAGCGCCTACGGCCATACAATGATAGCTGCGACCATGAAAATCTCAGAATATGCAGTTGTGATATACAATTTCCAAATGGGGATAGCAAATCGGCCGATTTTAGTCAAGAAATATGTATAAGACTTTTTGAATTTTAGAGTATGGTGGCCTATAGACAACTGCTAAACACATGCGAAAAGAGTCGCCCAGATGCTCCATTCCGAATAATCGAAGGATCGATTGATAATGTTGCAGATCATGCTTCAACATCGTCTTGTATTCCATCTCTTATCCAATACAGCTTAACCACCACCAGGGCGAGATGGCCCTATAAACTTTATTTATCAAGAAAAAAACATATTCCCACTATCACTTCATGAAAACCGGTAAGAAAATATATTCAACCCTTATGGGAAACAGTGTATATACCACGAGCCTCTTTGCTTCATTGAATCTTTGCAAGCCGTCGACTATTATAGTCGAAGTCATAGGTCAGTGATCCGCAAACAATATCGAATAACATGATCATTGGTATAGCATCATATTGTCAATTCCGCTGGCAGATAGCCAAAGCTCTATTGGTATTACAAACGATAATATAATGAAATCAAAATCCGGGCTATATGCGGTTCTCATTCGTTATGCACATATGGCATGTTGTATTATAATAGCATGGATATACTAGATACACAATCATGGTAATAGTAATACAATATGATGGCAAATAAGAAAGCTCTGAAATGTGTGGTCTATGCGAGAGGATTCATCGGGATGGTGTTGTATAATGAACGTATCTATAGAAGTGTTCTCTGTACGAGAGTTAAGAGTATCATTGCGCTTTAAGAGAAATCAAAGTAATTGGATTACTTTTAAGAGAGATTCATCATGATATGCGATTGAACAGTAGTTAAAAAACATCAAGTTTTACCCTAAATGTAATACAAAGTTTTGGGAAATTTTGAAAATTGGGTGTATAATGATTCTTCACAATTTTGATATATTTGGATGTCCCTGTGGATGTATTATAAGCACTAGGAAATTTAGCCCCTAAAACACTTCTGCTTTCGAGAAAAATTTAATATATTAAAAATGTACTGGTGCTCCCGGTAAATTTTGATAAATTTCAAATAACGCCTACAGCCATACAATGGTAGCTGCGACCATGAAAATATCAGAATATGTAGTTGTGATATATAATTTCCGAACGTTATAGCTAATCGTTCGATTTTAGTCAAGAAACATTTTTGTATAGCTTAATCAATATCTTGACCTTGAGAGGGAGCTATACAACACAAATAGTTTATTATTTACAATTTCATAACTTTTTACTTGATTTCAACCGCGACAACGATCATTGAATCTAGTAGGATCCGCATATGCTTCCAATATGTTCTTTTGAACCAAATTCATGACCCCATACCTAAACTTTGTATTACCTTTAAGTCGATAATAATGATTTTTGTGTTACAATGCCAATTCAACTATGTACATAAATTGTCTAAATGTTCTAAATGTTTGGAGGTGATTTTACATAGAAATTTTTAAAATCAAGGCACCTGGTTTTTTAAGGAATGGTTTTACCAAAGGTATGTTTTGAACTTTGGATAGACCGGTAAAACTTACTTGAAATCCAGTATGCATACATGATGACATGTTATGTCGGGCAAGCTTTAGTTTGTCAAGAACATGCGTACAATTTTAATATGTTAGTTAATCGGTCTATTGACAATGCAAAATAATAATGTACATAAATATGGCATTTTGTATAATAGTTGAAGAGATATACTGAGAGTATATAGCTTATCGAGTTTCAAAAATGCTAAGGCCCCTGGATTTTCTTAGATTATTTTTATTATGATCCCGATAAACAGTGCTTTCGAATAGTCTAAAAACAAATGAAGCCATTTAAAAGCCGTTTTTTATAAAATAAAGCAAATTAGAATGACAAAATATTAGTATGCAGAGGAATAGTTGTACATCTAATTTTTTTTATTTTTTATTTTTTTCCAAAATAAAAACAAAGTTATCATTGGGAATATATATTAAAAGACAAAGAAAACCCATATCAAGGTATATTGTTTTTAAACAATCATATTGAGAGTGAATAGAAAGGCTAAAAAGAAAGCAATACATGTTATAGAATTATGTTATGGAATCATAGTTCACAAATCAAACGAAACAAAATTCTGAAATAGAAATTGAAATTGAAATAAAGTATTATTTGTTCTTTAGAAAGTTTGTTTTCACTGGTATAAGTTCTGTAATGGAATGTCGCATTTTTCACTAATTACGAAATGAATAAATGAATCAAAACGTCTGTATATACAAATTGTCCTTTCACATGTCAGACCCTGTTTATTAACAAGATATATTCTGTTTTTTAGTAAACCTATATTGCTTTAAATTGTAACACCCCTCTTTGAATTGTCCCTTTAAACCTTTTTTAGGTTTCGACCACCTAGCTGGTATATGCCACTGGTGAAGGGAACAAAGAGACCCCTGTCCTATAGGCCTTGTTTATGTCAAAACCCAGACCACTTCCCTAATTTGTAGAGTACATAAACAATGAATGACCAGTGGATACATTTACTGGTACTCCCTTTGTCTTAGGGATAGGGAATATTGGGGTTGTTTGCCTGGTTTGGGAGGAAGATTGGCTCTCCCTTTGAGAGCTAATTTGGACACCAGCGAGACAAGTCATATTTTTAGGAGAGTACAAGAACCATATTCTTGTACTGTTAATTCTTCTACTGTTAAATATTGTATTCTTCGCCTGGTTGTCACCCTCCCTGAACAGGTAAGACCCACTGTTTTCTAATTCCTTTTAATTCATTGCTAAGGCTGTAATTGAATATTGCCTTTTTAATATAGTTGTTCATATTCACTATCATAAGTCTTTAGTAGTATTTTATTTGATAGAAGAAGTGAAATGAATTACATTCAGTCAGAATAGAATAGGATATGTTCTATTTCAGTATGTTATACTGTCCTGATAATTATTCTTGGTTTACACTAAGAACTAAGAAAGATTTGATATATTTTTTATTTCATCAACATAATGATTTGGCCTAACTCAATTTGCCAATGTTTAGTTATGTTCTGAACTTTTCAATTCTATTCCAGTCGAGATGAGACTTGGAATATAATAGCTTGGGTTTTACTCTATCATTTCATGATATTGTTGTACAGTTGAGCTCATGTTTCGTAGCATAGTTATGTTGTGTTCTATACTACTTTGTATATATTTTATTCTTAGTTTGTTGTGAATAAGTTTATTAAGTTAGTTGTTATCAACTCATTCTTTTCTCTCTCTCTCTCTCTCTCTCTCTTTCTTTTCTCTCTCTCTCTCTCTCTCTCTCTCCCTTTCTTTCTCTCTCTCTCTCTCTCTCTCTCTTTCTTTCTCTCTCTCTCTTTTGATTCATCCTATTCATGTCGGGTTATATAGAATTACATTTATTAAAATCTCATTGTTGTATTAATAATGGAGAGCTAATTTGGACACCAGCGAGACAAGTCATATTTTTAGGAGAGTACAAGAACCATATTCTTGTACTGTTAATTCTTCTACTGTTAAATATTGTATTCTTCGCCTGGTTGTCACCCTCCCTGAACAGATATCGGTCGCCCTGTTCAGCCCCTTAAAAGTCCTACTGTATTAGACGATCGGAACTGGTTTAGACTGTCCCCCTGTTACCAAGGCAACGTTCTCCGCCCTGGCCAAGAAGAACAGAAGGATTGATAGTTTTATACCTCAAGATAATTATAGTCCCTTTCTTTTAAACCTGGTAAAGTTATTTTACCTGTATATGTTAAGAGTTATCACTGTTAGTTTGTGAAGCCTTGCATGTCGGCTAAAGATTCCGCGGATATATATAACTATTATATGTTTATCAATACATGTTTTTTATGTATTATACTTATTATTTGGATGAGTGATATTTTGTAGCTTAACCTACCCTTGAGGTTAAGTTGTTAATAAATCCTTTCTTACGGATCTTTCACTCAAACTACTTTGTGGAGATATCCTTTTTTGTTTTCTTGGTTCTTTAACTAAAATCTCCTGTATAAAATAAACCCCTGAACTGGGTGCAGGTGAACAAGGATTTACCTGTGACACAAATGGAGGCACTGCCCGGATATTAAATTTTCTTGGAAAATAATAGTTGTTTTTCCCAAAGGAAGAATCTGTTTAGATTATACATTTTTTTGTAATTGCTTTAATTGAGAATTAGGTTTTCTTTACCTCTCTCTTTTGCTTAGAAGAGATTAACTATTTTCTGTGTATGATTGTTGTTGTGTTGATTGCCACAACTTGTAAAACACTAAGTTGGACATAGCGTATATTTGGAAGTGGTCTTAATAATTTGAAGTGTGACCTTATCAAATTTTTTGCTGTTGTTCAGGTCAAATCAGTAGCAGCCCTACTACTGACAGGCGTAACAGTAAACAAGGGGTAGCTTGTCCAGCTCAGTTGTTATTGTGGTTTTTATTTTGCTATTTCGAACAATTCTCATCATTTAATTATTTTGTTGTCTTCTATATAACAATTAACACTTTTTTTTAAAATCCTGATTGGTGCTATAAATTGTACATTTAGGCACCTTAATATTTTAATTAATTTTTTTACCACGTTTGGAAAGTTAACCCTTATAATCGTTTAAAGATGTCTCTCGACTCTGAGTTTAAGGCCGAGCTAGAGAAGTTTCTGGCCGATCAGGGTAAGACACTCTTAGACCTCACAGAATCACTTAGTGATAGCAGTAGTACCAATGCTAGTCCCCCAATAGAGCCCAAACATGATACCGTACCAGAGACTGTGGTGAAACACATAGTCTCAGCTCCATCTTCCCACAGGCGCCGACTCCGTCTGTTTTCTGGGCGACGACCTGTACCAAATGGTGAAGCGGACTTCGACAATTGGAGACGTCAGACCCAGCTGATAGTCGACGCGGATGATTTGTCGGAGTCTGAGAAAATCAGCAGGCTAACAGAAGCTCTTTTACCTCCTGCCAGTAACGTAGTATGGGCATTAGGGAAAGGTGTGAGCGCCAAGGATAGTTTAGAGGGGCTGGAGAAGGCATTTGGCACCACCTCCGATGGGGAGGAGCTGTTCCTACTTTTCACAGAATGTTATCAGGCCAGTGAGGAGTTTCCATCGGACTATCTACTTCGACTCCAAGACCTCCTGATCAGGGCCCAAGAGAACGATGGGATAAATGCGGGAAGGATGGACAAGGCGAGGGTCCATCAGTTCTCTCGTGGGTGCCTGTATAACGACGCCCTCCTTCACACCCTGGCATTGGGAAAGCGGCTCCCACCCCCTGATTTTGTGTCCCTCCTTCATGAGGTGAGACAGGAGGAGCGGAAAGAGAAGGAAAAGGAGGTGAAGCGTAAGAGTGGGCAGAAAGGAAAGGGATGCCATGAGCAGGTAGTACTCCAGGAAACGGATCGAGTGGCAGAGCTCCACGAGATGATGGTCGCCTTGCAGCATCAAATTTCGAGCTTAATGCCCTCTGGGAGTGCAGCTGCCCAGGCAAGACCAGAAGCCACCAACCAGAGGTCTAATGGGAGACAGAGAGGACCCAGGAAGCCCGCTTATCGCCTGATCTGCTACAATTGTGGAAAGGATGGCCATCGCATGGATGAGTGCAATGGCGAAACCAATGCTGTTTTGGTGCAACAGAAGATTGCAGCAAGAAACCAGCCAGCGGGAAACGCCGAAGGCCGCCAGTAAAGGGACGACAGGTGGCCAAAGACAAACCCAAGAAGAGTCCCATAAGGCGATCTGCAAAGGTGAATTTGCAGATGAAGCCATCTCAGGCCACATCCAAGAAATCTCCAGCTGCACTAGTGGGTGACCAATCCACTGTCTGGGCTGAGGTCGACGGAGTGCCCTGTGAGTGCCTTATGGACACTGGATCCCAAGTGACATGCATATCTGCTGACTTCTATCACAAGAAGTTAGCTCATCGTCACTTGGAATCCATTGACGACCTGCTCGTGGTTGGTGCAAGTGGAAGCACAGTTCCCTACATTGGCTACATCGAGATCCATTTGCACTTCAACGCTGACGAGGCCGGCGTTCAAGCAGACGAAACCACACTGGCACTGGTTACTCCAACCCGAGATGGCAGCGATCGAATACCCCTCCTCATTGGTACCAACACTAGTGTAGTAAGGAGAATGTACGAGAGCTGCAAGCAGAAGGCAGGAGCAGATTTTCTCCAGACGTTGAAGGCAAGTAGTGCCCTTGTCTCTGCCTTTCGACGAGTTAACACTGAACAAAATGAAATTCTTAACCTGCGACCACCCTTGAAGGTCATTCTACCCAAGAATGAAGCTGCCAAGCTAAAGAGTGGCGAGACGACAACATTGAAAGGCAGAGTGGACTTTCATGGAGCACCAGCATCCTTACTCATGATAGAAGAAGGCAACAATTGTTTTTCTGCTGGTGGTTTGATTGTGAAACCCACCCTTTCGTCACCTTCTGAGTCATCCTCTTACACAGTACAGGTAGTAGTATGCAATGAATCACAACGAGACATTGTGATTCCTGGTGGAGTCCCCATTGCATATGCTTTTGCGGTAGATGTGTTTGAGAGTTCCACCGAGCCCCAGAAGGTAAATTGCAATACTGCAGAGACCAACCCCGAGGTAAGGAAGGAGACAGAGTTTAACATAAACCTTGCTGAGTCTTCCTTGACTTCAGAGG
This sequence comes from Strongylocentrotus purpuratus, assembly GCF_000002235.5. NCBI lineage: Eukaryota > Metazoa > Echinodermata > Echinoidea > Camarodonta > Strongylocentrotidae > Strongylocentrotus > Strongylocentrotus purpuratus. Next base: position 731,675 of record NW_022145553.1, read on the forward strand.
ACAGAGAGAGACTAACCAAACTCCTACATTCCTACCAAGATGTGTTCTCTGTAAATGATCTTGACATTGGGTGCACCTCTTCAGTCAAGCACCGCATCCAACTATCAGACGATACTCCCTTTCGAGAGAGCTGCCGGAGGATTCCTCCTGCCGACTATGAAGACACCCGGCGTCATCTCCAGGAACTGAAGAAAATGGGCATTATACGAGATTCGCAGAGTCAATTTGCATCACCCATTGTTCTTGTCCGGAAGAAAAACGGAGACCTTCGACTCTGCATAGATTACAGGAAATTAAACAAACGTACTGTCAAGGACCAGTACAACATTCCTAAGATAGAAGATACCCTACACACATTATCTGGAGCAGCTTGGTTCTCCACCCTTGATCTTAAGTCCGGGTACTACCAGGTCGAGATGGAAGAGGAAGATAAGCCAAAGACAGCATTCTGGTGTCCTCTCGGGTTCTACGAGTTCAATCGGATGCCCCAAGGGATCACCAATGCACCAGCGACTTTCCAACGATTGATGGAGAAGTGTATGGGAGATATGGCTATGTCAGATGTCCTGGTATATCTTGACGACTTGTTAGTCTTCTCTTCCAGCCTAGAAGAACACTTCGAACGACTGACCAAAGTTCTATCACGGCTACGAGAGTACGGTCTGAAACTCAATCCAGAGAAGTGCTGTTTTGCCAAGACATCAGTCAACTGTCTTGGGCACGTCGTATCCAAGGATGGGGTGAGCACGAATCCAGACAAGATTGTTGCTGTCCAGTCATGGGAAAGACCTCTATCCGCGAAGGAGTTGAAGACGTTCCTCGGGTTCACAGGTTACTATAGAAGGTTCATCCCTCATTATAGCCGTATTGCGAAACCCCTTCATGACTTACTGCGTGAGTATGAACCACTCCAAAAGCGAGGGAGGAAGCAGAGCTCGTCCAAGTCTAGCAAGTCCATACCAGCTAAACCCAAGCCATCAACACCCTTTGGTGACAACTGGACAGCGAAGTGCCAAGATGCTTTTGAGGAGTTGATAAACAGGCTTACCACGGCACCAATCCTAGCTTTTGCCAACTACTCATCACCCTTCATCCTTCATACTGATGCTAGTACCATTGGGCTTGGTGCTGCGTTGTACCAGATGGTTGACGGCAAGGAAAGACCCATCGCCTATGCCAGCAGGGGTTTGTCAAAAAGCGAAACAAACTATCCAGCTCACAAGCTAGAGTTCCTTGCTTTAAAGTGGGCGGTAACAGAGAAGTTCGTAGACTACCTCCACAGGGCTAAGTTTACAGTCCTAACCGATAACAATCCCCTGACCTACATCCTTACCTCCGCCAAGTTGGATGCCACTGGTCACCGCTGGCTTGCTGCCCTTGCTAATTTTGATTTCACTATCAAGTACCGGCCTGGCAAAAGAAACGGTGATGCAGATGGACTTTCGAGGAAACCTCAAGCATCCCTCGGAGATGATGACGACTCGATCAACACCCAAGACAAGATCGTTAAACTTCTGGAACGTCTACAGGGAGATGAGGGTGTCTGCCCACAAGATGCTTTCAAAGCCATCTGCGAGGTGCATCAAGAAGAAAATTCTGCCCTGATAGAGATGCTCACTGACAGTGAAGCAGCCATTCCAGACGAGTTTAACTTGCCTGTTCCAGGGCAAACTGCACTCCCTTCGTTGACTCCTGGAGACTGGCGGAGATTACAGCTGGAAGATGACTCCATCCGGGAGGTGATCAAGGTCATTGAAAGTGAAACGAGAGTCACATCACAGTTGCGATCGGAGATGCCCCAGGAGGCCAGAGTAATCTTACGGCACTTACGTCACTTGAAGTTGAAGGATGGTGTGCTCTATAGAGTTGGCAAAGGTGTAGATGATAGACCGATGCTTCAGATGGTTTTACCCAAAAGCCATCGCGGGGAAGCATTCCGACTCCTTCATGACGAGACTGGCCACCTTGGGATGGAAAGGACACTCGACCTCCTTCGCAGCAGATTCTACTGGCCACGGATGGATGCGGAGGTGGAACATCGCTGTCAAACCTGCGAGAGGTGTGTTCAGCGAAAGCGGCGTGCCCACCGGTCAGCTCCCTTGGTCAACATAAAAACTACTGCACCTATGGAGTTGGTATGCATGGACTTCCTCTCCCTAGAACCTGATGACAAGAACACCACCAACATCCTTGTCATCACTGACCACTTCAGCAGGTATGCTCAGGCTTATCCTACTAAGGATCAGAAGGCCAAGACAGTGGCAAAGGTTCTGTGGGAGCAGTTCTTCATCCACTACGGTTTCCCGGAGAGGCTGCATTCTGACCAGGGCAGGGATTTCGAGGCTAACTTGATAGCGGAACTGTGTCAGATTGCCGGGATTCGGAAGTCCAGAACCACACCCTACCATCCACAAGGGAATGGCCAAGTCGAGAGATTCAACCAGACCCTCATCAATATGCTTGGTACGTTGGAGGACGCGAGGAAACAGGAATGGCGTCTCCATGTAAAACCCCTGGTCCACGCCTACAATTGTACCAAGCATAGTGCCACCGGAATGTCTCCATATCTTCTGATGTTTGGGAGGGAACCCCGACTGCCGATAGATGTACAGTTTGGGCTTGGAGACCAACAAGCTGCGGCTCCGTCACACCATAAGTACATCCAAGGTCTGCGAGAACGGCTGAACCAAGCACATAGGTTGGCTGCCGGTCAGGTTGAAAAGGCTGCCGCTTATCAAAAGAAGAGATATGACCGGACGGTTCGAGACCAAGCCCTCACAGCTGGAGACAGGGTCCTTGTCAAAAATCTGGGTTTCAAGGGCAAGCACAAACTGGCTGACCGGTGGGGGTCTAGACAGTACATCATAGTCAGGAGGATAAGCAGTGACATGCCAGTCTATGTGGTGAAACCCATAGATGATAATGGCCCCGAGCGGACACTCCATCGCAACCTTCTTCTACCATGCGGATTCCTCCCTCAGGAGCCTGATGTGGAAGTCGTGCAGCCCAAACCAGCTCCAAGACCAAAGCCTCGTAGATCAAAGAGACTACCAACCAACACACAGCCTATTCCAACGTTACGATCTTCTGATGATGAATCTGAATCGGATCTATTTCTTCCTGTGGATCCAGTTGTCATCCTAACTCGTCCCACTCCTGCCCCTCGACGACATAGCTTAATTCCTACCCCATCTGGTCCAGAAGATCCAAATGTATCCCTGAACCCTGACGCTCAGGAGTTTGTACCAGATCACCCTAATATTCTAGAACCACAGCCTCACTTCACAGACCCCGACAATACGGTCCCAGTCACAGACACAGAAGATGAGCCAGAAGGACGCCCTAGAAGATCATCAAGGAGACGTGTTCCCCCAAATCGTCTCTGGTATGGTACTCTTGGGAGGGCGAAATTTAAACTCATGGAAGAACACCTTGCTGTTCAAAAGCAGAGTCTAGTTCTCCTACAGACCTGTTTAAGATAGTTTTTTGTTTTAATTGCCATGGCGGGACGCCATGATTCTAGGAGGGGAGAGTGTCAGACCCTGTTTATTAACAAGATATATTCTGTTTTTTAGTAAACCTATATTGCTTTAAATTGTAACACCCCTCTTTGAATTGTCCCTTTAAACCTTTTTTAGGTTTCGACCACCTAGCTGGTATATGCCACTGGTGAAGGGAACAAAGAGACCCCTGTCCTATAGGCCTTGTTTATGTCAAAACCCAGACCACTTCCCTAATTTGTAGAGTACATAAACAATGAATGACCAGTGGATACATTTACTGGTACTCCCTTTGTCTTAGGGATAGGGAATATTGGGGTTGTTTGCCTGGTTTGGGAGGAAGATTGGCTCTCCCTTTGAGAGCTAATTTGGACACCAGCGAGACAAGTCATATTTTTAGGAGAGTACAAGAACCATATTCTTGTACTGTTAATTCTTCTACTGTTAAATATTGTATTCTTCGCCTGGTTGTCACCCTCCCTGAACAGGTAAGACCCACTGTTTTCTAATTCCTTTTAATTCATTGCTAAGGCTGTAATTGAATATTGCCTTTTTAATATAGTTGTTCATATTCACTATCATAAGTCTTTAGTAGTATTTTATTTGATAGAAGAAGTGAAATGAATTACATTCAGTCAGAATAGAATAGGATATGTTCTATTTCAGTATGTTATACTGTCCTGATAATTATTCTTGGTTTACACTAAGAACTAAGAAAGATTTGATATATTTTTTATTTCATCAACATAATGATTTGGCCTAACTCAATTTGCCAATGTTTAGTTATGTTCTGAACTTTTCAATTCTATTCCAGTCGAGATGAGACTTGGAATATAATAGCTTGGGTTTTACTCTATCATTTCATGATATTGTTGTACAGTTGAGCTCATGTTTCGTAGCATAGTTATGTTGTGTTCTATACTACTTTGTATATATTTTATTCTTAGTTTGTTGTGAATAAGTTTATTAAGTTAGTTGTTATCAACTCATTCTTTTCTCTCTCTCTCTCTCTCTCTCTCTTTCTTTTCTCTCTCTCTCTCTCTCTCTCTCTCTCCCTTTCTTTCTCTCTCTCTCTCTCTCTCTCTCTTTCTTTCTCTCTCTCTCTTTTGATTCATCCTATTCATGTCGGGTTATATAGAATTACATTTATTAAAATCTCATTGTTGTATTAATAATGGAGAGCTAATTTGGACACCAGCGAGACAAGTCATATTTTTAGGAGAGTACAAGAACCATATTCTTGTACTGTTAATTCTTCTACTGTTAAATATTGTATTCTTCGCCTGGTTGTCACCCTCCCTGAACAGATATCGGTCGCCCTGTTCAGCCCCTTAAAAGTCCTACTGTATTAGACGATCGGAACTGGTTTAGACTGTCCCCCTGTTACCAAGGCAACGTTCTCCGCCCTGGCCAAGAAGAACAGAAGGATTGATAGTTTTATACCTCAAGATAATTATAGTCCCTTTCTTTTAAACCTGGTAAAGTTATTTTACCTGTATATGTTAAGAGTTATCACTGTTAGTTTGTGAAGCCTTGCATGTCGGCTAAAGATTCCGCGGATATATATAACTATTATATGTTTATCAATACATGTTTTTTATGTATTATACTTATTATTTGGATGAGTGATATTTTGTAGCTTAACCTACCCTTGAGGTTAAGTTGTTAATAAATCCTTTCTTACGGATCTTTCACTCAAACTACTTTGTGGAGATATCCTTTTTTGTTTTCTTGGTTCTTTAACTAAAATCTCCTGTATAAAATAAACCCCTGAACTGGGTGCAGGTGAACAAGGATTTACCTGTGACACACAGTTAATAATAGATGGCCGGAAGGAAAGAATTATATCCTCTCTCACACTCCATTTTAATCAACATCGAACGATAGTTGGTTTAAAACCAACAAATTTCTGAGGTATGCTATCATCATGAGTATGGAACAGTGGTATGATTTCATCCCTTTTATTTCATCACGATCTTTCTTCTTCTTCTTCTTCTTCTTTTTCTTCTTCTTCTTCTTCTTCTTCTTCTTCTTCTTCTTCTTCTTCTTCTTCTTCTTCTTCTTCTTCTTCTTCTTCTTCTTCTTCTACTTGTTCTTTATATATACACTGTCGCTCATAAAGGTGGATTTTTTTTTTTTTTAATATGGAATTAAAAAACAATATTCCACCTTTATGAACGACAGTGTATATATATATATATATATATATATATATATATATAAAGCTTGTCTATTAACGTAACTGATATTCTTTTACAACTGTATTTTCAAATTACAAATAAAACATTTCGTTCATTTCAGGGACGTGATTTTAATATACAAGGTTTGCTTTTCAGCTTGTCTTGCCGTTTAAAAATCAAAAATCGCTTCGCATCATGAAACACGTATTCTTCATCTGAAATGTACTCACCTACATAATGTAACATGATGTTGTTTAAAGGGAAGTAATCATGTCATAGAATAACAAATGAATGGGTGAATGAATGAAATATGGAATTAATGAATTAATGAAATAACAAATAAATAAATGAAATGAAGGAATGAATGCATGAAGATGAATGAGTGGATGAATTTATTAAATCAAATTAATGTACGTTACTATGCTTTTACCATTAAGTTTACTGACAAGGTTCTTCTATAACGTTAAAATATAGTTCATTTTTAAAACAACCATTCAAATAATACCTGTTTGGGTAAATTTTCGCCAGCTGTGATCTAAATTTCTTCATCTTTACAACGAAGGTCCGAAGAAGCATGAATCAAAGCAAGCAGAAGGTTATCAAAAACAAGTAGTCCACCCCCCCCCCCCTGATTGTGAAAAGGGAACTATTTTTTACCGTTTCAATTAAGGTGTTGCCATGCACCCAGGGGCGTCGCTAGACCTTATTCAGTGGGAGGAGTAGAGGCCACCAATTATCGACAAAATTAAATGTCCCAATATCTTCAAATTTAACTCTATAAACCCGGGGCCGAAGGCTTAACTGTTTTTCCTATGAACTATCTATAGTACTTGCATAATTATGCGCAAAAATTAATGGTCATTTTCCTCGACGACATAAAATACGGATTACTTCGTCAACTTAGTCAGCATCATAGCTATATATTTTAATGCAGGCGCGTAGCTAGGATCTTATTTTAGGGAGGGGTGGTAGGGAGAAAGCGAATCACTTAAAGGGGGTGGGTGAAAGGCCTCCCGCGCGAAGCGCGGAAGTTTAGACGTTTCAATGAATTATTAGGAAAATAAGACGATTTGTTGTACCGTTCTCGACTCTTAATCCTTGTCTGAATTCAGTTTCCCCATCCCGCGCGAAGCGCGGGAGCTTAGACGTTTCATTAAATTATTAAAGAAAGAAGACGGCTCGTTATAACGTACTCGACTCTTAATCTTTGTCTGAATAGAGCCCCCCCCCCCCTTCCTGCATGCGCAAAGCGCGGAATCTTTGACGTTTCATCAAAATATTAGAGAAAGGAAGACGATTCGTTGTACCGTTGTTGACTCTTAATCCTTGTTTGAAGTTAGTTTTCCCGAAAATTGTAAGCCTCTGATTTCTTTAGCTGATATTATAGGAAAGTTAAACTTCGAGAAAGTACAAGTATTGTAATTGTAGTCACTCTCGAAATCGTCACAGCGAATAAAAAGTCACAGTTTGTAGGGAAAAAACTTGTCGGCCGACCGACATTATACATCTCACCGACTTCAAACTTCTGCATTGATATAGTACACGAGGATCGAGCAAGAATACCAACACAGCTGACCCGACACAGCAACATATTTATGCGTGTCTTTCTTACTCCCTCGACGAGACAGCTCCACCCAACAACTCCCTTCTCTCTTTTACTTCCACTAATCCTCTCTCAGGCTCTTACCTCCCCCTCTCTCCTCTCTTTCACCCCCGTTTCTTTTGTACCCTTTTCTTTATTTTTTTCATTTTCTTTCTTTTCTTTCTTTCCTCTCCTCCCTCTTTTTCTTTTTTTCTCTTTCTTTATTCTCTTTTCTTTCCTTTCTTTTCCTTTCTTCCCTTTTCCCCCTTTATTTCCTTTCTTTTCATTTTACTTTTTTCTTTTCTTTCCCTTCCCTCTCTTTTCCCCCTCCCCCTTTTCTCTTTTTTCCCGACGGCAGCGCAATTTTACCGACAATATCCTAACAGGTGGGGGTGTCGCACCCCCACACTCCCTTTGGAGACGCCCCTGCATGCACCCATTCCTCGGATCCACTCATCCTCATAAAGACGTGATGGCTCATTGTTAGAGCAGTGGTCTCGTAACATGGAGGGTCCGGGTTCGTAACCAACTCGATGAGCTAGTACCCTTTTGTAAAGCATTAATCCTCATTACCAAGTCACTTGGAGTGGACTTAAAGTCCGTCGGTCCCCTATGCACATGCTTTCTTAGCAGTCAGGTAAAATAAACAAACCGACCAATCATGATAATGCCTATCCCGCGGATAGACCAGGGATCCTCCGTTCAGCAAAAAAAAAGGGGTAAGAAAGAGAAAAACAAAGTGGGCTACACGATGAGGATCGTAAAATTGAGTTTTTAAAGTTAAAACTCGACTTAGATTATGATTTAGTTTATACGGAAATGATAATCGTTAAGTTCCAAGAGGGACAGATTAATGTTGATTATAATGATATTGATACATCAGTAAGAATAACTCGCTAAAAATACATATCATAGGTAGAATTTAATGAATTTAATTCGTGAAAATCAATGGTATTTGAAATGCGCTTAGAACATGTTGCAAACATCTTGGGTAAACTGACTGACGAACAAAATGCAATGTCATTACAACTGCATGCAGTAAGATTACGTTCAATCATTTAAAAATCTGCTACCAATAAGTTGCATTAAAAGAAGAGAAATGTACATTAATTTGTCACTACACGAATCATGCTTCATCTCTGCTTTTGGTTTCATCTTTTAAACATCTTTTTCAACATGTGAAGAAATTAAAATGCAGAGATCAGACATAGATAATTCGTTATATTAATGTACTACTATACAGCCTGTAAAACAGTTGTAAGCGTCGCAGTGACGTAGCCATATGGAGACGCCAACTGAAAATATCTACCTCCTGCGATATGACGTCATCGTGTAACTATAGCAACGCAGGTAGGTGTGCATGCGGAGAAGGATTGAAAAGTAATAAGATATAATTGGTTTGTCACTGGAGCTTGGGCGAAGTCATTGCCGTTCATAGTTATTTTTAATATGTCCTGGTATCATGAATATTATGTAAATACACTCAGTCGGATGATTGATATCTGATGATTATAGGGTCATGATCATTGTGTTACGCTGAAAAGGAAAAAAACAACCAAATCAAAAATTCTGTGAGGCTAAAGGTGCTTTGTAACTTTTGAAAAACATGTGGTGCAAATTATGATTATGATAAACATCGACATTGCTCTTCTTTATCATGATCGGAATGAAATTAACTTCTTCATAATTTTAGGGTTATTGGCAACGATCAATATGTCTTATTTTTATGATGATAATGAATCTAGATTTGTATAACGCCTATCGCAGATTACAACTCGATATAACCATTTTTAATTATTTTGTTGATACTGAAACCGTACAACACTATTCGTGTCCAGTATCATATTAACGAGAATAAGCAAAATATGTTTAGAATTATGCAACTCTGAATATTATCATTGTTTGAATTTCCCTCATTGATTCCATTCATGGGAAAACCGAGGACAAGCAAGCAGTTTTTGGTATATCATCGTTTTTAACATTTTCGTTATCTTATTTTTACACAAAAGTAGTACTCATTTGTTTTGATTCGTTGTACTCTAATTAATTTTTGATAAGGTCAACCCAAACAAAGGTGTGTTTCTTTGCCACTAGCATGACCAGGACTGTTCTATATGAAGCAATTTTCTTTCTTCAGTTGTACATAAAATACATGTACAATTTATTTTTAAATAATCTTTCTATTAATATCACATATACAATTCACTATCTTTACTTGATTTATGATTGATTCAAACTATCCTTAAAAAAGAATTCGTATTATTCAAATTACAACATTTACATTTTGAGATGTTCGTCTAACAAGCCGTTCGCTTATGATGGACCAAGGTTGGTCATTTACAATACCGTTTTGCAAACTTCGGAATACGACGGGATTCTTATAGCCCGAAAGACCATTTCAACAAATACGTTGAATTATAGACCAGAATTATGAAGATAATTAATCAAATAGCATTATGTGTTGGTATTATCTAAATGAAAACATTCAAATATTGAACCTCAATATGATACCAATTCACTGTTTATCTTAGAGGACTATATAATGGAATATCCAAAAGAATTGTGCAAATGCCGTCCAATTGTATAACTTCTATAACTCTTAACTTGTTGTTCGGCTTTTTTATACTAACTCGAATTTCTGATGTTAAAAATACACACACACGCAACGTTTTATCCATTAATTTTGTGTTATAATATTTTGTCATTTTCTGATACCGATTGATGTACAATTTTCCTTGATAGAATCAGAATGTGTTGTAGGCTAGGATAAAAAAAAAATCTTTTCTCTGTTTCTTTTCATGTAGCATTGCACAACAGATAATCAATAGATATCACGACAGAAAGACGATGAGTACAGAAATTAAACCATATCGTGATTACATCGAACAGGGATGTTAGACCTAAATAAACCCAAAACTACAAAACCTGATATAAAATCATAAAAATTTGTGGTGATAATCTTGAAACAAGAATGTGGTTTCCGTTACAGAATGTTTATCGTTCGTTATCATAGAGAAATACAAATGCCAGACGATATTTAAAAAACATAAAGTATCTACATCTATTACTGCAGTAACATCGAAAAGACCGACAACAGACCGATACAATTTTTCAAATTTCGCTATGATGGATCTTTCGAGCATGTTTGAAAGATCATAGCCAAAGAATTTCTTGAACCTGACAATAAACTGTCTACAGGCCGACAACCCCAATAACAGACCGACTTAAAGCTGACAGCAAACTGAACCCTGCCGATGTCTGCGTGCACATATTTTGTCGGTTTATGGTCGGTTAGGGCCCTTTTGGGGTCGGTATGGCGGTGTGACTGAGAGGTATATAACACATTGAGCGTATTTCTATTTCTTTTAAGATGGAGCACAAATGGAGGACAAAAACGAAATGAAAGAAAGCAAATCTTAAACAAAAACAAAAACAGAAGAAAGCAAATAAAAAAATACAAATAAAACAGAGGAAAGCAAATAAATAACACGAATGAAACAGAGGAAAGCAAATTTAAAAAAAATCAACAAACAAACAAACAAGAAAACAATTGGTCTATTTTGTAATCCCGTTTCCTAGAAACTAGAAAACATTTACATGTCATCTTTTCTCTCATTAATCGAGAAGAGAATATATTCTGAACAAACATTTGTATCTTTTCTTTGTATTATTTTGTCCGTTTTTAATATCTCCTTTTTTCCATTCAAATGACACTGTTGTTGTGATGATGATGATGATGATGATGATGATGATGATGATGGTAATAGTGATGGTGATTATGCTGATGCGGAAGTCACTGGAAAAGCCGAACGGTATTTGTAGACGGATATTTATGTAAATTATTGTTTAAAAAATATATTTAAAAAACATCATATTCGATATTACAATGTTTGCTTATTACGCCCTTCAGCACTGGTACGTTTTCGGATGCATTCTTGGATATTGAGCAATCCAAATTTGTATAGAACATAAATGTCAATTTCACAATACAGGTCTGTTTATTCGCTACAGTGGTCTTTCCCAAATAAATCATTCATTGCCGTTAAATACATCAAGCCTTTAATGCGACATTCGAAATCAAATTACTTTTCTGTATGTACAGGGACTGAATGCAAACATGCATTTGTAAAGCTGGAGCAGGCAGCAGGAGAGTAATGCGTTCTTCTCGTTTCCACCCCTGCACTTCCCCGCGCCTCTCCCACGAGCCCGCCGTTGAAACCATACCAAGACGATCACACTGTCTGCCCGTCTGCTTTATTCCTATGTTTCTTTCCCCCTTTCCCCTCATAAACAGAGAGGAGCTCCTGTACGTGGTAAGCAAAATGCGCATTAAAATGACAAACTAAGTTTTTTTTCGATGATAAACAGAGTTTTTCCTAGAGAAATTAAATGTATCGTTCGATAAGCACAGTTTCTCTCGATAAGCACAGTTACTCTCGAAAAACTCTGTTTAGCTCCGATATTACTTACATTTTTGGCGATAAACAGAGTTGTTTCGCTTCATTTGAGTATTGGCTTGCCATACTTGTGACCCTTATCTTTCCGCTCTTATCTGCTCTTCGATTTTTTTCTTCTTCCTTTGCGTGATATGAATATTAAATGATTTCCAGGGACGCGTCGTTCCATCCTGCCGCTCATTATATCCTCAGACATCGCTGGAATATTATAGTCTTTTCAATCAGACCGTTGTTTTTCTCTAAACTAAGGTCAGTATTAAATTGTGATAAGACAATATGGCACGATATTGTTCGCAGAATAAATACAAACCTTTTGGCGGATCCAGTAGGCTACAAAGGGGACGTCCCCCTCTCGCAAAAAACAAGCTTTTTCAAAATCGATAACCGTCAATGGTATAAGCCTACCCTGTACAAAAAGAAAAACTACAAATAAATAAATAAATACAAAAATAAGAGAACGAATGTTAATAGCTCCATCACCCCGGACACCCAGGACATAAATAGCATGCATGGAAAGGCTTGCGGCATTTTAACTATTTGTTCTTGTAATACCCCCTCCCCCACCCCCGGTTCTGAAAACCAAATAATTTTGTTTAAGAAATCAGGAGAGGGGAGGGACACTTCCTTTTGACTACGTAGTCTCCCTCGCCCAGAATTTTCTTAAAAGATGAACATTTATGATTTAGACTTTAAGTATAGAGAGCTCTCTGGATTAATGAATCATACTGAATGTTGTAGAATCCGTTTTATTCAATTTCTGATGCACAATTGAAAATGCATAACAAGTAGGCCTAATCCACTTTTGTATTAAAGACCGATTTTTGTATCAGCCTATGTATGGCATGGAATAACATCAACTGATAACAAATTAAGGGAGTCTTAAAACATGACAATGTTCCTCGCGGTCGCTAAGCTCACTCGCATGATAATTACACATAATATTGTACATTTAGTGTCCTTTGAATTCTGTTCAATTCTCTTCCATAATGTATGATATCGATTGGTATTTCATATTTGATTATTCATTGTGTTTAAAAGTGCTAGAATATACAAACTTTCAATGGGGCGTACGACAAACTATGGCATCGGCTAAAGCCTAGGTTGGGACCAAGGGATAAGGGTACACCCTTTATGGGAAATGTTCAATAATGAAGAAAGACAAAATGCAGACAAAAATTGCCTGACCGAGATTGAAAATTTAGGATACTATTTTCAAATCTCTTTCTGTTCTCTCGCAATTTTTTTAAAAATATATATAAAGAGGTGTCGTTTTGATTAATTTCATTAACCCCACTTTTCTGTCGTCGCTTTATTTTGTCTACTTCTGCAACTGCAACTATACAACAAATGCAAACTCTTCTTTTTTGAAGATGTAGGATGCCTGTTAATTTAATTCATTTTGTCGTATGTCCTATTAACACATTTTTAAAAAATACGTTTGACCTCCCTCCTGTCATGACAAGAAATCATGCCTCAATTTCCTGCTCTATGCGTGTACATGTATCCATGAATAATATAAGAAAGCCTTAATATTCATTCTAGGCTTTATGCCCAAACAAGGCATTAAAGTCCCAAGAGACGGTGAAGTTGCCCTCGGGCTTGATTAAACCCCTGACCCAGCGCAACCCAAGGGGTCACGTGATTCTACTATTGTGATGTATGGGAAGCAAAGGATGTGAGAATAGCCAACAGAAAGGAGTCGGCGGTGCGAAACGACGAAACTTCTGTCCTTTAGATACGAGACCCATACGAGAATAAAATTTATCATCTTATCTGTTGTACAGTTTCGCAGGAGCTCAAATCATTGTGAATATTACAACACGCGACCATTGAGACTATTTAAGTATGATTGATTGCAGGAAATGAAAGTGCAAAGCGAAAGAGGATCTATAAGATTTCTTCTAGGTTTTTTTCGTTCAGTTTCGATTTTTTTTCTTTCTTTCTCGATCATTTTTTTTCTTTCTGTCATTGTTTCTATTGCAATAGTTTTTTGTCCAGATTTGTAATTTAATCATTTCTATATCAAATTAAATGAATATGCCATCCAAGCGTGTTAGTGCAAAACTTTATTTGAATTGATGTTGGTAGAATATTATTTTTATTGACGGTTTTTATGAAAGTTGAACAATAATGAGTGCCCAATTTCTGTTTTGCTGAGTGTATTTGAATCTCCATTAACCTTAACAATGAGGGAAACTCCTTTCTTTCAGCTGTACTTTGCAATTGAAGAGACACCTGACACCAGTTTATCATGCCATCAAAACAAAATTGATGTACAAACATTTTTTAGTTAAAGGTAACATCGGGGAAATACTTTCATTCACACACGAATACCTCCTTTTTATATTTAGACAAGAAGAACATCTGATTTGTTTTTGTTATTCAATTTGTATGTATAAAATATATTCTGTGGATATTTTGGGATACCTAGCCTCAGGCTAACAAAGAAGCTCTTTTCGTCTGTAAACTATGTTACTTTGAACGAAAAACAAACAAGCAGGAAAACGAACTCGTAACTGAGAAAACAAAGACTATATGAAACAACAACAATATACCTCCAAAATAATACCTTTCAAAATTAAAATGTAAATTTTCCTTTGATAATATTTAACTGTTAGTGATTCATTTTGTCTGAAAACGCTTACACACCGCAGCCAGTATAAAAAAACAGTTTTAAGTTGTGTTTTTCACCCCTTTGTTATTTTACCTGTGCGAGAATTGTCGTCAAAATATTGAATTTCCGATAAACAAACTTATGATTAGACAAATGAAGGTAGAATTATTGGTCTCGATAATTTCACTATGCCCATCGGCTTAAAAATTTAACGTAAAAAAAACCCCCTCACATCATTGTTTTTCTTCATTTTACCAGATGAAAAAATTACTAAAATCATACAAGGGAAAACTACAAGAAGAAAATAGAAAAGAAGAGAAGAGGAGTTTGGGAGAAGGAAGAAGTTTCAGAAGAAGGAGAAGGAGAACAAGAAAAAGAAGAAGAACAACAAGAAGAACAACAACGAGGACACTAACAGCAACAAGAAAAGGAAGAACAAAAGCAAGAAGAAATAATGAGAAGAAGAAAGAAAACAAAAGAAAAATAAGAAGGTGATGAGGAGGATGAGATTTAGAGGCAGCAGAAGAAGAAGAAGACCCTGAGATCATAAACGAAGACGAGAAAGAAGAAAAAAGGGACATAATTTAACATTTCGAGCATGATCAATAACTTGTCTCGATCAAAAGCCTGATGTCGCCCTCTGCAGACAAATACAAGTCATTCAAAATGGCAGCTTCCATGGTGCAAAGTGTGACAGAAGACAAGACCATCAAACATGAGGTTTTCCCCTCTTTTCTCGAAAGATATTTCACTGCAAAATATCAGATCGGTAAGATATTACATTGTGTTATTATTTGTTGGTGATAGATTACTGGTATTTATTGTTAAGCACACTAAATTAGATCGGCTACATGTGAGGCGATGATATATGCTGTCAGTGTAGCCCCACCTATAGACCGAAAGCTTCAGTCTCTATACCGTCGGTTGTTCCACTGAGACTACGTCTGGCTCCACTAGACCTCCGGTTATAGAGACAGAACGATCGCCTATGCCAGCCTATGTTGAAGATATCACGGCTAGATTTTAGCCGTTAGGCCCCTCCCACAAACATGAACAAACTTGCCACGGCCGTATTGTTATGCCCCCAAAATCCCCCAAAATGTCATTTTACCTCGTGCATATCCAATTTTACATTAGGCCTAGGCTATAATACATCGGTTCCACTTACTAACTTGATGAAATAATCTGTTTAATGGTCCCTTTTAAGGAAATTATGGGTCAAAATCTTGATACTTGATGAGGTAATCCCTGAAGCAGCTTTTCCAAGCTATACTGGGATGGGATGTGTTGTGACAGCAGGTGAAGGTGCAGACAACAAAAGGGTGTACAATTGCTTTATACAATAAAATAGTGACGTGCAAGTAAAAATAATCATGCTGCTGTATGGTTTACAGCATTCTGGAACCTACAGGAGGTTCCAACCCTCTGATGACAGGGAGGGCGGTCATCTGGAAAGCAGCAACTGTTGGGGCAGTAACTGCAGTGAATGGTAGTTGATTCCAGATGCGAATGGTGCGGGGGTAAAATGAGTACTTGTAGGAGTCGATTGTTGCCTCAGGAACAGAGAGCTTGAGTGTGTGGTCTCTTCTGCTGATGTATGTAGCTTTGGTTATGAGGTGAGGAAGACAAATGTTGACTAGCTGGTGGTGTATTTTAAAGAGCATGGTGCTTTGTGCTAGAAGACGACGTGTGTGCAGTTTATCCCATCCCAGCTGGGAAACAAGCCCTGTAGCTGACGTGGATCTTCGGTAGTCGCGGAAGACAAAACGAGCAGCTGTTTTCTGTACCCTTTCCAGACCTTCGGCAGCACCAGAAGTGTGGGGGTTCCAGGCTTCAGCGCCATACTCTAGCTGCGGTCGAACCAGGGCTGTGTATGCTCTTGACTTCACATCCTTGGTGCATGGTGACAGGGTTCTCCGCAGCAACCCAAGGGTTTTGTTGGCCTTGTTCAGTAGGAGTTGGCAGTGTGTATTCCATCGAAGGTCCTTGGTTACAGTTACCCCGAGATACTTGTACTTGTCTATCTCGTATTATCTCGTCGGAAATCTGGTAGTCATGCTGTATTGGTGTTCTTTTCCTCGTGATGGTAAGGGAGGCGCACTTCTTGACATTGAAAGCCATGAACCATTTCGCTGACCAGTCAGACAAGGTTTGAAGGTCTTGCTGAAGGATGGAGGTGTCATTCTTAGTGTGAATTTCTCTGTAGATCACACTATCGTCAGCAAAAAGGCGCATCTTGGACTGGATATTTGCAGTGATGTCGTTGATGTATAGCAAAAAGAGGGCTGGTCCGATCACTGGTCCGATCACTGAACCTTGAGGTACCCCAGAGGTAACAGGCATCCAAGATGACCGGGAGCCCTTGACAACAACTGCTTGCTGCCTGTTGGAAAGTAGCGACATAGTCCAATGTAATGTGTCTCCTCTTATGCCATAATGCTCGACATCCATGTTGAAAATCTTGCAAGCCATGTTAAACTCTCGCTGCCGTCAATCTCATCCCTTCTAGTCTACGCCGAAGGCAAAATGATTATGAAGGAAAAACTGTGCGCCATCTACACGTTCGTAATGGCGTTATCACAGTTTTTCCTTCATAATCATTTTTGCCTTCGGCGTAGACTAGAAGGTCTAGTGGAGGTCTAGTGGAGCTAGACGTAGTCTCAGTGGAACAACCGACGGTATAGAGACTGAAGCTTTCGGTCTACCCCACCTATTGCTGTACTTGTAATAATGCTCCTAAGTCCCAGCTCCTCCTGCGCCTCCTCCTCCTCCTCCTCCTCCTGCGCCTCCTCCTCTTCTAGTTCTTGTTCTCCTTCTTCTCATTCTTCTCTTCCTATTCCTTCTTCTTCTCCTCCTCTTCCTCTCCTTCTTTTCATTTCCATCCTTTTTTCTTCTTTTCCTTTTCCGTCTTCCTTTTCCCTTAAATTTAGACCCAGACTAGAATCTAGATTCTAATCATCATTAATTTCTCATTGTTATTTTGTTCTCGTCATTTAATATATATTATTCTTTCGAAGTACAGGCCTCCTGTTTGTTGTTCTGTATGTTATTTATGTTGCGGCTGCTGTATTAAGTTTAATGCAGTGGCAAAAAGCCCATATACTTTTGCCCTCAATGGACCAAACACAATCATGTGGGAATTGTGGGACTTTGTCAAGAATTCATCTCTGCACCACACATAGCCGCATTATTATCCTGGCTGTGTATTAATTTTTTTTTTTAGACGACCTCAATTGATTCTCAACATTTCAAACACCACTGTACACAACTCAACTGATTTCACTCAAAAATCGGTACTTTAATGACAATGATGACACCGATAAAATAGCAGTTAAATACAATCTTTTCAACTTACAGATGTTTGAAAAAAATACTTTGAAAATTCAAATCGTATGTCTACTGTCAAACTTGCCGATCAGCAACTACGTATTCATTTTGTGCATTAGTGTGCAAATGTGTGCATTGTGTGCAATTGCTGCCTCTCAGCAAGTATACAGCACTAGAGGTCAATAAGCATTAGCATTGACTCCATGCTTTGCTGGAGTGTTCTGCGCTAGATCTACTTGAAAATGAACACATTTTGAAATCGATGAGGGCCAATTTTACTTTACTTACATTACAGTAGCTAGTTTACCTGATTCAGGGACTCTTCATCTATCATTCGGCCATGACTTTCAGGTTTCCAAGTTGATAATGACACAAGATGATTTCACAAGTGTAGTGAGGGCTGTGAAGTGGTTGAAAAAAATGTGTTGTGAGATACATGTAGCTGAAACGACAGAAAAAATTCCTGGACAAATCATATGGATATTAGCCATACTGATCATGTCTGGTTAATTTCATTAGGGCGAGACAGTGTTAAGTTATAACACTTCTCCAATCTAGTGAGAATTGATTCACTCTCTAAGTTTCATTTTTGGTTATTTCCTGGTTATTTCATTTTAAAGAGTTGCAAATGGGCGTTGTGAAATTAAATCCATACATTACTATCATATATTTTGTGTACAGTATGGCCCGACCTAGAGACTAGAGAGGTGACTCAGATAGAGATTTTCTCTCATCTCATATAGTCTTATAGACGTTTTTATATAACAATTACAAGTCTGCTTTTAACGATGACAATTTTTTATTATTTTGTTTTCATGTTTGATTAACTAGTTTTTGTGATATTTTGTTTTTAGTCTTTACTTTTATATGAGACCGAGTCAAAGCTCTTTGTCCCATGTGTTACTAGATACCAAC
Source organism: Strongylocentrotus purpuratus (assembly GCF_000002235.5). Lineage (NCBI taxonomy): Eukaryota > Metazoa > Echinodermata > Echinoidea > Camarodonta > Strongylocentrotidae > Strongylocentrotus > Strongylocentrotus purpuratus. Next base: position 750,250 of record NW_022145553.1, read on the forward strand.
CCCAAACTATAAGACTGATGACTTTCTTTATCAATTTGATAGCCCTACTAAAGCTTGACATAGGCAAAATCAAATTATATTTCTATGTCATTTTATATTCACAATTCCATAATACAACTAATGAATATTTGGTAACGTATAGGACATACCTAGGACTTGAATATGAAATAGAGAGTGGAAATGGATCATGATATATTTCCTGAATTGAAAGTTTTTTGCCCATATTGTTCTCTTTGATTAAATCCTATAATATTAATCCCCCTTATACTCTACAAATGGTGATTCTAAAATACGATCATCTAACAATAGGCCTATGTATTGGTATTTTTGAACACAACCTGAATTGAATTAAGTAAATATCTTGATTTCTAGAGGAGTAGGCTAGTTAGTAAGATGTAATTGAAATTAAAATAACATTTTGTATTCGTGATACATGTGCCACTCTCGACCGATGTAAATTAAATGTCATCTGGTATTCTGGTTGAAAGAAAGTTCTTGAATGCTCGAGCGAGCTTGTTGAAATTAGAGTGATTAATATTCAGCCTTCTTTTATTCACTGGCAATCGAACTAATGTTATTATAATTATAATAATTAACATTATTATTATTATTACTGTATTATTTTTTTTATTGTTGTTGTTGTTGTTGTTTTCATCGTCGTCGATGTTATGACTTTTATTTACCATTGTACATGTGTGGATGTATTTGTATTCTTTGTTATATCAGATGAAAATCAGTGTATTCAGTGTTGATGCATGAAGAGCCAGATGTGCTTGTACATTTGTTTCAATAAATAAATATGCATATTTGATACTCTAGTTTCATTGTCAAACGAGCGATACTTACGGAACTTTTTTTTTTTACCGTCGACAACATCCTATTTTGATGGGGAAAAAAAACTCACAAAATATATTCACCCTTCATCCTTGTCGAAAACTTTTTTAAAATTTGATCAATATTTGTCGCATTTCTGTATCCTATTCGTTTCAAAATTCAAGATATCGGTTATACAGTAATGCATAAATAGCCAGTGGCGGATCCAGCCTGAAATCACGTGATTTTTACCTTTTTTGGGGGTTGGGCCCCTCCCCCCCCCTGGCGCTCAAGGGGGGGGGGGGGGGGGGGGTGCAAATTGAATTTTTTTTTGAGGATCAAAAAAAAAAAAAAATGTGCTCACTACCCCCCCCCCCCCCCCCCCCCCCCCCACTGAGCGAATTTTTGGCCGGCGCGTTTTCAAATTTTCGGGAGCAAAAAAAAAAAAAAATGGGCTCTGTACCCCCCCTCCCCCCCCCTCCCCCCCCCCCCCCCCCCTGAGCGACTTTTCGGCCGGCGCGATTTTCAAATTTTCGGGAGCAAAAAAAAAAAAAGTTGGGCCCCCTCCCCTAAGAAATCCTGGATCCGCGCCTGTAAATAGCATACGTGTTTTTGTATAAAAGCCTGCATGTGAATGTCACAACACGAAAACAACAGCCGCGTGGTATTGATTCAATTTAAAGCAAATTGTCATTAATGAAAATGGCACCTGTGAACGACAATGTGACACGAAATATCGCTCGATGCTATATTCTCCCAAGTCAGCGTATTACCTAAGCCAAACCGACAAGACCGACACCAGACGAACAAAGGACCGAATAAAACCCTCTTATTGAACAGGAATCGGTTGGTTTGGAGGTTGTTTGGTGGTGCTACTGAGCCATTGAGATTTAATTAAGCATCCAATACTTCTCATTGCTGTTTGTACCTTCACTTTAGGTTTGATTTGTAAAACCTATCGCCATTCATGTTGCTACTTTGTACAACAGGCGCCTTAACCGACTCCAAATCGACCGATTCCAAGCCATTCGGCACAATGCAATTATTAGTTCAGTCTATTGAATCGGTGTCATTGAATAACTGGGATATCGAACAGGTTAGTCAGTGTTATGAAGTGAATGTTCTCCTGTACCCATGTAAGTTCCCTTTATATTTTCAGTTTATCTGAGGATGGATAAATACATTTATTTGTTTATTTTAGTGTTATTAGTCTAGTAGAACAACGACGACAAACTTATCAGATGGACCAAATTTGGTGAAAAACAGTTACAATATAATTATGAATTTATGACAGAAAACATCTGGAAGGTATGTATTTGTAGTAAAGGAGAGATGTTTATTTGTAGTTCATTTGTGTATTTCACTTTGCATGTTTACATTTACGATCTTGTATACCTCTATTGTACAGACACGAATGGGAAAACAGCTGAAGACTTTTGCATTCTCCAACATTCCAACAAGTAAGTAACTATATGTTTTTAAATTTTAAAAGGCACACCATACAAAAAACATTGCTTTCGTAGAGTGATGTCACGCGTTGCAATATATCTCTCACACGAAAAGTTTACTTACAACAAATCTAACGACTTGTTACTTTTTTTGTGCTCATAAAGAGTCAAGGACTTTGCAGTTATTGTATAGGCTAAATAATTTTTTAAAAAACATGTTTAGCGTGCTTCCTTTTTGAAAAAATGATAGGAGGAGGCCCTTTTTAAAAAAAAATGGCCGCTCAGCTCATTTTCTAAGACGTCCGTCCGACCGGGCTATTTTTCAAGATTATCGCCAGGCGGCCGCCAGTTTTTATATTCTATTTTATTTTTCCCGAAAAATGTAACTTTAGCAGTATGTTTGGTTTTTGGTGTTTTTTCATTTTTTTAAAAAGCGGGCGGCCTCAAAAACACGATTATAAAAAAAAATCGCCTTATTTGTGTTTTTATCTTTATAAGTTGCCAATTTCATCTCTTTCATTTATTTTGTCATATGCCTATGTATCTCTTTCAGTGTTAATCGTTGTAGGTTTATCTCTTATTTCTGCTGTGACAAGTCTCTGTCTTCCACCAGCATACCCTCTTAATAGTCATTGTGACATGCAGTGTTTGTTTTTGCATATTGTGTGTTATGGTAAATTAGTTTGTTCCCATCTCTACTGCCGGAGGATAATTGTATAGAATCTTACAGGTACAGAAATGAACAACATTTTTGCAATGCACAGGCCTCTGTGCTAAATGCTTTTAGAAATATATGTCTATAACAGGATGGAAAGAAAGAAGAGAAAAGAAAAGTACAATGTGGATTAGGAGATATTAGAAAAAGATTGAAGAAATAGAAGGGAAAGGGAAAATAGAGAAGGGTAAAAGGAAGCAGACAGGGGAAATGAGAATAAGAGTGAGGGAAGGGAGACGAGAGAGGGGAGGAGAAACATGATTGAGAGTAGAGGAAAGGTCGAAAGGGAGAGCTGGGGAGGGAGATGACGAAATAGAAAGAGAAGGAAAGAGGGAATGCGATGGTTCTAGGATACATGCTCCGGCCAAAATTGCTCCGGGGTCATTTCTACACTAATCCTACCTGAACCCTAAAATCTAAACATTACCTAAAACTCGATTGCAACCCAAAACCCTACATCTTTAACGATATATAGCACTGAGCTAAAGTTGGCAGAGCATGTTTACGACCACCAGTGGGGTGTGAGAAGTAGGGTAACTAGTGTGACCCTCGCCCAAAATGATCATGTCGGTCTAACATCCTCTGCATGTACTCTATCACCGAACTCGCAATTACCATGATTACATCCCTAAACGAAACCGCTATCACGTACACCCGTTGGTCACTCATCTCTTAAACTAATGTAAGATCTCGGAAGTCGTTTTCGAGGAAACCGTGGCGTTTTATGAACATTCGATCACGAAGGTCACCAATTCCAATCAAAATTTTCGAAGCCACGGCGGTAATGAGACTGACACCTTAATCCTTTGAGGCTTTGAGCCATCAGTTCGAATAATTAGTTCGCGGGGCGCCCACCAAGAAAGCTACATATCAAAGAAAGAAAGATTCTTCCAAAAATCTTGTTACGTTCACTTGCATATTTTATCACCCTTATTTTCCCACTTTCTTTTCTTATTTTTTTTCTTCAAGTTTTTTTTTCTTCTTCAAGTTTTTATCTTGAAGATTTTTTTTCCCTTTTTGTTTGTGGTTGGTTGGGGGGGGGGGGGGGGTAAAGTTCTTTTTTCTTATCAGTAAAGAAGATGTACCGATTCCATTTTATAGGTAGGACCTACATGTAAGAGCAAACAGAATGACGAATTCTCCTACCTTTCTTGTATAAAATGGCAGTTTACCTTATAAATTATATGTACAACCTAGGCTAGACGAGGGATTTTAATTCTTTGATACTTTTCAGGTTAATGACAGGGAGAGAGAGAGAGAGAGAGAGAGAGAGTGAGAGAGAGAGAGAGATATGTTTCACGCCAAATCGTAATCATGGAGTTCCTTATTTTGTATTTGATCGTAACATTTTAAGAATTTATAACTTTGAAGAAGTGTCGTACAGGCGGTAACTTGCAAAGGTGACTAGGTTTGCACAGCTGGTCGTTGGTTCGAGCTCCGGCTCTGCACTTGATCTTGGCATTTTATCTGCATTGCTTCTCTCCACCCATGTGTTAGATACATGCCCTGTAGGATGCTAACCTCATTGAGATTGATGGATAATGTGCACCGTAATTTGTAGAATCTTGATTGAATCACCTGACCGGGGTTCTAATTAACTGCAAGTGGTTTGTCTGGCTACTTTTATCTAGTAAGATAATATAAAAGCGGCTAATGCTATATAATTTTCTTATATCCTTTCACGGGCTTCAGACTAAATGTATTCGATTTCTCTGTTTTCACACAATTCAACTTGGTTGGATTTCCCTTTTAAACCCTAGTCTGACATTTTTCATGCGACTGACGAATTGCTTTAGCAACTGATGCTGTTTCCCCAAGCAACAAGCTAGACTAGACGGCGGGAAGCCGATGACATCATACGCTCATCGACGCGCTGCTGGTCTTCGTAAGCCGTCTATTTCTGCTTAATGTCAATAATGACGAATGAAAGCAAATCATGAATGGATAAACGTGACGTCATTAATCAGTGAATGCTTGCTCACGTGGGAGATGTGTAATGTGCTCTGTAGGAGTGACGTCATTTTCCGGACGTTTAAGCAAATGTCCTTTTTCAATTATATTTGATTATCTTGTTCGCGGGAAGCCTTATTTGAATTTCATGTAGACGCTTCCTTTCGTAAATTTTATGAGAGCTCTCACTGTTTACTTTGAAGTTGTGTATTGAATTGGATTTCGACTACGGTCTTCCATATTAGGCATACGTTTGCCGATTTGTTTATATATTTTGTTAATGAATGAAATTTAAGGAGAACATCAGCACCCCCCCCCCGAAAAAGGGTATATTTTGTTTTTATAAACAGATTAAATATTTGAAATTAAGAAAAAAAAATCATTCCGCCACTATATCAAGAAACTCATGACTTTCTTATTAAGTTGTCTTATACTCGATCACAAATACTTTCGAGAAACCAACCTAGGGCACCTTCAAAATAGCCTACCCTGCCTTTTGTACATCCCAAATACATTATGTTGGCATTACGTAATGCATCAATGTAACGTTCTCACAATCATTTCAAAATGTGATGGACAAGGCTGATGAAAGTACCTTGATGGGTTGATCTTTCAAAAGTATTTCCTATCATTTTCGATTTTTTTTTTTTCATTAAATAAAAACTACCTGCTCTGATTTTGTTTTTATTTGCAAAAGATAATCGGTGAAATAATACGCATTAGACTTACCGCAATGTTGTATTTTAACAATCCATCTGCCCCCTTAAAAACTGCAATATTACAGTGGCCAAGACACCCTTCTTGATTGCAAAGAACCACTGAACGAGACTGAAGGATTTCCCTTTGTTTTTTCTTCTCTCACTCAGAATATGCGTGATAACAGTCGCTGGAGGGCACCCTATAGTTCGCGACAAGATGAAAGTTGAAAAGGTCGATTTTCAAGTGACCGCTAATACAAATAGAATGGACAACAAGGTCATAGGCAAGAACAAAAAGGTAAAGGTCATTATATGTGAATGTCATTAATTATAGCCTTTACTTGAGTATGCGAAGAATTTTGTTTGGTCCTACCATGGACCGAATAATACATCTATTTCCCTAACCCTAAACCTAATCTGAAACCCGATTGCAACCCTAATCCTAAACTTACATGTATAATTATCTTTGACGAAGTAATACTCGGAGTAATTGAAGCTAGCGTAAATGTCGAAGCAGCATTCTATTGTGCATGAGACCCTTCCATAGCGCATCTGAATTGATTTATTTTGGGCGTGATACTGTAATCATTATCGTATTTCTTGACAGCTAATCATCATCATAACCTTGTAAATCTAGAATTTTGGAAAGTGTATGGATCTGTTGATTTATCCCATCCCTATATATTTCACCGACCAGACTCGCCATTAATCCGTTATGATTGCATTTGTCTCCTTCACAGTCTTCAATGTATAAATTTGTGCCCATCATTTTTTATTTATTTTTCATCATGTTCACTTTTTCACGAAAACTGTGACTTTTAGAGATACAATATATATATGCTTTTAATCATTCAGAGGTTGCAACTGATGTGTGTTATCACTCGCAAGCACACCCACGCCATCCCATCCAACATTTCTTTTAAAGAAAGAACTTATCGGATGATTTATCCATTAGATATGCAATTGTAATGTTATAGAGGTAATCAACAACAAAATATAAAAAATGTCTAAAACTTGTTGATTGTCCTCATTTGTTTGATGCATCTGTAAAGCATTATAACAGATTGAAGGATGTGTACTTGGGGACTATTTGTTATGTACGGTGTTTGCTAATAATGACTAATGATATTATTGCCGTCATCAGCTGCTATTTATCTTGAATCGACAGAATGGTAGATAAAAGGAAGAGTAGATCTTGGACATCTATTGGAATGTGCTAACCGAAGTCTTAGCCAAGAAGACCTTCAGTGACCACTATGAATCGGATAAACTGAACATATTTATTGAAACCGACATACAACTTTCTCTTGAGTTCTCATCCTACCAACTCTGTCATTGATTAATTGTATTGAAATACGTGTTTATCAAGTGGTGTAGAAATCACGTGATTGCGAGTGAAAGTGACTCTCTGGTCACGTGTTTTTTAAATGAGTCATTCAAGAGAGTGTAAATGTTCAAGGGCTTACTTCGAATCTTCGGGTCATCGGGTCGGGTCGGGTTGTCTCGTACCCCGACCTTTGTGAAAACATGCCCCTTTATTCACGAAATTTCGGGGGTAATATTTGTGAAATAAATCCCTCTCATCTACAAATGGTTCGGTCTAATTTGACCGACACTTTGTGATCCCACGGCAAATCTACGAAAGGTCGCGTGATATTCCGCTTTCGGTTCATGAAAGGTCGTGTAACGCGACCACCCTAGCGGACACGATGACCCTTATCATTCGAAGTCGGCCCCTTTAAAGAGAAGGTTGAGTTCTGGAAAAAGCTGAAAAATAGTTTGTGGGATTTTCAACTCTTTGTTTATGTTAGTGTGAAAGAGTATATCATATACAAAAATGTCCTTTAAAAGGATAGCTTTTCAAATGCCCTCTTATCCGAAATAAACCTGTATGTGTAACAAGTAGCAGCTAAAGCTTGTGGACTGCACTTTCATGTCACATGTTTGTGTAGTCCCATAATATACATTTCCGTGTAGAGTGCTTGTGACTGGCCCAGTGAGACTGGGCCAGTTTTCGTTATGATTTTGATGATTCCAAAACCTCACATTATACACCAATACTTATGTGCTACGTGATCAACCTTTTTCAATCGCTTTAAAGACAGTTTCTTTTACAATGCAATCGCATGCATATCCAGAACAACTTCATCTTTAAGAGAAGGTTGACTTCTCTTGATAATGGGAGGTAATTCCTGAGATTTACCTTTCGTCCTTTGCTCATGAGGAACAAAATCAAATGCTTTCAGCATATTCATTGTTCCATGGAAAGGGTTGCTCTTAAAGGTCGTCTGTACTAGTTCGGCCAGAAGGGATTATACCACCCAGCGAGGTCACTGACAGGTGGCTATCTCATCAACTCAGCTCTCAATTAACACAAGAAAAAGAGGATCATGGGGGACCAACAGGCACTGATTTGGGAAGTTTTCTATATAGAGGGAGCAAGTAGCCACAATTAGTACAGTGGGGCTTTAAAGAACTCCCATAATATCAAGTATTAAATGATTCACACTTTTGGACCCAAATGCGATAGGCTGCTGCCACATGTTAATAGTCTCACGTACCCTATGTCGCTTTCAGCAAAGTTTAGACTTTTGATGATCCCAAAATACTCGATACGTGTTAATTGTTCGTTTTGACGGCACGATTCGGAATAACTACTAGACACTCTCTTTCACCATTAAATTGCATGGGTACTCAAATCTTCTTTAAACATAGCATTGAGTTCTGGTCATTCCATTACATTGTGAAAGAAACTATGTGGAAGTGGTTTGAAAACGTCGATTACATAAGCTGGTAAGCATTGACGTATAATGTGAGGTTTTTTAATCATCAATAAGAAATTTACCAAGTCAGTCTTGTGGAAAGTCACATACACTGAACTTAGAAATCAGTATATGGAACTACACAAACAGGTGGCATGACAGTTTGGTTGAAACACTTTCAGCTATTTCCTGTCATATTTCGAATATGAGTGCATTAATTTTAACGAGCTATACTTTTCAGGAGATTATGTTTGTGATATTCTTCAACAATAACATGAGAAGAATAGAGAAGGAAATTTTTTTTCACAAATTACCTTTTTTAATGACATATTTAATCAAACTTCTCTTTAAGCATGCGATATTCTGTTTGTACTCATACATCTCTTGTTATTGGAAGTGTAACTAGGTCGTATGAATTAATGTATGTCGATGCGTCAATCGTTTATTCAAATGGTCCTTGAAGTATGTAGTGAAGGGCATACTCATTGTCTCAAGAGTTCGAGAGAGCGCATATGAACGTACCTTCACCGTTCACGCCTGTAATTGAGTGGACTTGAATAAGCGAGTTCGTAATTATGATTTGCGCATGGGCAGATCAAGGTCATTCGTACCCAAATTGTAAAACCATTGAGACGAATACTCGGATCGTGCTCATGAAAGTTATGTAATCAGTATTCATTTATGCACCAATATATCTGATACACAGGTGGAAGTATTCTTCTCAAGAGGCAAACAAAAGGTATTCGTGAAGCACCTCCATCACTTCGGCAGTGATTATTATAAAATGCACACGTGGAAAGTATCCATCGTGTAAAAGATCTGTGGATATTTTGGGGTCATGCGGTCCCGAGCTATTTACGAACTCGCTTATTAAAGTGTATCAATCACCAAAACTTGTTTTGCTCTTGATCTATGTTACGGGTTCCATGTCGCTATATAAACTGTATTCAAAATATGAGCTTCATATGAGAGGAAGGGCGGGGGCTGAGGGCTGGTGGCTGAATGCAAACCATCCTGTTTATATATTTCACGAGTGAGTGAAGTGAGTGTGCAAAAAATAAAAAAAATGTCCATGTGGGGGGGGGGGGGGGGGGGGTAGACCTGGTGGCTGAGTATCAAGCATCTTGTTTATGAATGTCATAAGCGAGCGAAGCGAGTAAAACAAAATCAAAATGTATATATATGTTCCGCGCCTAGAAACGTAGTATTAGGCGCATTATAAATGTGAGCTATTATTATTATTATATACACATGTATAAACAATGTTCATTTTGGCCAAAATGTAACTTCAACTTAATTCAATCTCGCTGCCCCAATATTGGAACTTTAATAATCCTTGGTTGTAGTCGAACAGCAGATTGTTTCATCATTTTGTCTACATTATTATGAGGGTTAAGTACATGTAGTTTTCTATTGACTTCTTTCTCAAACCATGATCCATTCATGAACTTAAGATCAATATTTTGTTCTCACTTTCCTCTCCTTTCTCTTTCTTGTTTTCCTTATTTTTGTTGCGGCCCTTTAAGTGTCGTTCTGGGCACGTAACCCCTCTGCCACCCCTTATATATACCCCACTGAGTAAGACACTCATAATGTTGACACATTGGGCAGGCATACATGTTTATTGTCTAAACTACAGCATGTGTATAATTCAACAATGCTCATGTATAAGGTTTCAAGACTTAAAGGGTGGTATTCTCGAAAGCGGCCTAAGTTAAACCTGGCCTAAGTTAAACCGTGGTTTAGTTAGGCCAGGCTTAACTTAGGCCGCTGACCTAAATCATTTTCATTTCTCGAAAGGTGGCCTAACTGATCCATGGTTTAAACCTGGCCTAACTTAGTCCATGGATTATTCACCATGGTTACGGTTTCTGCACATGCTCAGTACCGAAGCTGCGACGTCACAATGCACTAAGACAATGGATGCGCGCAGTGTGGAGAGGATGCATCACCTCGATAACTTGAGCAATATGACGTCACAATGCACTAAGACAATGGGCTAAGACAATACATGCGCGCAGTGTGGAGAGGATGCATCACTTTGACAACTTGAGCAATATGACGTCCAGGGGCGGCGGAGCGACTTCCAAAGCGGGGGGCAGCACCAACAAAAAGGGCACTTGCTGGAATTTTATCATTGTTAAAAGGGAAATTATCAGAGGTGAAAAGGGTCACATATCACACCTGAAAAGGGGCATTGAACATATTTTAAAAGGGGCACTTATGAGAATGAAAAAGAGGCACTTTAAAAAAAGGAAATGTGCATTTGTTGTTAATAGGGGCACCTCTCAAATTTAAATAGGGCAATTATCAGAGGTGAAGGGGCACTTCTTAAAAGTGAAAAAGGGGCTCTTATTGCAAAGGAAAATGGAAACTTGTCAAAGGAAAAGGGGCGCGTGTCAAAATGAAAGGGGCACTTATCAGAGGTGAAAAGGGGAAGGGGCTCTTTTCCTATGGAAAAAGGGGCATTTGAAAAAGGGGGCACTGTACCCCCCCCCATCTCTATCTCTCTCTCTCTCTCACACACACACTATCTCACATCATTGTTTATTTCTCTCACCATTAAATTGTTCTTTCTCATTTGGTTCCCTTTCTCTTTTACTCTATCTCTCTCTCTCTCCCTCTCTGTTCTCTCACTGTTCTATTTCAAGACTTTTCCATGTATAATTCAATGAACCCAACAGTATACACACTTAAAATCAAAAGATATGAAAGGAATATTGTATATAACATATCAACAATTATGTTCAATTTATTTATTTTTCTTAAAACAGAAAAGATTGTAATTCACAATGAATACGATTATAAAATTGAAGGTCAAATATTAAGCTCCAATACCCTTATAATCTGCTACTTGAAACTATTAGAATTAAATGTTATGTATTTGTTACATTACTTTTTCCCATTTTTTTAAAACAAAGCATATTCTACTTTTGAGCCGTGTTTCATGACTTGCACTATATTATAAAACACATCATGAAACATGATTTCTTAAATTATTCTTAAATGATTCTAAATCACAATTTTTCCAGTGAAACAATGAACATCTGATGTACATAAAAACATCCTTATGAGTGATGGTTGCTTTGTGGTTCACATACACAACAAGGACATATCAGGCTTTTTATCAATGGTTGCTTGTTTGTTACCATAGCTTCATGTTATGAGGATTATAATACAAAGGTTTTGATCCCCATGCAGTCACAGTTACAGCAGATGGAGTCTGGTTCATTGAAGAGGCTAAGTAGAACTTCATAGTCCTTGCAAGTATGTCTGTTGAATGAAAAGAGAAAAGAATGAAAGGAAGCACATTGAAACCTATTTATGTTAAACATTAAAAAGGTCTTGCATGTACATTGTGGTAAAAGTGGAGTGCATAATCAATTACATGAAAGTATTGATTGAAAAATATGAATGAACAAATGCCATCCTTGAAGTACCTGGGCATACAAACAACAACTTATTCGTACAGCCTACCTGTCAGATATTCAGCAGCTCAGTAGTTCTCCTTCCTCTCTCTGAATTTGTCTCAGTTATCAGGGAATTTGACTTCATTTATTTTACTGAAGAAAAACATCATCCTGAAACAAAAATAAAAAGGTTTATACCTCATTAAAATATCAAAGATCTACTCCATTGATAATTGGTCTTAGTTATAGTGTCAATCATATTCTAACTTTAAAAAAAAACTTAAGGCGCCTTTCATGTAGGCAGTGACTAGGCACCCCCTCCCCACTCAGTTACTAGTAATCATTGATTTACAGAATGACTACCGGTTTCTCTTTTAAAGTCAAGAACAAACATACACATTCTTGCAGTACTATCTCATAAATATGCTTGCACCAAGTTGTACTTGCTATGTCATGGCCTAAGAAAGCCCTAAGTAGTTAAAGTCTATAGCCAAGTTAGTCCCTTCCCTAAAATCAAGTCTAGAGGTCTACATCTTACTTAGATAACCAGCCGACAGTTGGCCTAACCTAGATGTAAACGCAGCCTGGAATGGAGATTTTACAAGGCCCTAATCGTTAGAGCCCAACTTTTCCATTTTAGTTCCATCTAGCATTAGACCAAAGATTGTCTTTGTTTATGTTATCTCCCAAAATGAGCTTCGTGAAAGGGAAAAAGTAAAATGAAAATTTACTGCACTATACTGTACTGCAGTTTGTAGGTCTCTAAGTCTTATATGGTCCATAATTGTTAGTGGTAGGTTTGAATTTTCTTCTGACCCAAATTTGAAAGTAATTAATCAACTGTTGATTATTTGTGTTCCGCCCAGAAGTCTAGGCCAAGCTGTCACTGTCAGGAGTGACTGGTAGCCATGGCAATCGAGCTGAAAATATTAGCTCATGCCGATTTCAAATGAATAAAAGTTTGAGTGTAGATTGCACCTACATTCATCAGACAAAACAATTTTAAATCACTTCATAATGTACCTGTAGACACATCTGCAGATTCATAAAATCAGCAGATCTGTTTAATAAAAATTGTATAAACATGATTTAGTTTACAAAATTTAGGCGTAATTACAGCTTTACTCACCAGCAGACTTTCCAAGAAAAATGGAGTATCTATTTTTCCTGTTCAGGAAATAACTGGTGTTTGGCCAACTGGCTTGGAGACGCCTATGTGGGTGCAATCAATAGCACCGACCATATTAACGCCAGGGAAATGGCAGTAATTATAAAATTCATGTTGGGTCTGCACTCTGCAGGACTGCCTCTCTTGTTGAAGGAATTGAGATGTATTGCTCCCATCTCCTGGCAATGGCTATTGAGATGGACTTCACAAGGCGGGACACCGTAGCTTGGGAGAGGCCTTCTTTTTTCATCCCCATGCATCGATTGAAAAGAACCTGAAATAGCAGAAAATCAAGATGAAAAATATGTTGATATTTGATAAGATATTATAATTTCTCTTTCTCTGTAGTTTACTAACTAATAGTATTATTAGACTAAACTACTGTAACATTATCAACAAATGTATGTCAAAAAAGGAAGCTTCTGTCCATTTCCTTTCAATTTCTATTAGACCTGTCTAGACTATACTCTTATTGATGAAATTTAAATCTAGGTCTAGTAATATTGTTTAAAAAAAATGTTTTTCTTGGGGGGGGGGGGGGGGGTGGTTCTGAAAATCATCATCGTCCTGTAGAAAATTATTGCACCAACAGCCACAACTACTAGCACTGCAGCTCAGGCAGAGGTGATACCAGACCGAAATTTCTGTCTCTTCGTTCGTTAGCCTCTGATTTGGGTAGGGTCGGCTCCTGAACGAGAGGAGCCGATGTTATGTTTAAAAACAGGTTCATTGAAACTAACATGCAATTGAAATTAACATGCCACTTAGAAATGCACTGCAGCTGTTAAGGCACAGTTCATTGTTATTCATATTATTATTAGATGCATACACACAATGAATGTATGCAAGGTCCTCTGTTCACTACATTATACATGTAAAAGCACATGGATTTTGAGTCTGGATTAAACTACCAAAGCAACCACACGTGTTTCTGAAGGCTCCATTTTGTTTGTCTCTATACTTGCATTTATTTAGCTTAAATAGTTATTACTTTCCAACCCACAACACAACAGCCGACACTACCCAAATCAGAGGCTAACGAACGAAAGAGACTGCATGCTAGTCCACTTTTAGGCAACAGCGTCTCAAAAATCCACTATAAAAGTAGTTTCTACGTCTAGCAATGATAGTTTTAAGGTGGTGTTAAGATGGTATATGCGTACGAAAGTACAATAGTGCCAAGAAAAAAAATTACCCGGTAAGAAATTGCTCAATCTCTGGAAACGAAAATGTTAACCGACAATTATTTGCACGTATGGGACTGGTCTGCGAACACCATGAAACTTTACCAAGTTTCCCCAAAATGTATTCAGTTAAAAGCATTTTAGATTATCACCAGTACAGCAACATGAAAGTAACACAAATACTTTATTAGCTGGTGTAACTTTCATGAGCGCTTATCCATACAAAAGAGTGTAAATTGTTATCAAATATAGAAATTCAAATGCAAAACTTACCGTTCACTCTCCGCGGACAGTCGATTTAACTAAAAAGTGACGTCACGCGAAGTTAGGCCGAACTATGACGTATTTAAACCTGCCCTCTGAGCGGCCTAAAGTTAGGCCGAACTATGACGTATTTAAGCCTGGCTTATCTTTAGGCCACCTTCGAGAATAGCAAAAAAGATAGTCCATGGTTTAAACCAGGTTTAGGCCACTGATTTAACTTAGGCCGCTTTCGAGAATACCACCCAAAGACTTTAAACAGGAACATTCCAGCAGACCAACGGTCCAACATATTCACGATGTTCGTTTAGTGAAAAATCCTATAGGAAAACTGAGATCAACTCTTGGGCCACATTTCCATGTACTTTCAATCGCTAGAACCCTCAGATAAATTTTCAGAATGCCTAAGCGGAGAGAGGCTGGGTGGAGACAGAGTTTACTCCACTGCTATTTTAGTAAGCAACAGTACGATCATGCAAAATTCTTTACTCTTAATTTTCCAGGATGCAGACTGTGAGGGGTGACATGCTTTCGAGTAATAGCAATTTAAATTGCTTTTGTCACCCCTGACCAGCAGATTGTATCCTTCTCTCTATCTCCTCTCCATTTTCATAAAGCTGTTTGAATGTATTATGAAATGTCTATGTATTATCTGATTGTTATACTCATTGTATGTTTTCCGATTGGTCAAATAAATAATAATAATAATAATAATAAAATAAATGCAAAACCAAGTAATTCGGCAAACAAATAATAACACACACACACACACACACACACATACACAAAAGGGCAATTTAAAACGCGTTTAAAAACACAAGTGTTCTGAACGTTCCAATCCTGTGGAATAGCTCCCTGATTTTCTTAAATAGTAAGTCCACTCTGTTAATAACGAAAGCAGTAAAAATCTGTGAAAGTATTATGAGGAAAAGTCATGAAAATAACGAAAAGTTATTACATTTGAGAGTTGTAATCGATCAATCGCAAATTGACATCTCACTGGTGCACCCTTTAAGCTTCTCTCCCAGGTTCACTTTAATGGTCGTTGATGAAGGAATAGATCTATTTTGTAACGGAGTTGTGTAAAAAAAAAAAAAAAATGAAATGACTGTGCAAAGGATGCATTTAAAAATAATGTCCCATTTTTATAATATTCTTTCAAAAAATTGTAATCAACAACAACAACATGATTATGATGGTAGACTTCCCCCTTTAAAGGGATAGTAGGCCGAGGGCACTGTTGTCTCATGCACGCTATTAAAGCCCCATGCACTTTCCTACCTGTAGCTACTTGCTCCCTCTATATAGAAAACTTCCTCTATCAGTGCCTGTTGGTCCCCCATGATCCTCTTTTTCTTATGTTAATTGAGAGCCGAGTTGATGAGATAGCCACCTGTCAGTGACCTCGCTGGGTGGTATAATCCCTTCTGGCCCAGTAGTATTGACGGTCTTTAAAACTTATAGCGTATTGAGAGAGATAGGCGCGTGTCACAAATATCTCTCTCAGTACGTTATGGGTATAGTAAAAGAGCCCCCTCCCCGGTCAGTGATAAGTAGATTTCATTAGACTCAATGATGTTATAGGGGAAGTCTAATTATTATCTGGTATTAGTAAGAGCAGAAAAAGAGAAGAAAAACAATCGTGAAATTTTGAGCAAAATCCGATTTAAAAAAAAGCAAAGTTATTACATTTTGAAGTTGTCATTAGGGAAACACAAATTGGCAACATTTACCTATCTTTACTCCGAAGATCAAGATTACATTAATCTTGATCTAAGGAGACACGAACGAACGAACCTATCTTGCGAGGTCCTCTGCAATTTGTACAGAAAATTTCATAAGTTTTCATGTAATGGCACAGTCACACGGCCACTTACGGTAGCTGCGGATGCTTACGGATAAAAGTCCGTAAGCATCCGCAAGGATCCGTATCATCCGTAAGCATCCGTATCCATCCGTAATTCAATCCGCAGGATCCGCAGACATACCCAGATCCGCAGCGGAATTTTGAAAATCTCAAAATTTTGCTGCGGATGAAATATACGTAAGCATCCGCAGGTCCGTAACATGGCCGTGTGACTGTAGCATAACTGATCGCAGATAAGTTTTTTTTAATTTTTGTTTATACAAGGGCTGTATAGAAACATATTTGTAGTCATTATATTTAGGTTGAATGTATAATTAAAAATTTTCTTAGGGGGAAATATATCCCTAGTTATTTTTAGATTTGTTAATAGTTGTTTTGTTTTATTTTTAATTACTACAGAGCAAATTGGAGGGGACCTTGCATGAATTTGTGTTAGATTTATCACAAATAACTACTGTCTTATTTCTGATCAGATTTTCCTAAAACTTTCAGTGACCTACTCCTCATTTGTTGTTCTTATTACAACCAACTTAATATCAGGGTGGACTTGCCCTTTAAATTGCCCGTCATCGATGGGCTTTTTCTGTTCTATTTTTACGAATGAAATAGGAAATATGGTTATTGCCGACGGGGGATCTTAATATTATCAAGTGTACTAGCGATTTCATCCCTTTTAACATTCATAACTACTTTTCATTTCTTCGATTTTTCGCAGACATCGTATTTATTGCTCTGATAATATTGTTTCTACCCAGACCAACTTTCTGCAAGGAGCTATTTCACCTTTTTAAGTACAAAAAGAACCCCAAAAAGCTCTCTATAAAGGGATGTGTGTTCTACTATTTCATTCCATGACGTGCTTGAAGTCGCTCAACGTGATGTCATTTGACATGACGTCACCCATGCCTTGCAATATGAACCCGATCCGGTCACAATAGATTTAAAACCACATACACGTTTTGAATACAAGAACGATCTGACATGAAATGATCTGACGTGATTTTATAATCGAGATTAATTGATGTTGTTCTTTAATTATCCGATTCTTTCACATTTTGAATTCTTTTGACAATCTTATCAATGGAGAGTAATTATTGATTCAGCCTAAAATCAAATAGATGCACCGCAAACAATATCATTTTTCCATTTAGATTGAACATGATAAATAAAGTACCAGAGTATAACTTTTTCTAAGAAAGAGCGAAAACTACCGAGACAAATGCAATATATTGAAGGGTCAAACCCATACATGTACTTGGAATTGCGTCAAATTATACAGTTCGTTATTTTGCGTTGCGAATTACTGATGGTTTGCTCCCACTGCTCTCTCTCTCCCTCCCCCCTCTCTCTCTCTCTCTCTCTCCGTCCGTCCCTCCTTCTCTCCTTCTCTCTCTCTTTCACTCTTCTCCTCTTCCCCTCTACCTCTCTGCTTTAAAAAAAAAATTCTTTAATGTTTGCTTTCAATTTCTAATTTTTCCATCTGCGGACTAATTGTTTTCCTCAGGGGGCACAGAACCTTCAGAGTGAGTCCATCCTGTGTAAGGTCCACTGCAGTGGCGGAAAATCTTACACCATTTACTCCTGCATCAAAGGCAAGCTGGTGGAAGTGAATGAAATTTTATTTTCGCATCCACAATTACTCGTAGAAAAGGTACGTAATCACCAAATTGCATATGTTTTGCTTTATCTTATATTTAAACAGGGCTGCGTAAATATGTTCCTGTTCTTTTCTTTGTTTTGTTTTTATCACTCTTTTGTGGTCCATAATTAAGTCCATTCAAATTTCCTTCAAAGTTGTTATTTTTTCGCCGTGGAAAAAAAAGGCCCTGAATTTCGCTTCCGTTCAAATGTTGTTATGAGCCTATGCACAACCTGAAAACATGCATGTAATCTTTGAATATTTATTGTATGATCCTAATTAAGCAATTGTTTCAATGTTTTTGACAAATTTTACCCCTTCCCCAATCAATATTAATACTGATATTTCTAGATATCGTTAATTAATATTTTTTTTAAATCATTTTAATTAAACAAATTTGAGTCGTATGCATCCTAGCAGGTTGACAAAAAGTGAAGAAGAAAAAAACCCATCACTTTTGCACGTCAATTTAAATGAGAAAAATTGCATAGTTCAGGCCGTATAGACAACCAATCCAAAGGTGACATTACAATTTAGTTATTTATTATTATTTTGTCATAGCGGTCTAACTGAGCATTTGATCGTGCGAAGATCCGATTTATTTCACGATATATCAGATATATATATATATATATATATATATATATGCAAGCTGTTTTCAAATCTCGAAAACAAGTACACATGCATTTATCTTATGGCTTTTGTGAATAATGTCCTTTTGCACATTCATCACATGGGCAGAGAGCGTAAAAGTACACTGGTTTGGAATGGATGGTGTTCTATAACTTGGCGTTTCGAATGTATTAGTAGCCGTTGTGTGGGCTGTATTCATGACAGTATATGCAATAATCACAAAAGGTGATAATATAGGTTTATACTTCTATTTCGAATTATGATTTTATTGATCACCGAATATTGCTTGATCAGACATCAGAAGAGCATAATACCGACTGAAAGTAGGTCGAATTCGTTGTTTTTTCTTATTTATTTGACAGCTCCAATCGAGTGTTTGAATGTATTCACTGCGTTATTCTAGATATGAGGATTACAAGGTCCTTCATTATGTTTTATTACAATTGTCATCAGTCATATTTGGGAAATGAGTTCTTAAGTTTATCCAAACTATTAATTCGAATTTGTATCTATATTCCATATGGTGTGTAGAATCGTGGAAGTACTAATGACTAGCATCTCTGGCGAGAATACCACACATTGAGTTTCTAAACATTTGGCAACTTTCAAAGTAGTAATTTATGGCGTTTTGATTTGATTTCGACATGAGAACAACAAAACATATTGAAGAAGAGAAAAAAGAAACAAACAATACAAAGACCACGTTACTGCCATTATATGACGGTAAGAGGAACGATTGTCGGAATATCAAGTCTTATAGCTTTACATGAGTAGACGAACTGTCGCCAGAAGCGATGAAGTGATGGTTGGACAATGCTTGTAGTTTGTTAGACAGCGATCGATTAAAGTAATACAAATGTAAATGGATAATAGAGAGATATATTGATGTGATGAGTCATTTATTGGGAAGGGATGATTCCCCAATCTGCCTCTCTTTACGACAACAGCAAGCCGATACTTACATGCAGCATCTAACAGCGAGCTTTGACCTACTTCTTTGATAATTCAAATGAAAGATAAAGTTGAGTGCAATACGATCGCCTTATGAAAGAAATTGTCAAGAGGTTATAATATGCTACATTATGAATAATTGTGAATTCTTGACATTTTCATGAAAGATAAAACTGAATGCAAACCGATTGCCTGACAAAAGAAATGTCAGGAGGTTATTTGAAGGGGTGGTTATTTGGGACATGAGAAGAAGATTTCACTTTTTTGTTTTGGGACGATCAAATGGACTCAGTCTTGATAAAAGGAATGGACTCAATCTGATTAAAAACTACATACAGTTGAAGGCCTTGCACAGAGATATAAGTATTCGGGACCACATATACATGCGGTATAAATTAGCGAAGTGCTAACGTCACGTTCGCTCGTCGTCCAGGTTACAGGCCCTATAACCACAGAGGCTGCACATAAGGTGCACCGCGAAATATTTCAAGCAACGGACTTGAGCAGGGCAAATTCAGTGTTTAGGGCTGGTGTAATAACCACACCATTGTTTTGACAACTTCGCCATATCACGTCACATTTCGGTACTCTAATTTGGTCCAAATTCTATCCTATTTTAGTCAATTTTTTAAATCAGGGCTTTTTAAGAACGATCCTTACGTATGAAATTCATTCTATATTCTTTGAATTATGAATAAGAACTGTGTATCAGAACTTAACGTTTTCTTAAACGAAACAATATTCAAAACTAGTCATCAGCTTTAAGGGTATCTAATTACAATTATAGGATGGGAAATGTACTCGAAATAGGTTTCACAGACTGTCTTTGTTTTTACATGGATTTGCAGAAGAATCAAATTCGAATTAACATGTATTGAATTCAGCATAAATGGTGATCATTAATACAATTTAATTTATTATTCAATTCGGTAGCCTAACACGGAGGGCTATGTGGCCATTATCCTCGTTCGACTCTCCGACTACGATTCGCAATTCCAGCGGCTGATTTCTGAAGATGAGTATGGCGAAGTTCTTTCATCGAGGGCCAATGAGTTAGACCGCCCCGAGACGCTCACGTTAGAAGGAGGCAAACATGCGGGGAACGATCCTCCAACTTGATGCTGGCTGGCTGCCCGGATGTTACGAGGTCTTATTGGTTTCCCACGAAGTTTAAGGATTGAGACGATCATAGGCGTACTTGTACATTTTCACGAGAGGGATGACACTTTTTGCGCGAATATCAACTCTCCAGTTTCCCAATGTTGACACTCTCTTGTAGTTGAAACAGAATAAATTGAATATTCGGACACCTCGCGGCGCAAATATGAAGATGAGTTGGTTGATGCCCGAATATCGGAATTTTAAGAATGCTAAGGGGGCTGCAGCATCGTAGTTTTAAAGGTACCAACTCTGCAACATACCATATTTTATAATTTTCATCATAAATATCTATTATCATATGCCAAATATAATGCGTATTATGTAAAATTTAGACATACTGTTTAACATAAAATTGATATTACTTGTGTGCTAAAGAGCTTATAAACAGTCATTCGAGACCAAATAGTACTGTTCTTTGAAAAATTAAAACGATTCGCTTGCCTTGTAAATATTTTCCCTATTTCGTTTTCTACTCCGGAAGAAATGTCTGATTTTCTTCAGACGTGCTCTGCTGTCTGCCCTTCCACATTCCTGTATCGTGATAACACATGAACATCTGCCAAATGTTATCTCTTGATGTATTTTTGGATGACCCCTTTTTATTTAATGTGTCAAATTGTATTGTCTGTCCATTTACGGGTCCCACTTCAGCCGTTAAGGATCATTGGTATCACCATCACTATACTAAAGTGCAACGTAAGGAGAGACAACCCCGAATATGAATAACAGAGATAATTATTGTCGGGATTCAATGGCGTAGCTACGCCCCCCCCCCCAATCGAATGTCAAAAAAGGAGAGATAAGAGTGATGGGAGAGATTAAGGAAAAGGAAAAAACAATGACAAAATATACATGTAAGAAGATAGATTGCTCGAAAACGCTCTTCAAAGATTGTAGTATTATGTGAATTAGTAACGTAGAGAGAACTGTTGTAAAAGGTGCATGGAACGATTATCGAAAATTTCTTTGGGGGCGATCCTATCTGTGTCCTTGATGTAGCGTACATCAGAGAAGAAAAAGAAAATGGAGATAAGAGTAAAAGATAGAAGACATTCGGGAAAAGAGACGGAGAGAGTATGAATGTGTGTCCGTTTCACTCCCGGCCTAGACATTATGACAACTCAAATGTTGTCCTCTAGTCTAGTACAGAGTTTTCAACCGGGTGCTGCGAGAATGTTTTGAAATAACGTCAACTTCATGGATACAAAGTATCAGAAACCGCTAAGTGCCCAAATATATATCTCACTTCGGGTATTTTTATGAAGGAGTAACATTTCAGAGATAGTAAAGTGTATTATTCCTCGCTCGCTTCTCTCGCTCGCAGGATTCAGAAACAGGATAGTTCAGGCAGCGAGGTTCATGAATATCCCCATATATTACATTGTAATAAAAATATATCCGGGCAACTCGCTGCCCGAATATCGACATGATTCGGGCAGCATATGGCATTATAACCTTATTGTATTTTTGTTACCGAAATTAAATTTTATGCTACACCAAAGTGTCTTTTCCCCCCGCTCGCTTCACTTCTCGCAAAATTGATAAATTGGGATGATTTCCGGCAACGAGATGACTGATCCCACGCTACGCCCTTATTTGCTATTTATTAGTGTTATTTGACATCATTGTTGGAAGGGGTACAAGGGAGGTCTTCCAATCAGTAACATAAGCAGAGATGGATTTAATGAAATAAACTGCAGAAAAGGTTGTGTAAACACTGTTTTTTCAATTTGTCTTTTGTATCTGAACGATGAATTAAATGTGTGTGTTTCTGTGGGTGTGTGTGTGAGAGAGAGAGAGAGAGAGAGAGAGAATATATGTGTGTGTGTGTGTGTGTGTTCAATATCTCTAGTTAAAAGGGCTCCTGTGTTCATCAGTTTAGTGGGACATTCAGACAATCGAGGATTCGGCCTCTCATGAGCAGTAGAAAGCTAAGTTGAAAAGCGAAGTTGAAAGAGAGAAGACGATTGTTCTGAATATAATATCTTTATAATATGGACAAAAGTAACACTATTTCAATTAAAGCATGTAGAGAAAGTGCTGTATCGCACATATGATAAGGTGTGTGTGTGTGTGTGTGTGTGTACGAGTTCAAAATATGTTTAAAAACGCTACTCTGACGATCATGTTAATGGTGACGTTTTATAAGCAATCGAGTATTTGGCCTTTAAAAAGGCGTCATAAGCAATGTGTCGATGGCTATGAAGAATACTTTAATCTATTAATGACATTGAAATGTAAAGTGCATCATTTTAATGAGAATCTAAAATCATTTATATTTACAGAGGTCTGGTTTTTCTGTAGTAAAACCCAGACTGGTGTTTCATTGCATCGTTATTTTCCAATTCGGCAACGTGTTTTTTAAAAACTTTCCATCATACTCCCTCTAGAATGACCATTGCTAGTCAATGAATAAATTGTTTCAAGTTTTAAGAATTGTGGGCAATACCGTGGGTACTCCCTTTAAACTCGTCTCAAAGCCTTGTACGACATGACATGGGCTGACGCGTCACGTTCGTGAGGGGGTGACACCAATTTGAAATGGCACACAAATGAATTAGGTCTTTTTCGCGATCAGCTGTCGCTTTTGAGTCTGAACAATGGGTGTTTACCGCAAACCGTCAGGGGGGAAAATTCAACATACCCTGCGGCAACACTAAATCATGAAAAAGGCACCTATCAATATCTCAGCTTTTATTTTCCTTAATCTCTTTGTCATTCCACTATATTTGTTTTTCTCTCTCTTTCTTTCCCTGTAGCTCCTGACATGTCTATTTATTTCGCTTTCGAAGGATTCTTCTTTTCACGGTCCATTACATTCAATCTGAAGAAGCTCTAGAAGGCTCTTCTATTTCTTTGGTCCTAACCATGTTGGCTTTCCATCGCTGCCTTTCAGTCTCTCCCAGGGCTTCCCTGATTCTGATCAGGGGCTGTACTATAGGCACGGTCGATTACATATACTATTTGTAAATCATTATATTGCCTTGCTATCTTGTTAAAACGATTGCCTTCACAATCAATAGCCTGCTTTGTTAGGAGGGGGTTGTGTCCATTGTCTGTTGTTTGTCATGTTTGGTTGTAACAAGATCATCATTTCAAAGCTTGGCAATTAACTCCAAGGGACGATGCTATTACATTATAAGCCTCAGCGTGCCATCAATAAATAGCCAACTCTGTCGGATTGAAAACCCTTCCATACAAGTGTACTTCAATAGGATGGTCCCTCTTTTTTTTAAAACATTTTATATTTCCCAACAGAACAATCGATTAAACAATTTCACTCAAAAAGTTCGGGGTTTCGAAAACAGATCTCCTGATAAAAAGAAAAGATCAACAAGCAAGTGGAAAAGGACTGCGTTTGCTTAACACCACATAGATTATGTTAGTCGATGTGTCGTAATCATGGTACCATTCTTTCTAAATGTATTTATGAAAGCTATATTTCTTCCACACATTTAGTTGGTCTAGTGCGAAGAAAAAAAATCCTCGAGACCACATCATTCAATAGTGATGGATTTACGCTGTTTGATACCTACGACACAAACTTTCATAAACCTTTTTATGGTATCATATTTTGGTATAGCCTACGAAGCGTGATAGTTGCGAAATATCAAGATCGTAATACATTTACATTTCTCTTTTGTATTGGAATGATAGCCTTAAAAATAAATGAAATTGATAAGGATGAACGAAGACATTTTATCCGTCTTGAGAAGCGCTTGTTGCATTAGGTTTCGAGAAAAAAAGTATGAAGCCAATGTTTTACTTTAAGCTAAGAGATGTGTTTGTAAAAGCTTCACAGGAACCGATTCTTTTTTCTCGTGCGCTGTCCTATCACTCAGTCTACAGGACTTGAAAGGTAATCTTTTAAAAATATTTGCATCATTTCTTCCTAGTAGTATTAAGTATAATTTTTTTGTGCGGGGGCGTAAATCTTTGAGACATAATTTTGCGGATGGAATTTTGATTCGTTGATCAGGTTTGCATATTGACTCATCAAGTTCGTGTTGAATACATGAACATAACTGAAAACTACCTTAATAATTAAATATTGTAATATAATTTATTTTTGCAGACTTTATTAAAATCTTTTGGTGATGTAACGTTTGATAAATATCAGTCAGTTGCAGTGTTTGAGTATATGAAGAAAAAAAAAGATACCCAAAAGGGGGAATGCATATTCACGTTTAAAACTGCCCCAAGCTAACCGTTTCTTGTAACAAAAGACAGGGAGCTACGATTTCGTAAACAAGTCCTTTATTTTGCCTAGTGCACTAAGTATTTGTCCTTCCGTATAAGCTACAGAAAATAACAGGGATTCAATCTCATCCTGCCCATTTACTTTTTCATTAGGACTTTTTGTATCTGTCGAAGCTCTATACGTGAATTGTTTTGGCAGGTAAAAGTTCAGTAATTGATTGATGTGTTTTTGAAAACTTATCGTATGCCTTGTTTTTAGGTTCTACAAATCCTCTTCTGTTCAGGTATCACGAAGATGGATATATTGTCGATTGTAATCAGTTCTGAAAACACTTGGGCAAACAATATTGTTGCTTGTATCGATGTATTTTCACACACTAATCCCACGCATAATGGCATTTTCATGGATTCCGTATTGCTATGTCTAGAGGGCCTTTCTTTTCTTTTCTTTTCTTTTCTTTTCCTTTCTTTTCTTTTCTTTTCTTTTCTTTTCTTTTCTTTTCTTTTCTTTTCTTTTCCTTTCTTTTCTTTTCTTTTCTTTTCTTCTCTATTCTTTTCTTCTCTTCTCTTCTCTTCTCTTCTCTTCTCTTTTCTTCTCTTTTCTCTTTTTCTCTTCTCTTTTCCTTTTCTCCTCTTCCCCTTTACTTTCTTTTTCTTTGTTTCTTTCTCTTGTATCCAAGTGAATGAATCAAACAGATTCCTTGAAAATATTCTGTATTCTAAAACACTTAAAAAAAAAAACACCCAACAAAGATACAGCTTGGGAAAAGAATATGATGTTTTAGGGCGTATTCTCTTGTTCAGGTACAGGTTTAAACGTTATTACTATCAAAAGAATATACTTATTATTGGTGTCGCAACTTAAGGTTATATTTTTAAGAAATTGTAATTTAAAATAGGTGTGTGGTTTAACTGTTTGGAATATACATTTATATGATATATCGATTAATATTTTCAGTTCGATTTTATTTCCTATTACATGTTTTTAAGTATTAAAAATTGAATACAAAATACATATAAAAAGCAATGGATATAATAAAATGAAAGTACAAAAAGATAAAATCTTTGGAAAATGGCAGGCATTTAACAGAAAAGGTCTAGACTGTAAGTACGCATGCCGTGTAGCAACATATCTCCGGTACACATAGTATATATCCTACTTATGATAACGAAAAGAAAAATGAGGGAAATGTTGGGAAAACATAAATCAAAGGGAACTTATACATAAGAAAGATAGATTGAGATTGTGATGGAAATATTGTATTTATTACTTGTGTTGTGTTGATGATTTTCCATGTTTTGGGGCAAATATAAACGGTTCCTATGAGATGTTTGCAATCGTTCTGTATTTTGAGATATTACAAACCCGATGTCAAGAAAAGTAATAGAAATCATGAATGTTTTGCACCCGTGAATTGCAAGCTATGTCCATAAACAGATCACATATAATATAATAACAAACATAAAACATCTAGATGCATATTATTTCTTTGGATTTATTAAGCAATTGCATTTGCATTTTCGTAAATATATTTTTTGTACTGTGTTTACAGAGTCACATGACTGAATAACATTGAAATATACCATCAAATAATTTGATTCATAAACATACAATCGTCAAAGTTCGTTGGAAGAAGCGTTGTATAACTGGCAGATAACAAGCACAATGCCGTATGAATTAAGTCCGCCGCACGATGTGCGATTCCACTGCGATCCGACTGCGTTTCGATTTGGGGAGATTTCACAGTTACATTAGATATTACATTTTAAAGAAATGTAATTTTCCTGATTGAGGTTCTGAATAATGATATGAAATTCTGAAATCAAATTTTGTGTACACTGTTAACTTTCTATTCGTAGTTGAGACCAAATTGGCTACACGTCGTAAACAATCGCACGACTTGTCTGACGTCTCTACGATCCTGAGCCGATTTACCGTTTCCAATCACAAGACTTGCAAAACCAGAAATTTTAATTTATTTCATATGACTACTCAGAATCTCGTTCATTATGATTTTAGATAATTTATTTGGGTTTACATATAGAATGCTAATGCAAATTCTTCACAAATCATTTATATTCAGATCAAATCGTTTCGTTTGCGATGGGCTTAAAACGCATTGTTCTCCAACACAATTCTTATAGACAAATTACACATTTTTAATTTATAAACATTCAAATAAATCCTTCAAAAGGACGGTCTCTAATGCACAAATGACTAGAATACATACTTTTCGAATGGCATTTCACAAAAATACATAAGGCAGGGAATGCTATGTTCACACACACACATTGAATCAGCATGATATGAAAAACAGTTTCATGTTTTCTTAAAAAGGCATGTAGAAGAAATAAAATTTGTTCAAAACAAAAAATACACATGTACATCATTTATTTTTCGTTTGATAATATGAATCACCAAAACAATATCCAAACATGTATTGTTATATTAGAAGTGATATAACATGAAAATTATGTTTGAGTACACTTTTTCTGTATCTTACAGAATATGTATGATTGTATTACCTTTTCTTAAAACTATCGTCTCACTAGTTATAGGTCTCATTTCAGTATACATTTTTTTTTATCTATTTGAATCTTAGATACTAGTGAAATATAAGAAGATAAATAAAGGACATAAATAAAGGCCTTTTGTTCTTAAAAAACATTACATTGAGCGTCTTACATAAGTAAAGGCCTTTTGTTCTTAAAATACATTACATTGAGCGTCTTACATTTGAATTGAGGTTGTTGATTTTCTCCGTAGATTTTGTATTTTATATTTAATACAATGTAGTATTAATTTTCTTTATGCTGAATGTATACATTATTATGTATAGCATTCTAAAACAAATGAATTTCGAAGTACGAAACATGGACATCCATCTTTATAACTGAAATTAATATGCTAAAATATGGCTATATACTCGGGTGAAAATCTCTCAATTACTGATTATGGTAAATGAATTTCAAGGCTGATACAAAAACTTATTTCTAAACGTAGAATACAGAAAACAGATGTCCAAATAAGTACAGTCGTCGACATGTTAAAAATCATGATCACTGGATTGGCAAACGAAGGTGGCATATTTTATTTACATAAGTTTAAATCCTTCGTTACAAAAAGATAAAGAACATTGCACATTTACTATGCCTTCTCTTTCCCAGACACCTTGAGTCCTTAGCGTAATTTTTATAGAGAAATACAGAACAAAAATGAATCGAAATAGATTGACATGGGCTTTTAAAACCATGTTGTCGAAGGGTAAAACCCCGTTTACACACACGAAAATACCGCTGACACGTACACACATGCACAAACACGCACTCTCAGGCGCCCACATAGAAAAACATGTGATATCACTTATTAACACAATAATATTAGCCCGGCTTTAATGCAACACTTTGAATTGTTTAAACAATTCTTAAGAACCATGGGGGACCAAGATTTTGGTGAATCGAAATCACAATCAAAGATCAGTTAAGATCAGGTTGAAACTATATTAATTATGACCCTCACAGAAATCATTTAATATTAGTTCTAAATCAAAGTTTCAAATTATTTTGCGTAACAGCTTGAGTTGGTGCTATATAGTAGCAAACTATTTCCATGAGTCATATAATTAGTAACGCTACATCTATTATTTCTCACCATCCAAATATCGTTACCACCCATCAATTTCCCACCGTAATCCAGTGATAAATTTCTTTTTCTTAGGTGGTGAAGTAAGTGGATTTGTATTTAACATGATTATTCAGAAGAAAATTAATTTTGCTCCGTTCATTTTATTTTTGGTTCTCATTTTGTTGTCAAGTTTCTTCAAGCCGCACAGTAGTCAATGTCCATGCGTATTGCATCATTATTCGCAGACTCAAGAGTTGTTTGAGTTACGAATTAATGTGTACACATGTCTCTAAGGCAGGGAACCCATGGCCCCTCCTGAAAATACTCCAGCTTGCCTTCATATCTCGAGGGTGAAGGAATCGTTATTATAGTGAGAATGTATTATTGCAGGAAGTTCAGGGCACAGTGCATTACACAAGACCGGTCGGTCGTAGAAGTACACTCTTGATTATTGACAACACATGTTATTGGGAAAACACCAGAATGGCTTCAAATTCCCCATGAAAACGCACTTATTATGATCCTAAATCGTTTATAATGAATGGACTTTTCATCATGTTCAATCTGAAATCTATATAATGGGTGATTCACTTTATGCTTTGACTGCAATCTTGTTTGCAATAACGTACGCAATTACGAAACATTACAATGGGTTATGTCAATATTGATATCACATGTTTGTTTCATCAGTGTCTCACTCAGAAAAGTAAATATGAAATAGTTTCACCTCGCCCTGTTCAGAACGAGAACTACAATTTTAAAGTTTATCTTTCTGCAAATATGTATATATTAATATATTGTCTTTTCTTGCAGAAATCCTGGAAAGTTAGACATCATTGACCATAAAACACACATCGATAAACAAGTCTCTTTCACACAGCATTGTTTTGAAAGCATTATGATTCAAGTATATTCTTCAAGAATACATGCATGTTTGTAGCCTCGCTCTTTCTGCATTTTGTCATGACTTTCCGTACTGGATGTAACATATGGCGTAGTGAGTGGTATATAGTTTTATCTTTCTTTCTTTATACCAGCCCATACTTTGTCAAAAGTAGCCATTTAATACCATCAGTGCATGGGTACGTAAAGCAATTGCAAAGTTGATGTGCACCAAAACTAGAGTATTATAGATAACGATTGCATTATTTCACACAGTCCATTATGCGATGGAAGGAAGATCTAAAGGTGAGGTTTTTTTAAAATAGATTCCATTAAAGGTTATAATATGTCCCATTTGCATGCTGACAAAATGAAAAGGCTAAATTCCAACGGCACTTAAAAGATAATACTAATTTAGAACTTCACTCAAAACGAAAGGGCTTGAAAATTCTTTTAGTTGGAAAATAACCAATAGTTGTCGAATCGAGTTAAGTGATTGCAATCCTGTTATTAATAGTCTGATTTTCAGACCCTTGTACAGAATGGTCGTACGTTTTGTGCTGCGCAAAGATTCAATCAGTTTAATTTTGGCCATTACAAGAAGTGGGTTATTGATCTACATCAATAATGCTCATTTTATGTATGTTATTACCAAAGAAGAAAAAAAAAGTCAGTCAGTCACTCAATAGTGTCTGACAGTGAAGTCTAGAAAGTAAACGGGTTTCCTTGCATAATTTGAATATCAGGACACTGCTAACTTTTAAATTTCACTGATAGGACATATGTGACATATTCATAATTCCTGCAAAATTTTACTAATTTTGATGTTGGCTGCAAATGGGACATAGTACCTTCAAGTGACCGGTTAATACACCAAGACATATCGTCATTTGCTTACTAAATATATTTTCCATAAATCACCGCTTAATACCTCATTCTCATTTTCTCAGTTGATTATCGTCCATAGCTTGGAAACCCCCGACGTTTGGTAACAAGTCTTTTAGACGAAAGTAAACATCTTTAATTGGTCTGGACTCGGGACGATGGCTTTGGGCATGATGAGTAGGTTTTACTGGTTCGAGGCGATTTCCCCTCTAGGCGCAGTCGCATTTTTCAACAGCCATGTCCTGGAGTTCTGCATTTCTGATGTCACCATCTTCGTCGAAAATGAGAAGACTTACCGAGGTCATTTTGCTTGGTGAGCAACACGGTCCTGCCACCGCTAAGCGATCCATCTGACTTATTAGCTGGGTGTGAGGGTAGCGGTAAAAATAGTGGTCAGGGCAACTTCCTGAGCAGTAGTTGGCATCGTACGTCCTGGGAGCGATGATCCAGTCCCACCCAAATTGTTGAAAGTCCACAACGAGGGGGTACTTACAACACTCGCGTTCCAGCCGATCCTCAGCACACATCTGTTCACTCTGACGTTTCATCCGTACTCTTCTGGTATCGTCTAGCCGCAGTTGCAGAAAGGGCCTCTGATATAACGAGAGAATGATATAGACGATAGTAAGAGTAAAATGCTAAAGTTGTAACTGCAGCTGCAAATTTTCAGAACATATGTGGAAATGAGACCGCTCAGATTGTGATATTTAATATTGCTTAAAGGGAGAGTCCACCCCCAAATAAGTTTGTTTCGATAGAGGCAGAATAATAAGAAAATCAGGTCAGTGAAAGTTTGTGCAAATTCTGAATGAAAATAAGAAAGTTATGAATTATTGAAGTTGTGATCAATCAAATACAAATTGGCAACTCTGTGACTTATTATACGAGCTCTCCTTCATTTGCTTTGTGCATAATATTCCATAAAATCATGTTTTCTTCGTTATTGATGACGGAATATATATTTGTTCCTTGCAGGGGGAGTATAGAAACATATTTGCAATTATTATATTTAGGGTGCATGTATGGTTGAAATTTTTCTTGAGGGAAAATGAAAATTTTAGATTTTTTTAGTACTGAGCAAATGGAAGTTGAGCTCGCATGATACGTCATAGAGTTGCCAATTTGTGTTTGATTGATCACACATATGGAAACGTTGTATCATCCGCTCAATCTGACTTGCGTGCATAGAACAAATAAGCATTTTTCCATGAAAAAGTGAAGTTTTCTAAAATGTGCGTTTCTTTCCAGCATTGGGGCGCCCGGAAGTCACTCGGGTAACATCTCATAAAGTATAATATAAAAAGACCATATGCAAATTTTCTGTACTTTCGTCGGAAAAAATACATTTACCCGGCACAATGTCGTGTCTTTTTGCGTTGGAGAAGAGCAAATAACGAGTTTCAATCGCACTTTGGCCGCTCTCGCAAGCTCTCACTCGTTTCACTGTGGTCAAGCGACTTTGGGGCAGGCGGTTAATGAAAATACTAATCGTTAGCTTTCTTTTGGTATTAAACTTGTTTTGATTGATTGTATAATTTTGTCGGAATAAAGGAAACAAAAAGGCTCGACCAATAACTTATCAGTGTCTGAATTGACCTTTTGACCTTGAATTCCCTGATGCAAGCGCACTAATGACGTCATCTTCGCTAAATCGGCGTCTTATATTGTAAAATGCGACACCTTCACAATGTTAATACATCTTTTGTTAACTATTAGTAAGATTTAACATATTTTTTCTGATATCACTGAAGTTTTGGATTGTATTTAATAATTAATTTTAAAATAGAGCCATTTTACTGTTTAAATTACTGGATCGTACCATTAAAGTCGCAGGGTAGAAAGATGCATTTTCCAACCGCGCCAAATTTAATTTACGTTTCGAAATTCTGTTGAATGGGTTCGTGTTGTTAAGAATCCACTGCTTTCTGCTCCAACGAACGTCCACATGCGGAGTCTTTTATCAACTAAAGTATTCAAATTTATGGATGCTTCCTAGCTTCCCAGGTGTTTGTGTTGCTGTTGGAGCATGTTATTCACCTGCTATCATTTTTTGGACTCCAATTGCCAGAACGCAAATTTCATTTTGGTTGCATAGTTTCATCGGAGTCGTTTATCAACTATATGTATTAAAATTTATGAATGCTTCCTCCCCAGGTGTTTGTGGTGTATATGCATTTCATTCACCTGTTATTATTCTTTGTACTCCGATTGTTAGAATACAAAATGCATGTTGGTTTAACAGTTTCATGCAATAAGTAAGTTAATAAAAGAGTATGTTCTGCACAATAAAAACAATGTGTGTCCCTATTGTACAATGTAATGTGTCCCCTCATTTTGTAGTAGCTAATTTACCCATTCGCATAATGGAACTACCTGCCCGGTGAAGCCAGGGGCCCGTGACCCCTGAGCACTCAACACCATGTGATCAACTTCTTTTATGAGACAAAATACAAGCAAACGTTTCCATATGCTTCAAAAATCCTAACTTCCTTATTTTTAATCGGAATTTGCTCAAACTTTCACTGACTTGTTTCTCTCATTTTTCTACTCCTATTAAAACTAACTTAATTTCAGGGTGGACTTTCCCTTTAAGAAAATGTACGAGAGAATGAAGAGATATACAAAATAAAGATATTGTTAGCATGATGTGATGCCTTTTAGCATGACATGGGCGCAGCCATTTTCTTGAAAATGTGACTAACCAGGCGCACTTGTACAAGTTTCATGCACCAAGCTTTAGTTGGAAAGATTTTTTTAATTCAATAACAAAACCTTTCTTTAAATTTCAATTGGGGAAATTCATAGCTGAGAAGGTAGAAATTATATTGGTGAAACATATATAACAGGGGAACAATTGTAACTAAAACATTTAAGTATACTGAAATATAGCAGTTGACAAATCAATTTTATATATGAGAAACCTTCATCCCATTTATGCAATTTGCGTTCTGGTAACTGTAGTACACCGAATAATAGCAGGTGAATAAAAGGCTTCATCACCACACACGTCTGGGAAAGAAGCATCCCATCAATTTAAGTACATTTACTGGATTTACGGGACGCACGGCCAGCGCATTGGAAATGTGCAATGCGCTGGCCATGTGCGTTAGGTGTGTGTCGTCATTCGTTACTCGTTCGTCGAGCGCGCTGGACCAACGCTATGCATTCGTCGTCATTCGCTATGTGCGTCGGGATTTTTTGAGCATGCTCAAAAGTGTGCGCAGAGCTCGACACATGAATGTACATGCCAAAAGGACGCCAGACATGCGCGGAGCGCGCTAGACCAACGCCAGACATACGCGGAGCACACGCCTTGTAAACGCGCAGCGCGCTAGCAACACGCTATGCATTCGGTGTCAGCTCGCTAGCTTCTCCCAAATCCTGACAAAAGTCGGACTCACGACTTTTTCCGATTTTCAATGCGCGGGCCGTGCGTCGTCTATGTGTGACCGGGCCATTATCAAGAAAATGGCGATGCCCATGTCTTGCTGAGAAACTGCATTATTCTTGCGCAATGCCTCTTTCATACACTTTGATAGGGAATCTTGTACATTAATGTGCAAGAATATACTAAACCTCTCAGACTAATTTTAAGATATTTTTCTTGAGTGAGGTTTCCGTTTACATTCTTATATATTTTAATAAGTGGCATCTATAACAGTTTTGAAGGTGCCGAACTAGAACGCTTGAAAGGAAATTCGCTAACGTTTATGCAAATGTAAGTTGAATGACACATGAACGAAAGATTATTGTTTAATGGACAGATATTTTTTCTTCTCGAATCAGTCTTGCCGTTGTATTCTCCATTAAAAAAATTCAATCTCGACTATTAGGCATGTCAGGAAGAAGGAATGGTCAGAGCGATTACATGGAGCATTACTCACTCTTGGTTCTTCTGTCGAAGTCTCAGTTATGAGCACAGAATTGCCTGCATCGTCTTCGAGCTCCAGCACGATGCCAAGGTTGGTCTCAGGTTCGGCCGCCCAGCCTTGCACAACGTTGGTGAAGTCAACGCTCCTCCACGCCCCGACTCTTAAACTTAGCTGCACCTTGATGTTTGCAACTAGACGAAGCTTAGTCTGTCCTGGAGGGTGCAGTCGAGCCGTGATCATCTTGATTGTCATTTGGTGGAGTGTGTTCTGGACTACTTTGGCGGGGGACACGTAAAAGTAAAGCTTGGCACTTGACACGTGGTATCCCACTATTTTCTCGGCAACGTTGAAGTAGCAACAGGACGGGGCGTCGGTTCCATGCGTCTGGAGCGCTGTGGAATAAATGAAATAGATAACGCGTCATGATCATTCGAGGAAAGCTAGTAACATAAAAACAGAAATGACAAACTGAGCGCCGATCCATCTCTAGAAGGGTCGTATCCTCCTATTGCCTCATAAACCCGAGATATTCCAACAGTGAAAGTAATCTGGAGGGCGTTTCGTCACCCCTCTAAAAGGTCCAATACTTCGACAATGTTGTCCACCTGAGGATATATTCAATGACTTTGGGACAAATTGGGAAAAGAAACAGGAGTATGGTCTTTGTTGTCACAGCGGTGTTGCCCGACTATTTTTTAGCAGTTTAATGATGATGGTGTTGCAGCAAGTTATCGAACAGTTGCGGATATCTTGTTTTCAATCAAGCAAACTTCATTCTCGTATGATTTTCAATTTGTGTTTAGTTGTCTAAAAAGAAAAGGTAATTAGAATTTTCGCACGCCGAAAACGTTAAGAATAACTTCGTCCTCTCCTCGGAAAAAAAGAAGAAGAAAGAAATGGTTATCCTCTTTACTTTTAGATGTTATTGTGTATAAACCAAAAATCATCTATGATCTGTTATTATCTTCTCTTTTTGACATTTAGCACATCACTTAAACATCTTGTTCGTCCTATAATAAGTAGCCTATCGTGTGCTATTAGTTTGAGCACACTAATAAACTGGTTACAAACACCTGCATGATTCTTTACAGTAGAGATGAAAACAGATCTGGGGGTGTTTCATAAAGCTGTTCGTAAAGTTACGCATTACTTTACGAACGACTTGAATACGAAGTGCCAGATAGGATGCCCGAAGTTTTTCCTGATGTTTTAACAAAGTGTGACTATATTGCCAATAACCTCAATTAAATTATGGCAAAAAATACACTTTGCGTTAAAATGTTTATTATAATAAGAATATATATCTCACAGTGCAACTTTAGTCCATGCTGTTAAAAAATATTTGAGCACCCCATTTGGCTTTTCATATTTAAGCCATTTGTAAAGTCATGCGTAACTTTACGAACAGCTTTATGAAAAATCCCTGGTAAAGGGAGAAAACTATTTCTTCAAGAGTCTACCTTGGTAGCAAGATGCTAAAGGGAAAAACATGCGTCAGTAATCCTTTCGTTACATCTTTCGATGGCCAAAGTATTTAGTTTGTTATATTGACATGGAGCGTATAAATACGACTCGAATAGGAAGCAAGAGTGACAGATCGTGAAGAATACTTGTCAATCTTGTGCAGGTGTGAGAAGGACAATGTCTATTGTCTGACTGTCATGTTAAGTAGGCTCTTTACACAGGGGCAACTCTAAGGCGTACTTGGTGATGTTATCAATAAGTACTTTTTGATCGCAAGCCAGCCCAACAAAATGGATGCGCTTTTCAAACTCTAGACAGATCTTTTGTTGTACTTGTACCGTTATAAACAGATTATTTGTTTCTGAAAGCAAATGGCAAGATTTGGTAAACAGCCATGACAAAGCAAGAGAAACGCGGCGCCTCGGCCACTTGGCTAGAACACAAAATTCAGTATCCACGTGTTCAAGGATGTCAAGTGCCCAGAAAAGGCCAAGAGAAAATCTGTTATCATTTGTATTTTGTGAGAGTGTATTTTTGCAATCACTTGGATACCATACAGAGCAAATCGACATTTTGATCAGAAGAAAAAAAATATTATTCGATATTATTTTATGAATCAACTGTTTATATTGGGTCTAAGTGGTAATAAACAGGATTTATTACGGTACTTGAAATAAAGAATGTCAAGTTTTAAAAAAATAAAATAAAATGAGTAAAAATTGAATGGCAAATTATTATTCCACTCCGCACCGATACGGGGTCCCCACGTCCATTCAGTCTCACTCTCATAATCGAGACACACAAACGTGTAGGAAATAATCAAGATGAAATCATATAAATGGTGTTGCTATTATTGTGAGGCTAAGTAACATTGTTATTAATTCGACTGATTGCACTTTACAGTAGCTGCCCTGTCATATTAGGAGGGACAAGGTCATAGATTCAGGACTATTAGATTTAGTATCTATACCGAAAGCAGTAGATTTCAGGATTGTTCCCCCGATTAATCAAAATCAAATGTCAAAAAGAATATTTCAGGGTGGGTAATGATCTGACCCAGCCCACTGTAAGAGACATGCAGTCCTGTTCGCATATGCAGAAAGGATGAAATTATGTAAACAACTTAACCGTTCTTTCTTTCTAAATTTGACACCCGATCATACTAACAAAGTTGACTCTCAAATGTTGAATTCAAGTCAAGAACTTTGTGTTGCTATAACTTCTTAAAGGTACTATGTCCCTTTTGCAGCCAACCTCAAATGCTGTAGAACTTTGCAGGAATTATGAATATGTCATGTATGTCCTATCTGTGAAATTTAAACGTTAGCAGTGTCCTCATATTCAAATTATGCAAGGAAACCCGTTTACTTGCTAGACTTCACTGTCAGACACTATTGAGTGACTGACTGGCTTTTTTCTTCTTTGGTAATAACATACATGAAAAGAGTTGTAAAGGGTACATGAACATTTGTCTACATCAATAACCCACTTCTTGTGATGGCCAAGATTAAACTGATTGAATCTTTGCGCAGCATAAAACTTATGACCATTCGGTACAATTGTCTGAAAATCAAGACTATTACTTTTGGGCTCTATAGCCCTAAAGTCGATTTGACAACTAATAGTCGTTATTTTCCCACTTGAAGACGTTTTCAAGCCCCACCTTTTTTAGGGAAGTTCTAAATTAGTATTATCTTTCAAATGCAGTCGGAATTTAACTTTTTCATTTTTTGGCCTACAAATGGGACATAGTACCTTTAATGAATAGATATGTAACATATTTTTGGAACAAGTCATTGTACTTCGTAATAATGGGCAAATTTCTTAAAGTTACAAAAAAATTCGCGTCTCCAAATATGATATTTGGAAAATAATGAGTTTTTGTTAGATATAACATTTATAAGACTTTTACCGCTTTCAACTGAAAACCCAAATTTTAGTCTCATACTTTGGCCTGCTAATGATGTTGCATGTTATTCTAAGACGTAAATGAGTTATCTGACACGCCCAATATATACAAAATGATGCGACGAGGTGAAACCGAGAATCTGTTTCCTATAATCGTGACGTTCCAGCATTTATTGCTGATGATATAATTATCGACATTTGGGCTGTCATCAAAAGGAATACCAACTGTGTTGTAACGTGTTTAAACAAACAAACAAAATCGAAGAAAGGATCTAACACTCATCTGTCTCACTCGTACGCATATCTATTCCTAGATATTCAAAAATCTCCAATTATGACTCACAGTTCTTCCCTGCCTTTTAATTCATATCTTGCGTGCCACATACCGCACGATGCGGTAGACCTTCTCTCTCTCTCTTTCTCTCTCTCTGTCACGATCGAATTCAGTTTATTGATGAATCGGCCGGGTGACGTCATATCTTACAACAACCCTTAAACATGGCTTTCAATAGACGGGGTGCTTTTGAAAACCTTCTTGCGAAGGTCTCGATCGATATTGGCAACACTCGAGTCCAGACCGGGAGATCATTCCCATGGCACGCGTTAAACAATTTACCCGCTGGTTACAGATAATTAATGCAAAAACATGGAGGACAAGTTTTCTGTCATATCAAGCACATATTGTGCGAAAGGAAGGAATGCATTCCACCCATATCTTTTGAGAATTTAATCACGTTTCTCTTCTCCCCAATGCTATCTTCTCTTTATGTAATTTTTGTACTTATTAATTTTTACTAATCTAATCGTACTTAAAGCTACGATTAACTTTTTAGAGTTAAAGGAAAACTTTACCCGAGGAACACGAATGCTCATGTATTCGCTCTGACCATTTCTTCCTCATGACATGCCTTCTAGTCGAGATTGAATCTAATGGAGAATACAAAGGCAAGACTGATTCGAGAAGAATAAGTTTCTGTCCATAAAACAATAATCCTTCATTCATGTTTCTTTCAACTAACATTCATATCAACGTTTAATTAGCGAATTTCCTTTCAAACTTTCTACTTCTGCAGCTTTAAAACTCTTACAGATGTCACTCAATAAAATATATAAGAATGTACGCATTCTTAAAATAATTCAACCAATGGTTAAAAAGAAACCTAACCCCAAAAAATAACTTAAATTATTCTGACAGATTCATATTCTTGCCCAAAATCAACAAGATTCACCAAATCATTTTCTTGATAACATGACGTCTTTTATGTGAAGTCATTTATCCAGTAAATGTATTTAAATTGATGGGATGCTTCTTTCCCAGGTGTGTGTGGTGATGAAGCCTTTTATTCACCTGCTATTATCCGTTGTACTACAATTACCAGAAGGCAAATTGCATAAACGGGGTGAAGGTTTCTCATATATAAAATCGATTTGTCAGCTGCTATATTTCAGTATTTTAAAACGTTTAAGTTACACTTGTTCCCCTGATATATATTTTCCCAGCTATGATTTTTCCTTATTGAAAAGTAAAGGTTTTATTAATGATTTAAAAAGTCTTTCCGACTAAAGCTTGGTGCATTATACATGAACAACTTCAAATGGTACGTCACATTTTCGAGAAAATAATTGCGCCCATGTCATGCTAGAAGGCATCACATCATGCCAAGAATATCTTGTACATTTTCGTAAGGAATATTGTACATCAGAGGGCATGAATACATCTCATTTTCGAAATATCTCCGCTTATTCTTTTGGGTGATGGAAATTGGTTGATCAGCGTACTTCACTATAGATATATTAAAAATTACTTACAGCTTGATTAAAAGAAAAATTATTTTCTCGAGTGTATGAAAAGAGAAATTTGTGTCTATTGTATTTCTTTGTTTTAGTGCACTAACTAAATGGATCTGACAGAAAATTGTCACAGTTAAATATGTATTAAATACTTCATCCACAACGGTAGTTGGTTCCATTAAAGTCATGCCAAGCCAATAGATGGGTCCCGCTCGCGGTTCACCTGAAGCTACAGAAGCGTGTGAAGTATAAACTTCCTGCACCGTTAGACAAATGATAGTGTCTTCATTTGAGAACACGTCAGTGGCATAGTTACATGGGCACATGCCCCCCCCCCCCACCCCAGCGAAAATACGAAAACAAGAGAGAAACTAAAGAAAAGCAGAGAAGATGAAAGAGAAAGGGGGAAGGGCAGAGATAGTAGGACACCTTTCCGCACCCTTCGCTGGCCTTGGTAATTCGCATCTTATTTCTCGAGTAAGACAGGCATTGACATCACAAAGGGAGGCCCTTGTGTTCACGGGAAGTTAAGATAGTCATAACATATGTGTACGCCTACTCCCTCATTCTCAGTCGAACGGTGAATTGGACTATCAACACTTTCCGTCACATTACTCCAATCGCCAATTTAAATTAACCTAAACCCTTCCCTCTCTCAACTACTCACGGTGCGCGCGCGCGCGCGCGCGCGCGCGTGTGTGTGTGTGTGTGTGTTAATTGTTATGTTTAATATATTTTGTATTCAGAAGTGCATCAATCAGATGTGATTTTTGTTACGTCTAGGGACCGACCTTTGACCCCCCACCACTCGAAAGTTGGACTCAGTTTCGAACCAGATCCCCCTGAGCAGTATGTAGGCGAATACAGAGAGCTGACCAAATGAATGTACCGCTAGACCAACTCACATCACATTGAGATGTCCCCAAATTATCACAATTATCATTCTATATAAAATCGTTATTCCTTTGTTAAAACTGGAATGTTTAGCATTAAAAGAAATGTAGTATGTTTCCCCGCTTAGAATGGGAAGATACCTAGGAAAGGGAAAGGCATAATAACCTTCAATTTAGGCCAGAATTTATTTGTATGGCGTTGCCACGTATATGAGTCATTCAGTGAAACCAATGTTTAATTGGTTATCGGTGATGTTCTATTGAGAAGGTTAACCTTTTATCCCTTGATAACATACTGGGTAGGTCTACGTATAAAGCGTTTGATCTATTATAATATATTTTAAAAAGTTGTAACTCTAAAATTCACAATTGCAGATTAACATAAGTTTTGTGACATTTACTTCAAATCATATTGTTAACATTTGAAAGATAATTTGTGGACACATTAAAGGCATCGTTTAACAATGTTAAATCTGAGATGCATGGTCCTATGTGCTATCAGTGTCTGTGATATGGTGTAATATTAATGCCCTAAAAAAATGCGCTTCAAAATGATCATGAAGTGCCTCAAAAAAGTAAAAATATTTGAGTGAACGGTTTTACCATACTCATTTTCCCCAATAGTATTATATAAACCATTAGGAAAACGAAAAATGAAATTTCGATTTCCAATCATAAATATCTTGATAATCAGACAGGCAAACGGCTTGTAAGAGTCATAGGATTCCTGACTGACCTAAAGGTTTATAATTATGATTGCAGCATGAGCTAAGTCCAGGATTTTGTTTCAGAACCTGAGGCAATGTTACCGAGTCACTTTAAAGGTACTTTGTCCCGTTTGCAGGCCAAACAAAAGAAAAGTTTAATTTCCAACGGCATTTGAAAGACAATTCTAATTTAGAACTTCCCTCAAAACGAAAGGGCTTGACATGGCTTTTAGTGGGAAAATAACCATTAGTTGTAGAATCGACTTAAGTGATTGCAATCACATAAGTAATAGTCTGATTTCAGACCCTTTAACCAAATGGTTGTACGTTTTGTGCTGCACAAAGATTCAATCAGTTTAATTTTGGTCAATACAAGTATTGGGTTATTGATGTAGACAAATGCTCATTTATATTATATTATTTATGTATATTATTACCAAAGAAAAAAATTGTCAGTCAGTCACTCAATAGTGTCTAGAAGGTAAACGGACTTCCTTGCATAATTTGAATACTAGGACACTGCTAATGTTTAAATTTCACAGATAGGACAAACATGACATATTCATAATTTCTGCAAAGTTCTACACAATTTGATATTGACTGCGTAAGGGAAATAGTATCTTTAAATTAAGAAGATTTTTGTAGGGGTAGTTTATCTAGAATAAGACATTCATTTTTTTTCTTCGCACTTTATCCCACCCTCTACTACCAGGTCACTCCCTATCAGTTTGGAACATATAGTTTTGTAGAATACCTGGTAAGATCTAGGAGTAATAAAGGGTAAGAATATTTAACATGTTTAAGAAAACACTGAAGATCTATCTCTTCTTGCAGTAGCGTTGTACTTATCTCTAATGTTTGTGTTAACCAATTTCATATTATAAAGAGCGTAGAGAATTATGATTATTACGCGCTACACAAATCTAACATAATGATTATTATATGAACGTCAGACAAGCTCTTTCCTTATAATTTAGACCCCCCCCCCATCCGTTTAAAATATTCCTCGGATTTTGTCAACCTAGCAAGAGCGGTGAGTGCACAGTGTGCTGGAGCACTTGGGTCCCCCACCCACACATACACACCCTCTTAGGCACGCACGCAACTAACCAAAATTGATATTTTGAATTACTTGACTATACAATCATTATGGTATAAACATTAAACAATGTATAGGTGCCCTAGAACACTTTCGATCGTGTGGGCATGGTGCTTGTCGAAAGAAAATTGCTCACGCAAGCTTCAGGTTGCCCATGGGTTTCCTATAGGTTAGTCCACGGGTTTACCAAAATGAATCAATATTTCTTTTCAGAAGAGGTCCTCTGATTTGAAATGATAGAGAGTACCTAAAAACAAAATTTCGACCATACATAGGGGAACCCTTGTGCACATCAATCTCCTTTCTAATAATCGACGTGCGCAGTGCGCACCCTACTCTTATCTGAAGTAGTGACTTTCCACTGAATTCATCACATAAATTGCAAGCGTCTCATACAAGAAGGTCATGATCCCGGATCGAAACTTTCAGATATACGAGCAAATGTAACCAAAAAAGGCTATTTGCTTTTAAATGACAGTAATCATGTTGATGGAAAATCATACGGCAATTTCCAAGAAATAGTATTTCATAATTAAAATTATTCAATATTTGCAATGATATGAATGTTCAAATGCAAATAAGTAATATTTGGAGAAAAAAAATCAATGGCTCCGTCAAGCTTTATCCTTGCCCACGCTCGTACCTATTTGAGTATGCTAGGCGTATACAGTTGCCCCTCCTCTTATTCACAAATTTTATCCAAATAGCACTTCTTATGTGTTACATATAAAAGTTACCAAAAATGATTTGTGGTTTTCAATTTCTAGCGATATAAAAATTCACTGTTACCTTAAACGTGAGGAAACTGTAATCATGTTGCTTTCTATGCTACTTTAAACGCAGGGACGTCGATCAGTTTATCATGATGGTGCCTCGGGCAAGCACATGTTAATTAAAGAATACGCTCCGAGGGGGTAGTTCAGGTTAAAATTATTTTGGGGGTACCCCCTCCCCCTCACCCATGCCTCTTTAATCAACACCCTTATTTCTACTATTTTCAATGTGTAAGCATGACATTTTCTTTTGTTTTGTTAAGGACATACATAGACTTCCTAGTCTACTTTGCGCTTTTAAAATCAATAGTACTGTTTTGTATTAGACCTATTATTATCATCTTTTATCAGTTTTGCTCTAATGATTGTTCTTCTTATTATCATTATTCTCATTAATATGATTTATTTACAGACAATAATATATTAAAAATTAAGCCATATAGTGAGCAACTTGTTCGTTGAGATCCCGGTGCTAAGACCCGAAAAAGAAGTTTATTCTTAAATGTTACACTAATAAATCTCGAGACTCCCCTCCAATAAGCATGATTGGTGTAACTATCTGTTTGAACTGTTGAAAGGATTGTAAAACCATCGTCTTTGGCAAATAATAATGTGAATGTTAACAAAATTATTTACTCACGTCTTTTGGCAAATATGAGGATCCTTTCAAGTTGTGCTGGGGCAGGGTCGATGTACTCGGTCTGTGGTGAATCTGACTGGACCGAAGGATTGTTCTGGTACTGTGGATAATTTTGTAGCAAGTTTTTAATGGCTGGGTTCTTGGGCGGAGGTCCTGTGATATTCGGAACATGCGTCATCTGTAGTTTCTCCAGGATGCGTCTTTTGATACTTTCAATGCGGAATTGTTTCTGCTGTTCCCGTAACCAGCACGGTGGACAGGTGGATAATTCCGGTGGAGGGGTCATTGCGTCTTCGCTCCCGTTTGACGCGCTGGTCAGATCGGGGTCTGGGCTACCGTCATCAGCGTGGACGTCTGATGAGGTGTTTTCGGCGAG
Source organism: Strongylocentrotus purpuratus (assembly GCF_000002235.5). NCBI lineage: Eukaryota > Metazoa > Echinodermata > Echinoidea > Camarodonta > Strongylocentrotidae > Strongylocentrotus > Strongylocentrotus purpuratus. The sequence goes on from NW_022145553.1 coordinate 794,025, forward strand.
GATTTCATCGGGCTGTTGATGGGCGGACATGGGGATGATGCCAGCGCGTCGCCTCCATGACGGGGGATGACTCGCTATCGTTAGGCAGACGAACTCGACGATGACTAGCGCCAAGTAGACGTAATGATTGAGCTGGGCCATTTTTTGTTTTAGTGCAGGGGGTTGTGATGTGTTCCTCTTCCAATGTGTGACCCGGTCCGAGTGAATCTTGTGGGTGGAATCCCCGCGTATTTATTCCTACCGGTGGCGTGGAGATCAAAAAGAGGGTGGGGTGTGCGTAGCTTTGTAAGTGTGCGTGTGTGTGCGCGTGTGTGCGTGTGTGTGCGTGTGTGTGCATCAATGGCTGCTTCGCCGAGTAGCAGTGAACAGCTGATCGAAGATTTCTTGTCTTTTTGCCCAGGTCAGTGCCGGGGCCACTGGCCGTACTCAACGCCCATTGGCTGACCAGGCTTGGCAAGGAGAACGTATCGACCAATCGACAGAACAAGCGTGCGCATGGTCCACGACTCCTTAGCAACAGGCAGATGAGCTCATAACAAAAGCTTAGCACACTCCCCCTTCTTTCCACCACGGCACCTCCCATCTCACACAAACTGTGTGCAAGTCCCACACGAGCACACGAGCTCCTCACTCGGCTGCCAGAAGAACATACATGAAAAGAGATAAAGAAATTATATTCAAGATCACTTTGTAATTCAATGTGAATTTAACGATTCAATGCCATTCGTGTATCATTGGCGAGTGTGTGCTACCCCTCGTCGATGTCAGGTAGTGAATCATAGAGCGAAACTTCTCTCTCTCTCTCTCTCTCTCTGCTTCAATGGGACCCCGGGCAGCGATCAGCTGATCACCAGCTGGAGCCGGTTATTATATTCGTATCCCCCTCTCTCCCCCCCCCCTCTCTCTCTGTCTATCGTTCGCGAGTGCATTCCAAGCTATACCTTCTATCTCTTCGAGACTTTCCCATAGCTCATATTTTCTTCTGCCAGCGGTGTCCTACTGCTATATTTATTTAGGAGGCAGTAGAATAAACTGATGAAGAGAAAGAAAACAAAAAAGAAGGAGAAGAAGAAGTAGAAGTAAATCCATAGAACTGTGTTTTCGGAGCTTAGGTACACGGAATTTTGACTTAAGGGACCAACAAAAGATGTTTTAATCTTCAGATACATTAATGTGTTTAAAGTTGTTTGGGGGAATAAATGAAGTCAAAATATGATTTTAAAATAATTTTATCCTTTTTTCCCCTCGTAATTCTAAATGCACCCCTTATCGCGCGAGATTAGTTGAAATTATGAGTTCAAAAGTATTACATTTTCTTAGAGTATCGGTTGTAGTTTCCCCTCCCGATTAACCACTTATGTGCTGATCCCTGACACATTTGATACCGGAAGAAAGAGAAAAGCATGAATATTTCAAATGGCTGGTACTAAGTAAATATTGAGTGAATATGTGTTTATTTTTGGTTTGAGAAAGGAACCGATTGCTCAACTTTAAACTCTAATATATTTTTTGTATTTTGTATTTTGTATCTGTTTTCATTTTATCGAATCTTGTAAATATATGATTCTCATGTTTTGCTATAATGAAATATACAAAGAAAAAAAACCTCTGATATAAAGAAATAAACTTTGGTGATTAAAATCACAAACAAATAGCAATAACTTCGTCAAATTCCAACCAATTCCCTTGAATGAGGTATCGTATAAAATGTAATTCCTCACTCTTTCAAGTAATACCAATAACTCAATTTTCATTTTTACTATGAAGTGTTGGGTTTTACCATAGCAGAATACACATACACAAACACACACACACATGCGCGCGCGCGCGCACACTATATCCAGTTGGCTCGCCCACGGATAGTGATTAATACAAGCCTTTATTTGAAAGTTATGTAGCAATTCCAGACAGATCTATTAGCTCTGGAACTTAAAGGTAAAACAAAGTTTTGGGAAATTTTTGAAAATTGGGTGGATAGTGATTCTTTACAATTTTGAATATTTGGATGCCCCTGAGGATGTTTTATAAGCACTAGAAAATTTAGCCCCTAAAATACTTCTGCTTTCGAGACAAATTGAATATAAAAATTTACCGGTGCTCCCGGTAAATGTTGATAAATGTCAAATAGCGCCTACGGCCGAACAATGGAAGCTGTGGCTATGTAATTTTGATATATAATTTCCAAACGGGAATAGCTATTCGGTCGATTTTAGTCAAGAACCATTGTTTTATAGCTTAATTAATATCTTGACTCTGAGAGGTAGCTATACAACATAAAGAGTTTATCATTTACAATGTTATAAATTTAGACTCCATTTCAACCGCTGAATATTGTAGGATCGCATATGCTTCAAATATGTTCATTTGAACCAAGTTCATGACCCCATACCAAAACTTTGTATTACCTTTAAGCTGAAGTCATTTATAACTGACTCACAAAGGGGACTCCACTCGCGCAGAACATGTACATGCTAGTGGCCCGATCAAAACCTCTATCGTTCAGACAAAGGTAATTAGTACAAACACTTAACACTTAACATGCCAAACCTGCCAGTCACAACAACAGGACGATACCTGATGCAATCTCAACTACGCCAATATCGTACAAACGTCAAACCAACTGACCGATGTACTTGTAATGGGCGATTCGATGCTGTGGAAAATAAAAAAAACCCAAGAAACTTTCAAACTCGAAATACAATATGTATGGGTTTGTAAAACGCTCCCGGGGGCTAAAGTTGAGCAGATATTTGGAGCCTCTGCTCCCCTACCCAATGATCTCAAACGAAATGAAATAATCATTCATGTTGGGAACCATAATGAGCAGCATGAACTTGTCGCTATGGTCGAATCGATGGCTTGTATCTCTCAAAGTCTTGCCCGTCAGTAAAGCGGATCATCTGGAACTCTATCATTCAAAAGAAATCCTGTCTAAAGCAAGTTGATGCAGTCAATACTTAGATGCAATCCATGCGGGCTAAACATGGATGGGCAGTCATTGATAAAGCCAACATCTTTAACGTAGATAATCATTGATTTTAAAAACTAACTTTATTGTCATTATTGCAAAGTTGAAACTTTGATTCGACAAGGTTATCAAAATTCAATGCTTGGAAACATTCGAAGTAATGATTATTATAAATTACAAAACGCTTAAATACAGCCCCGGCATAGCACATGAAGAGCTCACCGAACGCTGCTGAGATGTGTGAGATCACAGTATGGACATAATTTGCACAAGCAGACGATGTCCCATGACATCTCACACATTTTCAGTGCCACTGTTTTCATCTTCTCTTGAGTTCTTTCTCTTACTTTACTACCTCACTCTAAACCCTTCGCATGGTTTTATTTCGATGACAAATGCACCGATACAAAAATAAAGGAATCTGTCGTTTGTAAACAAAATAAGACGCCATTGTATATTCAGCTGTACACACCGCGGTATGTTCGGCGCTTCAAGAGGGAACAAATGCCGTCCTTAATATCATTCCGGGGGGTTTTCAATTTGAAAGTCTGGTTTCTTTGATTGTTAATTAACCCCTATCCTGTGTATTTGCAAGCAAAAGATTTCAGTTATCAGAATTGGGTCATATCCCCTTTTAAATGGTTTGACATGCCGTTACATTTATATACACTAAACTCATTATAATTTGACAAATAATAGCTTTGCAATTATGTTCATTCTTTATGGGATGTCGTCTGCTTGGGCAGTATTGGTCCATATAGTGACGTCATTAAAACATCGAAATTTTTCTGGCGAATCTCTCGTATATCCCAGCTGCTATGGAGGTGGTTGTATTTGTATTTTTATAAATCACCCGATTTGAAGTTGACCTAAAACTTGTACGATGGCCATTTGTTAGCTTACCAGTCTCTAGTGATACATTAGTTGACATATTTGTGATTTTCTTTGAATTTCACCTTCAAAGAATTCCATGTCTGTCGAGCCGCCGAGACGGCATGCACTTGAAGCTGGAGTTCGACTTCGTACGCCAAATGTTTCAACCATCTCAGCGTAGAGCCCACCACAAGGGGGCGCCATCTCTTCGACGTAGGAGTAAGGAACGGCACTTGGGCACCAGTGCAGTACTCTCCCCAATATGCCTCGGAGTCATCAACTTTTGAATATTCTTGTCGTTTCAACTGCGGTGAGATGAACCACAGCAGATTTAGTTAGAGATTCAACACCATGATCAAATGTCATCAATGTATGTGTAATAGACATAAATTCCAACCACGTTTCAATATTACAATCTCGGCCAGGAAGAGAGTGCCGACCTAAGGCGGTACTAGTCACTAATGCACTCAGCTATGATAAATTACAATTCATCTGAACACACTAACACGCAACATTATGTGACATCAGATGATGACTTTGTTGATGAAAACGGAACAAACCCGAATAGAAATGATAATTACTCTCATGAAAGCTTTGATGAATCTCTTCTCAAGCGCATGGTATAACTCCGGTACTTCATTTTGCGATTCCATACCGAATCTGAAAACATTAACAGAATCACATCTTTCCTACAGCAACACATGTGACCAATATTACCTTATTATATTATGATAATAAATTCTACTACTATCGATTATAATCCTGATTATAGTAATTATAAAAATGTATGCAGGCATTCTTCGGAATCATGTTGGTCTTAAGATTGCACATTGAGATGTCCACAGTATACTTAATAGAACTGACGAAATAACCTTTCTCTTAAACAAACTTGGACGTGATATACTCTGTATCTTAAACATGGTTAAACAGTTTGGTAAAAGATGATGCTGTTAGAATCGATAGATATGGCTTAGTGAGACATGATATATGTGCCTGGTGGTGGTGTCTGCATCGGCTTACTTCGAATCATCGGGTCGGGTGGTCGCGTTACCGAACATTATGTGAAAACGTGCCCCGTATTCACGAAATGTCGATGGTAATGTTTGTGACATAAACCCCTATTGGTCTGGTCCCATTTACTCAACACTTTGTGAAAACCCTACGGAAAATCTACAAAAGGTCGCGTCCACTCCCCCCAAAAGGATAACTTTCGATACAAGCGGAAAAATCTAGACCAGGTAACTGGAACAGGTAAAAGTAATGATGACGTCCATGCCGACATTGACTATAATAAGATTTTTTTTTGCAGGGGGGGGGGGGGGTAATTGTGTGGGTTTTACAAAATCGATGATATTTATGAACACTATGGGCGGAATCATCCACGGTGTTGGAATAAATTTACTTTCACGCAAATGAGATCTGACGATGTACTGAAATTACTATTAAATCTGTTATCCTGTAGTAATACCGATATTCTTGATGTTGATTCAAAGTTATTACGTTTAGCTGCACAACTTATCTACTAGTATTTAATGATAGTTATGATCTTTTTTTAACACCAGGAATATTCCCGGATGCCTGGAAATATTTAAAAGGGAATCGAACCCTGGTCTCTGGATTGAAATGCCGATGCCTTAACCACAAGACCATGGCGACCGGCCAGTGCGCAAGTATAGTATTCTTTCAGTTCCTGACACTTTGCACAGATGTATTTATTTCCACGAAAGTTTTACCTTTTTTTAGTTTGTTTGATTTCTTTCTTTTGTCTTATTATTGAGTTTTGTCAGGTGTTTTGTTTATACATATTTTCTAAAAAATGAATCCTGACTTAAGATGGATATTTCTTCATAGCCCCCCCCCCCCTCCCCACAAAAAATGCCCGAGCTAGAGGGAAGGGTGCCCCATACCTATACACATTGTACCTACCCCTCTTGCAACGCCCCTGTACCAATAATTACGCAATCCGTGACCTGACTCAATGTATGTTATTTTTAATAAACACTTCAGGTTCTCTCGTTCTAACAAAGTTGTCAAGGTATTTATCATTCTTTACTTCTCTTCACATCTTCGTTTGCTTCACATAATTCTTCATTTTTCATAGACTATTTTGATCAAGTTTCCCCCTTGGACTGGCCTTTACGCCCACTGGTTTCCGATTGATATTCTGATCAGAAGCCCAAAGACGAAAGCATTGATCGGGCTTCAATTCAAGATCGATAACATGCATATACGTGAAGTTTGGTCTCATAAATCTTAAGTGCTATTGCAATATGCCATGACGTGTATCTCTCTTAAAGGGCTCTCTTAAATGGAAAGGTCAAATCGTTAAGGGAAAATGTTCAAGAAGTGAGAAAGATATTAGACAAGGGCCTTTTCGGACGAGGCGAAGAGATTTTACTAATCAGAAAGAGACTTTGTCAGACAGTCTTCACCTCTTTGGAATGAAAAAAACATCGTCAAATTGGGAAATAAATGATTAAGGAGGGGGCCATAAGGGAGCGGAGGAGATGGAAAATTAATCGTAGAAAGAGAGTAAGAGGAGGTGATATATTCCACTGGTTATGTAAAAGGTCGCACAGTGTATACTTTATATGACAAACAACTATGAATAGAAATGCGCTGCAGGAGCCCAAATTACACAAATGGTTAATACCCATTTTTCATAAAGAAGAAGCTTTTGGTATTTGATCGGAAATTTTCCTGATGTTCCTCAATGTACAAACTCAAAGGACGTACTTTAAGAGCAAATATATCCCATTTAGTGATGATTGTATTTATAGTTCCCCCTCCCATCCATTCCTTGTTAACTTGAGTGCCAAGACGTTAGGGAAATCAACGCAAGGCAATTTCAATAGCCCGTTCATCAACCATTGAAATGAGGGAACAGTACATTGACTTATTACGTCATCCCAACAGGGTTTCTATTGGAAATGCTAAAAGCAAGAAGTTTTAAGAGCTTAATTTGCCCTTTATTTGATTTTTTCGAAAGTGATTGCTATCTGGTTTGTTATGAAATATCCACCAGATGATTTATATTGTTATACGTATCCAGACTTTGGATCACATGGTTCGTGGCACTGATGTCTTTACTTTGCATTCTATCTATCCAGGGCCCTGTCGTCTTACAAAGAGTTGCGATGGATACAAATCAATCGCAAGTCCTCCAATCAATCGCAAGTCCTTCAATCAATCGTAAGTTTGCAGTCTCCCTTCTGTCATGTACATAGTTGCGATTGATATACCCTCTTTGTAAGACAGGGCCAGGTATCGTAAATGGGTACCTGGTAGGAATTTATTCTTGAATGGTTTCAGCACCCTCGAGAACTAGGCTAACCCCCATGGTAAGATCATTCCTTTGAAGCCGCCTTGAGAATCCCCTCGAACGGATATATGGGTAATATAAAATGTTATATCATCATTATGGTTGGGGGTGGTATCCTCGTGCTACATGACCTTTTTTTCGTCTAGCGCATCTTTTACACCAAATTCATATTATTCGGACATTTGTTTATCGCGTCACATCCAACAACTTTATTTTCTAAAGGTTTGTCATTTCAAATGGAATTAAGGTCCATAGTTGTAGTTTCGAAAGTGAAATTGGGTTTGCAATTCCGGAAGTTCCGTGGTTCCAAATATGCACCTTCAACCGTTTTTGGAATTACGAATCTTCGAAATAATCAATCATATTTGATTTTCGTAATTTCAAACACTGTTTTTACTTTTTAGAATGATGAACCCTTTTTCATTTTCGGAATTATGAACTTTCGGAACCTTCGAAAAATACCGAACCTCTGGAAAAACGACATATTACTAACATTTCTCTAAACAAAAGATATCAACTCCGTATGTCATGCAATGCTATCGACTTTTGATATCCATAAGGATACAAATGTGAGATAAAACTTCGAATCCATTTAGAAATGTCACATCTGATGAAGTATGACATGGAGGTTCCGCTCGGAGCCAGCGAGGGAGTCATAAATGTCAAAATATTTCAACGTGTGATCTTTGACGAGTATTGTTAAAAACATGGCATCGAACAGGCACGTAGAAGGATCCCCCTATTAGATAGTACATTTCATCTTTTCTTTCATTCCACTGCAACACGTGATGATTTGAAGTGAACTATTTCCCAGGTGATGTTTGCAGGGATAATTGTATCACGCTGCAAGCAACATCTGTTTAAAGACTCTGTGAACGAAATGATCCTAGATTTCAACAGTTACATCTTCCGATTCTTGTTTTATAAGAAACTTTTGGTTTGGTATGTCAGGCGGTGTAACTTCTGACAAAATTCTGATGTCAGAGGACAAACTAGGGTACACCTCAAAACACAGTGTAGAGGAAGTCATCTGACATTTGGAACATTTGTTTTTTCAAACTCATTTTTATTTTATTGTTTTTCTTTCTTTGCTGGCTGCTGGTTTCTTTTCGTCAAAAGTGTAGGGTTATGGTAAGATTGGGGTTTGGGTTAAGTCCCTCACAGGGTTAGGGATACTGTGTCCAGGGTTGAAGTTAGGAATGAAGGTAATTTCCGCGGAGCAATTGTCACAGGAACATGTGTCGTACAACCAACTGAGGTTAGTTCTCCGATTCGTCGATCAAATGAGAAGTTTGTGTATTTTCAATTCTTAAACTTAAATATATAGACATATGTACAGATTTATTGAGAAATAATTTAGAAAATGAAAGACTGCAACAACAAAGGAACATTATCAAAAGCCAAAGCAGGAGCGTTCATGTCAACGCGCTGCGATCTTTGTCAAGTTCTTTCAAGAGCTGGGCAACCTATTAACACATCACCTACCGTTTACATCAATGGGAAACTGTAGTGTGATTACCCAAATTTCCATGAGCATGATGATGTTTCTGTTGTCAAACAAGTGAAGTCCCCCCCCCCCCCCCCCATCAAAAGAGGGGAAAACAAACAAAGGAAATGAGATATTTGAAGTGAGCACTATTACAGTATTTCTCGATAATCAGGCAAATCATGATAGTAACCTGTCAATTTCAGATTTCTAAAACACCGTTGGATTGAGTAATGATGGAGAAGTGCAAGTCTCTGAACTGGCCTACATTCACATGAGGTCATTGGTGTAACGATCGATGAAGAGAATGTACTTTATTTACAAATCGGCACTTTTACAGAGGCCCATGATCAAGAATAACCCCAGATGATAATGTAAATCACTGGATATCTTCCAAGAAGGCTCTCAACATATTCGCGTACTGAATAAGGAATTAAATATTTATCATCATGTTTGAAATCCCCCCCAACCATAAAAAAAGAGAAAAATAATGGAATTGGAAAAATAAAGGAGAGGATTTTTCTCGTCTGTAATTAAAAAGCACGCTCACACTGTAAAAAATAACTTGTTCATTGGTAATTTTTACGTATTTTTTCCATGTCTAGAATTTACTTGAAAACATTAGTTTTGCCACTTACGCACTAAATTTAAGTCTTGCTAACTTAAACTTTCAATTTAGTAGAACATACGTGGAATATTTAAGTAAAATCAAATACATAAGAACTTTAAGTAATTTCAACTTGTATTAATTTAGTAATTTTAACTCAAAATCAGAAATTATACGTATTACTCAAACAATTTATGTTGATTATTCTTATCTTTTTAAAGTAAGGACCGATGCAGTGCGTAATAGAAATATTTACATAATTTATGAATATTCATTAAGACCAAATTAAACTCTTTTTTAAATAAAACAATTCTTTTTTGTGGTTGAATGAAAATTTAAGGACTTAAAAACATTTACTAATTCATTTAACATGGCTAAGCAAAGACGACAATTTTTAATTGTTACCCAGTTCAAAACAAATCAAAAACTTGATATTTCAGGAAATTGTCAACCAATTTCCTTTTAAGATGCTACGATCAAGTATATATAAAATTTGGAGCCTTTCAATATGTGTCGAATTGAAGCGTATGTAATAGTTTGTGATGGTGGTAGATATATATATATATATACAGTTAAATCTTAAATAGAAGTAGTGAATGATTAGTGGATGTTACTTGTTAGATTAGATGGGTACCAAATCGTGCAATATGTAATCCTATCATAGCTTTTTTTTAATTATCTAAAATGATTACAATACTTAAATTATTTACGTTAATGTAACTCGAGTTAACTGAGTAAAAATTTATTCAGCAAAATAAGTAAATTCTACTTAAGATGCCGTAGGTAATATTTACTTAATAAAAATAAGGCAATTCTTTTCCTCAATTTTATTGAGTTATTTCGACTATTATTTCGTTACGGTGCATGATGAGGCCTTAAAGGCTCACACAGTGTGTCCCCATGGTTCATCAGTCTCATCCGTACCAAGGAACACAAAAGACATCTTTAGATTTTTGTCGAGAGTCTGGGCTGGACTTTTCCCCGTAGCAAACATTCAATCACCTCTTCTAGTAGCTCAATCAAATTCCAGCTGTTTGATGTCTTCACTGAATACGCAAGAAACTAGATAGCCTTGAGATAGCCAATAATACTTCTTCTCCGATCATACCCGCTGCCAGAAGACAATATCCTTTTCTCATTTTCTTTTACATGACATGATCTCAAGGATTCGGCAGAGATGCTAAGTTATACCTACACCTTCCTCCTACCGAGATCCATCCATCATCAAGCAACCTCTCAGTTTTTGAAGAGGAACTCCCGATCAGTGAAATTAATTTTGATCCCATCCGGACTCCACTTTTCATTGTGATAGCAATTTTCAATATATTAGTACAAGGATGAGTAATAGATAAATTCAAAATTGAACTTAAACAAACTATTATGAATATAAAGAAGGTAAACTTACATCAAGAGAATGTGAACAGCAACTTTTTTCAGCCATACGAAAATCACTATATAACATTGAGCATGACGTCAGACGGAGGATGTTCGCATACCTGACATTAAGGCTCAGCTCCACGTCTGTTGACAATGTAACATTGTCTGGTATTGCTCAATGATTCATTTTAGGCTTCCAATTTTTTTTACATGTACCCATTATCCATATAGCTTATTAATAACAATTATGCAGTGAATATATATATTATATTGTCAATCTTTCTCAAGCTGCTGCGGTTCAGCATTGAATCGTAGGGCCCACGTGACTTACATTTAGCAACAAACTAATTATGTTTAACTTCCTTATGGTATTTTTTTAGCGGAATATTTCTGAATACCTGAAATGTTGGCCGAACTGTGACATTTATTTGTATTAACTTAGGCTTATATTTAGCCTTTTTATTTTGTTTTGTTCTACATGATTAATATAAGGCAACCCGTTGTCTTTTAAAGAAATGTATAAAAAGTTAATAAAGGTAACAAAGAATCATGTTTTTAATCTTTATTGTTTAGTGATTTGATTTTAATGAGCCAATTAATAATGTCATGTATTCATGTTGATGCTCTGTATATCAAACCAAACGTACTTGTAAATATTTTAGAGCCAAAAGTGATTGGTACATAGTTATTTGTTCCGTAACCTTTAGTCTTCACTGGTTGCATGACAGAAATCTTTCGTGTGACCCCAAATGATTTGCCCCACTTCTCCATGCTCACGCCCCACCCCAAGGAAGAACATTGAATAATACCGAAAACAGCTAAATAACTAAATTCAATAATAACAAGAAAAAAAAACATCTAACTTACATAACCAGAAGTAATGGACATAAAAAGTGGGATGCGTTCTGTACTTCTAAATAGTTCCTGGTCAATAACCTCTTCTAAAGATTATTTTTGATTTGATTGACATGTGGGCTGGCTTGATTCGATTTCTGCGTTGCTCAACTGCATTAGGATCCCATATAAGATCGTTCACACATAGCCCAGTAAACCGTCTCAAAACCTACTGCGGCAAAATAATATGGTCTAAGTATAGTGCGCTTCTCATTTCTGTATCTTGTTACTCACATTGAAGATACTATGTCCCTTTTGCAGCCAACATCAAATTCTGTAGAACTTTGCAGGAATTATGAATATGTCATGTATGTCCTATCTGTGAAATTTCAACGTTAGCAGTGTCCTAATATTCAAATTATGCAAGGAAACCCGTTTTCTTGATAGCCTTCACTGTCAGACATTATTGAGTGACTGCATGGCATTTTTCTTCTTTGGTAATACCATACATAAAATGAGCTGTAAAGGGTTCGTGAACATTTGTTCTTGTAATGGCCAAAATTAAACTGATTGCATCTTTGCGCAGCATAACGTACGACCATTCGGTACAATGGTCTGAAAATCAGACTATTACTTACTGGTTCTACAGCTCTTAAGTCGATTCGACAACTAATAGTCGTTATTTTCCCACTTATAGACATTTTCAAGCCCCCCCCCCCCTTTTTTTTTAGGGAAGTTCTAAATTAGTATTATCATTCAAATGTCGTTGGAATTTAACCTTTTCATTTTTTGGCCTGCAAATGGGACATAGTACCTTTAAAGTGAGTGTGGGTAAGGATTTCTGTTTCGCGCAGCTTTTTTGTTTTCACCTCCGTTTGACATTATAGTCTGTTCAAACTACAGGAAACTTGTACGAACAATATCTAAATGCATCATCCTATATCGTAGGGAACGTGGTTACGCGAAAGAAGTAGTGTGTAAAGAAACATAGTAAACTATTAAACAAAAAGAGGAAAATAGATTAGAAGAGGTCAGTTGACATGACAGCTGATTAATTATCAGCCAGTTTTCGCACGATACGATGTTCACAATTATGAACCCTGATTCTGATCGGCTTTTCGTTACACGACGTTCAGACTAGCGTAACAAAATGGAGTACTTATAATAAAGCTATACCTTTGTCGTATAAGCGATAAATCTTGGTACTCTGAACCGGGCCATTGATACGTTATTAATGGTTTTATTTCGCTGCATAGGTTGTTATAAGGTGGTTTACAAAGCCGTGTGTGAGCGGGGCTCAAAACCTAATTTGTCTCCTGTCTGGTTTTTGAATACACACCGGTCAAGGGTCAATAACTCCTCAATTTGTTTGATAGGAATCAATTTGGTGCAATTTTCCACACACAGGTGTGAAGTTTATAGCAGGTAAACACTTTGGAGACATATTTCCCATTTCGATGGCGTTCATCACTGCATGAGCTGATTACGCCTTCGCCTCTGAGAAAACGAAAATTTATCTTAGAATATGTACTGGCTGTCCTGACGGAGAGCTCGGCGACGTACTGCAACGTCCCAATTTCAAAAAATGAACAAGAAAAACATTTGAAGCTTTATCAATGGAATACCCTAATTTTGCTTTTTTGGGGCAGTGCAGATGAAAAGTTTATATTAATCATGGTCATAATGGACTTAGATTACGGATGTGTCATACTTCTCATTGCAAATATGAAATAAATCACAGTTCATTAAGGGGAGAATTAAGTTATATTATATCAATATATAAATATATCGACAATGACGAATGAAATATTGCTATTTATGGGTAATTTTACATAATTATGTTTTAAGAAAATCTTTGATTTTTTAAATCTTAATTTCTTTTTCTTTGTTGTTAAAACCAAATATTGAATGTCCATGATGTTTGGTAAATCAGTTCTTCTCAATTTAGTTCTAAACAAGAGTTTGTTTTCAAACAATAATGTTAAAAGAGAAATTATACCATTCAGGGGAGACTTCTGGAATGAGTTATATCATATAATGTGCTACATCGACAAATGGAATACTGTTATTTAAATAGTAATTTTACATAGGCCTACTTAGTTATATCAAATGTGTCGTTAAAACAAAATACTGATGCCGGTTTGTTTCAATGGTTTTTGATTAATTCAATTTACTTCAATTTAATTCATAACAAGATTCTTGGTTTGCTAATAATGATTTGAAAAATAAGTGGATGCCGAAAATTTTTATAAAATCGACACAACGTGACTATTGATTGAGATCTTTAAAAAATTCCTTTCCCCTCTTTTACATAGTCTCAACATTCATGTAGCTAACATCACACATATTGCTCCTGCATGATTGTTGTGTGTTTGGTCGTCAAGTCAGCAGCACATGAAGCACATCACGCATTTGTTCATTCTTGGAAAGCTTTTCAAAGAATCATGACATCATGTTTGTTAAATGTAACCTCCATGGACGAATAAGATTAATACCAAAATGACTGGTCTGTGGAATGTAGAAAGTACAATTGCCACTCCAATGTTGAATTTACAATTCATTCATTTCCAACAGCAAACATTTAAAATGTTTATATCAAACTCATTATTTGAGGAAGGTTTTACCACATCTTATCCCCAAAACACATACAAAGTAATAAAGTGCAATTGTGAAATGGTGTGTTTTCGTCACATGCAGGTGCGATCAACATACTATGAGGTGCGTCAGAATAAATGCAGGTGTCCATCACAATATTTACCAAATACCAGGAGACGCCACCTTCCATCTATTTGCTTTCCTCGTCGAAATAAGCTTCGAGACAGAAACATTATTTAAGGACATCTTTCATCACCATAATTATAAGTTCGAGAACGTCTATGACTTGTGATTTCTCCATCGGTAAATAAGAGAAATCCTACCTAATGGTAGGATTGGTTAACAAAATTCGAAACGTATGATGTGTGAAAATGATTATTTCTACTTTTTAAATGTATAGGAGACGAGGAAAGCATTTTGGGGGATTAATTTTATGGATCACTCCGTTTGCATTGGAAATATATATTTAAAAGAAAAGTCGTGGTATCCAATCTCAAAATAGTCATTCATCTACTAGTTTGGAGTGAATTCCACTACAATTTGCAGTGGATTCAACTCCAAAGAACTATTTTTTCTTATTTGTTTCCCTTTTCTTTTCTTATCTTTTCTTTTCCATTCATATAAGGTTATTCCAATAGTCATGCCCATTACATGTTGCCATGGCACATTACGTCACCCGAAAATGATTCCTAAGAAATTTGCAAACAAAAGGGTACTGTAATTGTTCTGAGGTCGTTTTTCGATAGTTTTTGCGAACTCGTTGTAACTATCCCCGAAATTCTGCATTGTCATGAGGTGCAATGTGGCACAATGAGCAAAATCTCTCCCTCTCTATATATACATATATATATATATATATATATATATATACGGTGACGTATCCACTGTTTGAAGTCACTCCTGTAATATATTTGTGTCGCTAGTAAGCGTCGTAATCTTGAAACGTTTCAAAGATCTTGAATGAAATCCAGCACATATTAAACAAAAATCAATTTCTTCATCAATGTGTAAGATATCTCGTACCAGGCTGGAAACGAAATACCTCACAACCTTTTAAGATTTCTACGACATGTTTCGATTTTGACCTCTCCCCGTGTAACTTGTCGGCTTCAATGACTGTTTGTTTCTTCGCTATATGTCGATTTTGTCTTTGCATAGATGTGAACACAGTTAAATCTTCGGATGTATTATTGTACATTTTATTATTTACTTTATGTATTATGTGTCATGTTAATACAAAAAGAAAACTTTTTTTTCTTGCTGTATATAATTTTCCTTTGGTTTTACAAACAGATTTTTTTTCTTTCTCTTTGCCTCTTAGAGGTGTTTAATCAATATTCAAACAATAACATAATTTTGCCTACAATTTAGCAAAACAATGGAACATCAGTAATACACAAATTATTTGTTCAAATATAACTAAGCAAATTCGCAGGAAATTTCGTATTTTGTACTTTCAAATGTTCGTTTATTTTTATTCTGTTAGTCATTTCTCTCTTAAATAAATAAATCAAATTCAAATGTCTATTATCATACCCATACTTATTACGAAAAATAATCATTTTATAAATAGACCAAAAAGCAATCGTCATTATCAAATCCATTTCGTTTTTTTTTCCTGCTGTATATAATTTTCCTTTGGTTTTTGACAAACAGAATGTTGATTTGTTACATTGCATTTTGATTTATATGATTTATATGTTTATAAACAGATTATTAATGTACATCAATGAAGTTTTATAAATACAATACAATACATGTTATATTTAAGGGATTATAAAGCATACCTTTCTATATACCTGTATATATATCAATATACTTTTCATTACTGTGTGGAATTTCTGCCATTCTCACCTTATACATTGCATATTGTAAATGCTATTGAAAAATGATCCATGTCTTTAATGGGATCCTTTGGCAGCTCCCCAGTTCCCCTTCTGATTTTATCAACCTAATATTTATTCAACGTACTCGACCTGTACATTCTCATGAGATAATCAGAAAGACGTGATTGTTCTACAGACACCACCTAATGGCACAATACCATCGTTGTTTATGATAAAATGACAGAAATGTAGGCTTATTGCGATATTATCTACAAGAATGACACAAAGAAATAACAAATATTTCTTATCATCAAAGGAAATAACTGTCAGATTCTTGTGTTATGTCTTTATGAGCATTGTGGTATGGCTCTAGTATCTTATGTGACAGAGACCCCGGCTTCAATCTTTTCTTGGTGCTCACATCTTTGGACAAGGTGTTTTGCCTTCATTAGTTTTGTCCTTCTTGGCCCAGGTGCAGTAAATAAGTACTTGCTGGGATCGAAACAAGGGCCCGCAGGAAGAAAAATAGTGGTACTGATTAGGCTGCCTGCCCTGGGTAAATGAGACCAAATAATAAAATAAAATTGATTGAAACAAAGAAACGAGATACATTAATTACAAACACTCCCAAGAGGATGTTTAAGCCAGGGTACTACTGTTTCCTTGGCCTTAACCTAGCTGCCCTATGGGGCTGAAAGATATCAAGGGACTACTTTATTTCCTACCAGGTATCCATTTACTACACCTGGATTGAGAGTGCCAAATAAAGATCAATTCCTTGTCACCGGACATCGGTGCCGCGGCTCGGCCTCGAACCGCGAACGCTATGTGCAGTCTTTCAATAATTTGAGAAGTAAGAGAGATGAACTTTCTTGTCGTACGCCTCTTGTTGTATGCCTTATTTGGGATTGAGAAACATCAAGTCATTAACATCAGATTAACTTCGGTTTCCATGATTACAAGCACAGACAAACAAATAAATCTCACTAATTCTAGATTATACTATTACACCCATCATCCAACAGTATTTGCATACGGAGATCTTTACATTTAGGGCTATATTCTACACCTATGCCTATACACAACTGTCCCTTATCACTAACGTCAACGTTATTCCGCAGTAAATTTATATAGCTTTTTATTACTCTAATCTAAAACATATATATTCACTCACATCGGTGTAACTCCAGATTTATAGGGTGAATTTAATTGTATTAATTCAAGGCAGTGATTTTCGTGATCTTTTAGGTACACATTTCTGTTTTTCTTTCTTAGACATGCACTTTTTATTTTCGTGAAAGTCTTGAATAATGTTGTTTGTTGTTGCTACTGTCGTGTGTGCTCTGTTTGACAAAGGCTGCTGCCACGCCCATCACGGCTCACGGCTCCCATATACCCGCCCGGAATTCATCAAATAAATATAGAGTCCTCAAATCATTTCGGGCGCATTATTTTGTGGGTGTTTTTTTTTCTCTTGGGCCACTGAGTCAATCAGGTAGAGTCAATGACGTGGCGTAGGACCAGGCATGGGGGCACCGCTCTCACTTGTTACTTTGTGGATGAAATGCATACTAACAAGTACACCGAAAACTGGAAGAGGTCAAATTTATCTCTTTCTATCATTCTTTCTTTCTTTCTCTCTCTCTCTCTCTCTTTTAAATCATTTTTAATTTTGTCGCCATTTGATTGGCGAATGTTTATATCGGAATATCATTAAATCGAGCAACCTTCATTGTTTATGGTATCACATTCCTATAATCATGTTTCTAACGTGTGTTTCAATAAACATGTATTCATGTCATTTTGTATAAAATTCCACTAAACCACTGTAAGCTAGTAAAACTAAGCGGATAGAAAAGACTATTTCCTCGACACAAAAATGGGTTCAAAACGGCAGCTTGCCTATCTCCGATTCGTAAACATTCATACAACATGACATTCATGTGCTATTGTTGATCAGCTGATGGGGTGCTGACCTCCTTCCAGATTTCATAAATTTGATATACTTTCCCTTTTTGTGCCCGAGCTTGTGATCAAAATGTTTTCACAAATTTTAGCCACGTCTTATATCTTTCAATAAAGATAAAATATATGATTGTAGAGATTTCATAGAAATTCTGTTAATGTTGGATTGAGTGTCACGAGATGCTATCGGAACCAATATATATAAAACGTCATAAAAAATACAAAAATCACCATCTTTTAAATCAAATAGATTAAAAAGTTGCGAAATTGGCCGGGAATTAAACCTCTATTACACTTTCGTTTCATTTTGTGATAAAGTATTTTCCGCCAAGATTGCGATCTTTTTTTTTTAACTACAAGACAACTTTTTAAAGAAATGGCAAGAGAAGATTATACGTGAAGCAATCGGGTGAAACATACCTACAGCAAACGAGCTGATTCCACAAGCCATTACGTCATACATTGATTACGTCATACAACTCATTAATGGTGTAGCTGCACTTCTAACGGAATTGAAAGAAGTCGAAAACACTGACCTGTCAGCGGTAATTATTGGGAGTGAAGATCCGAATAGGAGGTTTAGTTGGAGGGCAATAGGACAAGGGTAGGGGCGGCGCTTTAGGGGGACGGTAGGGTTAACAACCCCCACCCACGTCGAAACTTGTATTTATGTAACATTTAGAAATGTTAATGCTTCGTCATCAATTTGGAAAATTGGGGACTATTGATGCTGTTGTTATCATATTAGTTATTTTTGTTATTTGTTGTTGTTGATGTTTTGATTTGTTTTGTATTGTGTTGTTGTTGTTTTTATTTAAATTTGGTTTGTTTGTTCTTATTTTTTATTTTAATTTTAAGCTAAAACATCCACACAAAATATTTTGCGACGTGCTGTACAACGGCAGGACAAAACTGTGATCCAGGAATCATTGTAGGTGGAAAGATACATTGGGATACGTTGGGGACTGGGGGTGGGGGGGGGGGGGGGGGCTGCATTTAGCAGTTTTTGATTTGTATTCATATTACCATGATGAACTAACAATTTCACTGTAATGAAGTGACAAAACTGTTACTTACTCGCCTTGCTCGATCACAACGGTGAGACGGTGAAGTTTATATTACGACAAGCAACGTCATTATGCCATTATGCCTATAAACAATGTTGCCCATAAAATTGGAACGACTTGAAAAAAATCTCTTTTCATAAAAAGTTTATATCTTCTCAGAACTTTATCGATAAATCTGTATTGATTAATTCAGTTCTAAGAATAGAATATATATCTATCAAGAAATCACAATTTTACAATCATTTCATGAAAAGAAGTAAGAACATTTATTCTAACTTTATTGGAAACTATTTGTTGAAAACAATTTGAGACAATTTTGCTTTCTTTAGTTAATACTTAAAGGGGAATTTACCTCAAACTCCATGTTAATTTTAGTTTGTAGGTCATTTAAAACATTATCTGAAAAATATAAAAACATCATACATTTGACAAAATGGAGGACGTAACTCTTTTTCAGAATCCTTTGTCTTTCGCGGTTCTGATAATTTTCAGTACGTCGCCATTGTGTTTGCGCACGGCCCGTTCTGTGACGCATCACATGGATTCGACCGCTATTGCGTACGTATGTTTCCCTGCTGTAAACTGTAAAATAATCACTGCAGATCACATCGTTTTTCCTGTCGTACTTGTACTTTTTGTCCAGAAATTTCTCCACCTTCAGAGCTGCTACCTATAGCTTGAATATTTTATTGCGATTGTGTTGGTCTGGAAAACGATGAGACGATTTCCCCTTGGTTTTCGAGGAACAGGGGCGGCTTTCAAAGTGGGGGGGGGGGGGGGCACCAACAAAAAAGGGCACTTTCTGGAAAAAAGGGCACCTACAGTGGGAAATCTCAAAGCGAAAATATACAATTTTTAGACATTGGTATATACCCCTACATTGTGATTACATTATCAGGGATGATTTCAATATTTGTTTCTCTTCATACATCATACAAGATATCGCTTAAGCATCAAACTTTACAGTTGGGTGTGATGTCTGAATATGCATTTACGAGCGAGCGAAGCGAGCGAGAAAATTTTTAAAGATCTGTGAGGTCGCAGTGCGAAAAATTACATCTTATAAAGAGGAAAAAAGCCAATCGTGATGGGGTTATAAGCACATTCTCATAACGGAAGACTGAAAAGACCTTTGATAAGTAACATAATTATATAATCTTTAAATGCGAGCGAGCGTAACGAGCGAACTTTGGGGGAAACTGCTCTTAGTCGCTTTAAATAAGGGGCACGTTTAATGATTACATGAAAAGGGGACAATTATCGAAAGGGATAAGACAAGAAAAGGAGCACGTGTATAAGTACAAAGGATAATTATAAGAGGTGAAAATGAGGCATTTTTTCACTTGAAAAGAGGCACTCACCAGTGATGAAAAGGAGGCGTTTACGAAAATGGGAAATAGGCATTTGTTGACGGAAAAGGGGCACCCATCAGATTTTAATAGGGTCATTTATAAGAGGTGAAAAGGGGATAGGTCCCTTATTAGAAAGGAAAAGGGGCACGTATCATTATTAAAAGGGGAATTATCAGAGTTGCAAAGGGGCACTGACCAGATATGAAAAGGGGCACTTATGAAAATGTAAAAGGGGCACTTATAATAAAGGAAAATGTGCATTTGTTGAATGAAAAGGGGGCACCGTTCAGATGTTTAAAAGGGGCAGTTATGAGAAGGGGAAGGGGAAGTTATGAGAAGGGGAAGGAGCTCTCTCTTTTTAATGGGGGCACTTATCATAAGGAAAAGGGGTACTTATTAGAAAGGGAAAGGGGAAGTTATGAGAAGGGGAAGGAGCTCTCTCTTTTTAATGGGGGCACTTATCATAATGAAAAGGGGCACTTATTAGAAAATAAGAGGGGCACATGTTAAAATGAAAGGTGCGCTCATCCGAGTTTTAAAAAGGGGTAGTTATTAAAAGGAGAAGGAGCACTTCTTACAAAGGAAAAAAGGGGAAGTTGTCAAAGTAAAAAGAGCACCTCTCAGTTTTGAATAGGGCAATCATCAGAGGTGAAGGGGGCACTTATTAAAAGTGAAAAGGGGCACTTCTCGTACCTGAAAAGAGGCACTTACTAGAGATTAAAAAGGGCACTTATTCAAGATAATTTCAAGATTCATGAGAATGGAAAATGAACATTTATTGCAAAGGAAAATGAGAAAATAAAAAGGGCACTCGTCAGAGGTGAAAAGGGGAAGGGGCACTTTTACTAAGTAATAGGGGCACTTGTCAAAGTAAAAGGGGCACCTTTCCTATGTAAAAGGGGCACTTCTTACAAAATAAAAGGGGCACTTTTCCTATGTAAAAAGGGGCATTTTGGGGGTATCTGAAAAAGTGGGGGGGGGGGCACTGTGCCCCCCTGCCCCCCGGGAGGGCCGCCTCTGTCGAGGAACAATAATTATTACACCCAAACACTTAGCAATACACCATGTTTGACGTGTATTGCATACAACGCGCGCGCCCCTCGCTTCCTGTTTTCCCGTAATATAGCCATCCTAGAATGCATATTAATATTTGAATATATGAATATTTGCGTTGATACGGTGAGGTGGAGATCAAATTCAAAATTAAGTCGGCCAGATTCTGGACTAAATTAACCAGTATGTCGCAATGATTATGGACAAGTTACTATCTGGGTAGTCATTCGTTTATGGTAAGCCTCTCGATTTTGTCGCAATGTCACTTTTTTTAAAGTAAACTTAGCTTTGCATTTGTAATTTTTGTATGAAATCTCATATTTGATAAATTATCGCATATTATGTGTGCGTGCGTATCATGAATATTGATGAATAGCGCATGACGTATAGGTCCTATTGAGCCAATTAAATGCAGCGACAAGATGGCTATATTACGGGAAAAAAGACGCGCGCCGCTCGCTACATCAGTTCTTCTTGCGATATGTCACAACCCGGAAGTTTTGAAGTGAAATTTTGACAACATGTCATTTTTCCTAAAAATAGATCAAACATGGGTTATTGGGTCTTGTTTAAATTTTAGGTGGTTGTTTTGGGAGTCAAAATAGTTGAATCGTAGTTAGAAACGAAATAAAACAACAAAAAACAATGAAATACAAGTGAAAATATCAAAACAAGGAATAACATAAGGAATAAGCTGGCTCTTCCAATTTTGTTTTGTCGTTTTATTATTCAGAATGGTCTAATGAATATATGTAATGAAAAAGAATGCATAAATATGAATAATATAATGATTGATGGGTAAAAATGTGATTTTTATGACCTTATTTGCATAAATTACCATAAATATGCAAATGAGTTAATTATAGTATTCTATACACTTCACTTGACATGCGTGCAAATTTTCGCGGAGATCGGCCGCTTCACGGCCGAGATCTTATGGGGGGGGGGGCCATAATGCCCCCCCCCCCGGCCGTACTAAGACCTCAAATTGCCCGGCCTTTTTAGGGTTAAGGGGATGTCACTTGTATAGCAGTCCTCTATGTCGGCGTGCAAATCTAAAACTCTTACCCCAGAAGAGCACCAACTTGGATAATAGCAGGTGACTGAAATGCTTCATCACCACATACACAACTGAGAGGAAAGCATCCATAAATTTGAATACATTTACTTGATAAACAGTTTCACATAGTACGTCACGTTATCGAGAAAATGGCGATGTCCATGTCGTGCTGAGAAACTATACATTATTCTTGCTTAATTATGCCTTTCTCATACACTTTGGTGGGAATCTTGTAATGGGCAAGAATGCGATAAATCTTTTAGAATAATTAGTAAAGTTATTTCTTGGGGTGATGTTTCCTTTAATTTTTGCAGTTGTAATATCTCGAATGAAAAGCCAAATTTAGGTAGAACAAAGAGGAATGAATAAAAATCAGGGCCAAGACCCGAATGAAGCCGTGCATACGTGCGCTTTCACGTCGGCTCATTAATTTCCGGGTATGCTTCTAAAAACAACATGTCCTGTCGGGGCAAGGAAACAATCGCTTTTTCAGATTGTAAACGATGTTTTAGACACTTTATAGTGACATAACTAGACCATGATTATACCCTTGAATTTAGACACGTGTAACGGGCTAATACCCAGAGGTGTACTTATCAGACCTCTCCCCGGAACACATGTCACATTTGGAAAATGGAATACCCTGGATATATTGGTGCACGTTGTACAATCCTCCCTCTCTCTCTCTCTCTCTCTCTCTCTCTCTCTCTCTCTCTCTCTCTCTCTCTCCTCTCTCTCTCTCTCCCTCTCTCTCTCTCACTCGGTCTCTCTCTTCCACTCGCTCTCCCTCTCTACCTCGCTCTCTCTATTACACACACTCTCTCTCTCTCTCTCTTCCACTCTCTCTCCCACTGCAGCATGACTCGTATTTTGCGCAATGTCATGCAGTGATTAGAAAAATAAATGTCTTTTAAAGGGGAATTAATCCTTTCGACATCTTTAATTTGTTGTATATTTGTTTTGACCACTAATAACAATGGAGAAATGGGCTACCCTGGATATATTGGTGCACGTTGTAGAATTCTCTCTTTCTCTCTCTTTCTCCTCAATGAATATGTAACAATTAAAGTCATTTTTGCGCATGTAATGATGTCATAATAGCCTAAATGTATTTTTGAATGAGAATTAACCCTTTAGACAATGTTTGCTTAAGTTTTTTTTTTTTTTAACTCTGACCACTTGTACAGTGGTAAAAACCTTTCATGGATAATGTATTGCCCACCTTGTCCAAATATCTTTCCCTCTTTTTCTCTCTCTCCTCCACCCCCCCTCTCTCTCTCTCTCTCTCTCTCTCTCTCTATATTTCCAGTAGAGCAACTGAAGGAATACGTGCATGATCACTCAGTATTTTCACATGTTATGAGTACAAATATATGTATTGATTCTCTCTGAGCACCGTTTTCTTCTTCTTATAAAGAGTTGCGATAGATTCGAATCAAATGCAACTTGAAATTAATCGCAACTGTGTACTTAAGAGATAGGAGTTGCGATTGATTTTAAAGCTTATCTGCCGTAGTTTACAGGAGGGATTAGACCACTCTGCAAGGTCACTGGACAGGTGGTTATCTCATCAACTCAGCTCTCAGTTAACATAAGAAAGAGAGGATCATGGGGGACCAATGGTCACCGATTAGGCATCGTTTGTTTTATAGAGGGAGCAAGTAGCTACCAGTAGTGCAGTGGGCCTTTAAGTTGGGATTGGTTTATATCCACTCTTGTACAGGGCTCTGTTCTGTAACTCTTTGGTCTGCTGTACTCTCTTTCTTCCTACTCTACTAACTCATCCTCTTATCCCTCTTGTTCTCTCGTTTTCTCTCTCTCCCTCGCTTTATCTCTTTCTTTGTCTTGTAAATACCTCTCTCTTCTCCTCTTGCCAACATGTATTCATCTCGCTTTCTGTCTGATGTTCCTCTTAATATATTATTTATGTCCATTTTCTCAAAGTTGCACTTACAAATTCTACACTACTCATTATAGCTATTCTAGTGGATATGGTACTCACCGTGGCACTATATAACGTCCTTTGGCAAGACAGTAATCTATATTTACCCAGGGAGATGAGAGTTTCAACCACTCTCCGTCCAGGTGTTAAATGGGTAACCGGTATAGGGTGCGAATGTTGATACGAATGTGTGGTTGGATTGGCATGTGTGTGTTCGTAAAATGGCGCCTGGTCGGAACACTAAGAAGGGAGCGGAGCATGTCATCATTTGCGAATTAGCAATTTAATCCAATGACCGGGGTAATAAGAATTACAATGTAAAGCGTTAAGAAACATATTAAGCGTTTTACAAATGTGACTATTATCATTCTATGTATTTCGTTCTAAAAAAATTCCACATTTTCCCACTCCAATCATTTTCTGTAAAGATGAGATAAGCATCAGCAATTCAAATGTCAATGTTACAATAATTATTCATTAATCTCCTTTAAGATAAAAACAAAAACAAAACACATACCGATATATACCTAAATAGATTATCAATGAAATTGCATATCAAATACTTTTCAAAAGGATAACTTTAGCAAAAGAAAAGTAAAGATTTTTGAATAGGCCTATTACTTAGATCTGGAAATCAAAACATCCAGAACACCTTTTTAATCCTCAAAAATTCACCGATGCTATGAAAGATTGTTTCTTTTAAAAGGTTTTAGCTTCTGAAAGAGCATTATACATGACAGAGAGAGAGAGAAAGAGAGAAATGAAAATAGAACAAGAATATTTTGTAATGGTTTACGCGATACTCGTGTGACACAATAATGGCACATGCCAGAATGGTAAGCATTTCATATCCCGTATCTTTTGTTTAAGATATTCGAATTTCAGGTCATGCATTGTTTTATTATTACGTTACTTCAGTCAACAATTAGTACTAGAATATGAAAATAAATACTGTGTTACAAAATAAAGAAGGATAATGGTAGATTTACATCATTCAGCCCGTGAATATAAGTCTACTTGACTGTAAAGGATTATGATAGTTGTGTGATTCCAATCTAAATTCATTTTCATAAACAAGTTGATTGATGTAAGGCTATCTATCTGTCTGCTGCTATGCAAGATATACGTCGTGTATACCGTGTCTTCATATAAACGATTAATTACTTATGTACTGTCTTTGTTTCTGTATGTATTTAATCCTGTATTGCGGTTATTATGGGTAATATATTACATCATCATTATTATCATTTCTGAAAATTCCCAAAATATGATCAATACCCCAATGAATAACATTCTATTCAATTCTTTACAACCTGACTCGTAAACAGTGAAGAAAGAATATAAACTTTATTATGAAGGTATTAAAAAAAGAAATTGTATAGAGAGTTAAATTTCGCATGAAGGGGTGCTGGAGGTGGATTACATCACCTCTTAAGAAAATGCAAAGTAGTTTACACGTAGTCAAAGTTGTAAAAATAGAGAATAAATCATTGAGTATAAAAGTATCTATATATGGAGCCACAAGTTTCTATTTCACAGTTACAATCGTACACGTTGCTATGTACCGTTTAGATCTGAATGGTTATATTAGCAATTAAACATTTTTTCTCTACAAAACGCTAACATATGCCCATAAAAACAAAAGCGGATTATATTGTTACTTAGTTTTCTATTTGCATCTAACGCTAGTTGCACACGAGGTTTAATTTTGCTGACGCAGTTCCTGACGTGAGATGTGAAAGTAACATCGTAGCAAAATAAACGGTGCACACATTACTTTGATTCTCTAGTGTATTGACTAAATGAAATTAAAGCCTTGATTGGCGCAGTAAATTATACAGTAGAAATGACGCCTCGTGTGCAAGGGGGTTAGTTTGCATCAACATCATTGAAACAAAAATATGTCCTAATCGTCTTCCTCGTCGTCCCAATCGGAATCGTCGCTGACATCACTACCAGTCTCCTCATCGGAGCTGAGTTCGACCGCGATCCGTCTTCGTAGGATAGCTTCTACGCTGTTGTTCTCGGGCTCGTTTGGTCGGTCTCTCACCTTAATTTCCACTCGGCGAAGTTTCATGCCTGCAACCATATCAATTTATATGATATAAATTATTAGTTAAAATTACTGTGATCGACTTTGTATTTTGTTAAGACGCTTGAAACTATGGCGGATCTATAGGGGCACTAGGCACCCCCCCCCCCAAAAAAGAGGGGGAAAATCTTGCATACTTTAACTACATGCGAATTACAAAAGATAAATATGCCCTAACCCTCCAAGCTGCAATTTCGGCCCCCAAATGGACCTAAATAAAACAATACAATCTTAATTAAAGAACAGAAAGAGGTTTAGGCAAAGAAGTGATTTATAGATAAACCCCTAAAAAAGTATGGTAAGTCAAGTTTGATCGATTGTATCTCTCTTGTCAGATATATAACTATCGCCTGTTTAGTACCATTACAAAGTATGTTTATTCCTCCCATTATGATACGATTTTACTGGCTATGGATTGAGCAGTACATCAGAATAAGGAGCAGGGTCAAAAGTGAAAAGTTGCAAAATGCATTGGTAAGCACTGGTATTGTTATGCAATGGAGTGTTACACAGCATCCCTACACTCTTCAAAGAAAGAAGAATGCACAGCCGAACAAAGAGATGTTCATTTTGCAACATGTCACTTTTGACCTTGTCCCGTATTTGGATGTAATGCGTATTCCACGACTGGAAGAAAAAAAAATCATAACGAAAGGGGTATCATTTCAAAGAAGAAGAAACACGCTTTCTTATATCAATCAACCTTGAGTTTACAAACTCTTTTAAAGGAGTCTATAAAGAACTCGCAGTATGAGGTAGGAAGTGTACCGCAACATTTACATATTAACGGATGAGCTGCATGAAGTCACGTTCAATTAAATTGTAGGATGTGGGTGAAGATAACAAGAGCTGAATTTCTTTTTTAATTGGATTTATTTTCCACTAAACATGAAATGAAAGTGTACAGAATGGTACATTTACAATCGAATTTCGCGATACTCTGTCACTACTCAAGATAGTCATTTGACCTCAATTAGACTAATCGTGTTGCATGATTCTAGGTTTGTGGGTTAAAACAAATGTTATTATACCTGACTTTATTGCTGATAAGAGATCATCTCGTGCCCCCGTGACCTGGGACACAGCAGTAGTAGGTCTGGGATTGGTGGTCACACTTGTCTGTCTTTGAATTGGGGGTGGTAGTGGTGGAGCTCCAGCAGCTGAATAATGATAATAATCACAATATTAACAATAATACTGATGGTGATGATGATGATAATGATGATGATAACTGTACCTTGTCCTTTACGTGTAATTGGCATTCCCAAAACAATCATTTTGCTTTCCTCGTTTTCGCCTCTTGCTCGTTTGATTTATTCACTGTACCGTTCCATTCTTTTATACAATCGTTGTCAATGAGAAGGAAATAAATGGGACATTCTATTCAATTGAATTCTAGTCAATTCAATTGAATTCAATTCAATTCAATTCAATAATGATAATAAGGATGATATATTGATACTGATAACAAGAAGAAGAAAAAAGGCGGAGAACAACAACAACAACGACAACAACAAAAGAAAACAACGGACAAAACATTGATGTTGGTCATTAGAAAATGCTCATGACCGACCAATTGCAATTTATGTTGACTGTTTACGCTGTACCTGGAAGGGGCGGAGGTGGGGGAGGTGTAGGGCCAGCTGAAGAAGGTAAAGGTGGTGGAGGGGCCGGTACTGGTGGAGCACCTGGTATCCCCGATGACGGGGGTGCTACGTAGCCGCTAACAGGCGGGGGCGGCGGCATGTCTCCTACCTCCGAATACGGGTTATCGTAATCCAGTGGAGGAGGAGGGGGAGGTAGGGACATCTCGCTTGAATTTTGCACGCCTCCTTTCGATATTGGCGCCGGAGGAGGGCCGGGTGCAGGGGGCGGTGCCATGCCTGGTTTGCGAATGGATTCAGGCGTTTCTTTCTTTCGGGTTTTGGTAGGACCGGCCAGATGGGAGTTTCCTTTGCTGCTTTTCTCCTCCTCTCCAGAATTGTCATCTTTTGCTATTGAAGTGGTACCGGAGGATGCCTTTTCTTGGGCCCTTTTCTCTCTCTCCATTGCTGCGAATTCTTCCCCTAACGCACGGTCTTTGTATTTCTCCTTCGTTGTCAAAACTTTCTTGGGTTTGCTCATATTGCTAGAGTGTGGTCTCTTCTGTTGTGGAGAAACAACATATAGGGCAGGTAAAGATGAGTTTAAAATGAAGAATTACTTTTCAACTAGTTGGATCTGAGGCTAAGCATCCGTCTAGTCATTGGAAGGGGACATGTCACTTGCCGTTAAGAACAGGGGGTACATTAATGTAAAAAGTAACAGAGTTATCTTTTGTTAAAACCTATATACCCCTCCCCCTTCTGCTCTCTCCCCCGACCCCCCCCCCCCCAAAAAAAAAAAATCCATGCATCTCTCTCTCTCTCTCTCTCTCTCTATTTGTTCTCTATTTCTCTCTCTCTCTCTCTTCTCTCTCTCTCTCTCTCTCTCTTTCTCTCTCTTTCTCTCTCTATATCTCTGTTATCTTTGATGAAATCGGAGCTTGGCATCGAAACCAAGGCCTATACCTTTTTCTTCTTTTTCTTCTTGTCGATGTCTTTGTGTTGTTCGTTTTTCCATCGTTCGAAGAAGAACTTGGGGTCCGTGTACATCTTGAGCCCATCCTTGCCATCTTGTCTAGAATCATGAAGAAAAAATTAGATAATAATAGCTTAATTGAATTATCTCTCTACTGAGCATGGAGTAACAACGTACCTGAGAATAATGTTACCATTGTATAATCATGTTCAGAGGATTGGAATATGTTGTAAACAGTATTATTCATCTTCAGGGCTTTTCCAATGCACAATATTCTGCTTTCGTGCTCGCAAGCAGTCATCTGATTTATTCAAAATTTATTTTGATTTAACTCATTGACATATAAACAGAATATTCCTCTCCAAATACATGTTTGGTTGGCCTATGACACAAGAGGCATTCATATATTATGGCTGGCAAGACGTAAAAAATAATATTCGAGTTAATTTGTTGTCTTATTGTATTGATGTTTGCCCTTTGTTTGTTTGTTGATGTGTTGGTCAGTTTGTTCGTCGGTTGATTTGATTGATATACGTTCTTCTTAATTTAAATGTATCAACTTAAAGGGACCTGGTAACATTGTTCAGAAGAGAGAAAATGGTGCTAAGGTAGTGACTTCAATGCTAAATGTACAATTAAAGATAATCTGAACGTTTGAGTGAAAACAGATCATTATTAATGATAAAAATTAGAAAAACTGATCTGATCGATTCCTTAATTCTCCCAACTATATTATTACAATTTCATAACATTTTAGGATAATTTTAATCATCTCAAAGCAATGAATCAGCTCTATACCATTCCAGACATGTAAGTGTTGAAAAACAATGTCTTATGTCTTATTTTTATGGAAAGACAGTTGGGGAAATTCAAAAATGGTTGGGAGAGTTTACTGTTAGAGGGTGTCGCACAGTGACGCCTTCAAAGAAAATCATAAATATCTTTGTGGTTTGAGAATTTGTTAAGGGTTTTTTGCATGTGAGAGGGTTCAGGCTGAGGGTTAGTAGCATTTCATTCAAAACTACGCATTTTTTTCTTCATTAACCTTTAACAATGTTACCGAGTCACTTTAGGAGTTTTAAGAGAATGGGAAGTTTCACCTGAACTGGTTCAGCTTTGATAATGGAGGGGTTTGCTCACATCGCGTATATGTCGCTTTCATGGCAGAGGGCATCGTGGGTGAAGAAACGACCTCAGCGTCAAGAATAAGAGAGCTCTGGAAGGCCAATCTGGTGTTGATGTCCCGTAGAGACACTGCAAACACAATATGAACATTCTTACTTTGATTTTTTTTCTTCAAAGAATAATCTTGGTCATGACGGTGAATCCAGACATTGAATTTCACAAGGGGATTCATATTTCCGTTTATTCAGGCAAATTTCTGGGATTCTGAGGCATCCATTAACATAGCTGTCGTCATTGACAAAAGTTGCAAAGGTCTTGGGTTCGAACCCCTGCACTCGATAGTGGATATTGGAAAG
This sequence comes from Strongylocentrotus purpuratus, assembly GCF_000002235.5. Classification (NCBI taxonomy): domain Eukaryota; kingdom Metazoa; phylum Echinodermata; class Echinoidea; order Camarodonta; family Strongylocentrotidae; genus Strongylocentrotus; species Strongylocentrotus purpuratus. The sequence goes on from NW_022145553.1 coordinate 824,484, forward strand.
TGGAGGAGTGGCATTGTTTCACCAAAAGAAACTAAAGAAGGCGGGAAAGACAAGCCGTAGGAAATACGAGAATGTATTTATGACGAAATTTCATTGTAAATGATTATACTGAGGAGTCAATAGTATTTGCTTCGTTCACGATATTTGAAAAAGGGAAGGTTGATATTTGGCCATGGAGCCAGTTAAACTCACCACATTGTTCCCTTACACCTAACATGTAGTAAGGGTTGTCATATTGTTAGGGATTTACTTAAGAGATTTAAAACTTCCTTATTTATAATCAGATTTTACTTAAACTCTGTCTGGCCCGTTTCTCTAATTGTTATAACAAGCACTTAATGTGAAGGCAACCCCCCCCCCCCCCCTTGAGATATGTTGTGTATAAAAGGGGCGTCAGCGTCAAGAAACAAAAGGGGGTCAAAAAGATTAAGAATGGCAAACCCTCTCCTTATCACATGAATATTGCTCGGGCCTCGGGGGCATCATGTTTGTCCGTCGGGCTGAATGAGTGCTTGCCCAGCCCATTTTCGAATTCAAGTGTGTGCAAAATGCTAATTGGAAGTTAATGTATAGGTCTTTAATACTAACTTAGAAAAAAGGAAAGACGGCCCTTTCTCGCTTCGCCCCTAGACCTGATGTCCTCCCTCTTTCTCTCACCCTCAACATTCTCCCTCCCCTTTCTCTCTCTCTCTCTCTCTCTCTCTCTCTCTCTCTCTCTCTCTCTCTCTCAATTTCTATTTATGGTTTGTTTAATTATACGTAGACACCTTTCTTCTTCTTTTTCCTAATTCTCATCCCTCCCCACCCTCTATTCTTTTTCAATATTAGAGGGGCAATATGGGAAATACTAATCATTGGTCTACAAACTATTGTACAGTCAGTGAGGGTAATTTTAGTTCCAGGTTGGTGGTTATTTCTTGTGAGTTGGCACGATTTTCTGTTTACCTTTCGTAAGACTTATTGACTCAAGACTTCGGGATGGTATGAGGGGAGTTTCCCCAAAAGCCTATGTCTAGGCTGTCATAAGGAAGTAAAATTGCGGCATTGTATTATTGTTCGTATGACTATATCATCGTTTCGAAAAATGAATAGATAGGAACGCATCGGAAAGGCTCGGGGAAGCTTGGTGAAAAGTACTTAAACTTCGCAAAAATAAAATATCAAACCAAATAATTTCTTGTATAGTCTCTTCAAATTATACTCAGATATGTAACTTAAGTCCCGGCTATATTTTTAATTTTAAGTCTAGTCTTCGTCAAGTTGATTGGTCAATAGTGTACAATTCCCAGAATGCTGATAATGCGTCTGAGATCTCAAGTTCAATAATATTTTCCACATTACTTTTGAATGAAAAAAGCCACTTACAAAGACAAATATTAATAACTAGAAAATACCCAGGTCGCCCTGAATAGCCAAAAGTATTTTGCGATTAATTAATGAACGATTAAAAAAAAAGTACTGAATGGGCTATTCAACACTAAATGCAATAAGTTCATCTTTATGAAAACAGAGCAGAAAAATAAGCTAAACAGAATGGCGAAAGTTTGAAAGAAATCGAACCAATAACAATAATGGATATTTAGTTGTTAAAACAACCAAATCATCTTACCTGAATCGGTCTGTGGATCTAGCTTATCAAACGTTTTGTTCAGCTTGTCCAGACGATCCTGTACCGACCCGGCCCGCCGGGCCAGCGACGTCGCCTCGTGCAGGAGATCGCCAAAGATGTCCTCGGCGTGCTTGCCCAAGTTGCCCAACTGCCGAATGATGCTGGCCAGGGTGTAGTTGGTGACGCACTCAAGCTCGTTCTTGACGTCCTTTCCGATGTCGACCTGACTGACGAGTACGGGTTCGACCTCGCGCTTGATGAGCGGCATGGCGGCTTAGTGGTATACCGTGGTTTTCTGAAAGGTCAACAATGTCAGTGATGTTTGACCATTTCAATTCCAATTTCAATTAAGTTTTAACTTCAAATTTCAATTTTAATGTAAAAAGTATTATTGACCATAAAAAGAAGCAAATTTATTTTGTTAACATGCCAGGATACTTGAGGATCAATGTAAAACATTACCAGGACGAATAGCCTGGCCAACTATATCCAGGACAACTACCGTCCCCCCCCCCCCCCGCCCCGCCCATTACAATATACACTGGATCCTCTTAAAATTAGGCAATCCCTCTATTAAGGAAAGGAACTATACGGGTAATTGAGTTAGGGTTTTCAGGGGTTATTGAGCTATGGTTTTTTTTACAGTGTATAGTGGTGCTCTGGGGTATTTGAATATTTTTCCGATCAGATTGAATTGAACAACAAGTCATTTATAATAAACATGCTTGCCCACGTAAATTTGTAAATAGAATTCCAGTATAACCCACGCACTACTAGCTTGCAGGCAGGGCCATCAAGGGTGCAAATATCTGCAAAAGCATGGAGGCTCATCATCATTTATAAAGGTCAAATTTCATAGTTAATGAACAAAATGAATGCATTTGTTATTGAGGCACGGGGTTGAATGTGATGTTAGTGTTATAACCATTCTATTATTACTAACCGTGTAAGTTGATAAGAATTAAATTGTGCTACAATGCCATAAACATAAACACCAAACACAACCAGATTTTATTCAATAAATAATAACAAATTCCTAATATCAAGTCCTAATATCAATTCCTAATATATATTCTATTAACCATGTAAGTTGATGAAAATTTATTCGTGTTACAATGCCATGAACATAACCACCAAACACAACCAGCTTTTTATTAAATAAATAGAAACAATTCCTAATCTAAGGGAAAGACATCTTCATTACATATCCGCTGTCAACTGTTATTATAAACCGAACTGCATGGATCTTGCCAAGCTATACGGGATAGGGAAGTACAGTTCCCGGGGCGGATCTATGATAATTTGACTGGGGGCGGGGACAGAAAATATAATTGCGTTTTAACCTCTTCTTTTCTATCTCTTCTTCTTCTTCTTCTTCTTCTTCTTCTTCTTTTTCTTCTTCTTCTTCTCCTTCTTCTTCTTCTTCGTCTTCTTCTTCTTCTTTCTCCTCTTCTTCTCCTTCTTCTACTTCCTCTTCTTCTCCTTTTCGTGTTGTTTATGTTATATCAAAGAACTTATTCAATTATTGACAAATTGGGGTTGGGTAATAAGTAGTTCCCAATGCAGGCTTGCAGGCACTATCTATGATATGGACCCCCCTCCCCCCCCCCCCCCCCGATACCACGATCCAATGCTGCTAGCTATCAACAGTCAAACGACGTACACATCGTGATACATTATGACTTATGCTGTAGCAATTGGTATAGATTTTATATTAGCCTCTATTATCTTTGTAACCATATTACATATTGCACTCTGCTTATATTGAATATTATGTATGAAATTCAAATGAAGATTTTATAAGCTAAAGGCCCACACATTTGTGGCTATATATGAACATAATAATGGCATACGTACTTGAATAGTTCGACGGTCTTATGTTGATGAAGACAAGTAGTAGTAATCCATATAACCTGGTAAATATAATCCTGTGCCTTTACACTGGCAATGGATCAAAGATAGTCCACAAACACTGGAACAACTCCCCTGACAGGATCAGCTGTAGATATACCATGAACTGTTCATACAGCCAGACAAGTACATGCAGGATCGGTTTGTATTTATACTGAACTATTACTTCCTACTTTGGGAGAGAGAGAGAGAGAGAGAGAGAGAGAGAGAGAGAGAGAGAGAGAGAAGAGAGGGAGTGGAAGGTTATCTATAGAATCATGAGGATAGGCATTCCATTTATTTATGGCTGCTCTCCAAAGCATGACAATAACAGTGAGGCCCTGCGCCTTTTGTCCATTGTACGGTTCATGATATTTTTATGCGCTGAAGTTTCCAATTATCACGATTCTCTCAAGTTTGCTCTGTGTGTAGCTTCTCGTATTAGATAATTAGGCTGTTCATCAATTATCCCACAGCAGATAACGCATAGGCAGGGTAGGGCTTTGGATGTGTGCCCTCCCACCCCCCCCCCCCCTCCCCATCAGAGAAAAGGAGGGGGAGATAATCTATAGAATCGTGAGGATAAGCCGGGGATAAGCTTCCCATTTATTTATGGCTGCTCTCCAAAGCATAACAATAACAGTGAGGGCTCCCGCGCCTCTTGTCCATTAATTTATTGTGCGGTTCATGATTTTTTTTTTTGTTGCTCTGATTTTCCCCATTTATATCACAATTCTCTAAAGTTAGCTCTGTGTGTGTAGCTTCTCGTATCGGCTGTTCATCAGGCAGGGATGGGGCTTTGGGTGGTTCATCAGGAAGGGGTGGGTGGGTGTACACGTGCCCCCCAGCCCATCATCAAATGGAGTGGTCAAGAGAGAGAGAGGGGGGAGAGAGAGAGAGAGGGGGGAGAGAGAGAGAGAGAGAGAGAGAGAGAGAGAGAGAGAGAGAGAGAGAGAGAGAGAAGCAGTGGGAAGGGAGAGGGCATGAGTTAAGCAAAATCACCTTCCTATGTCCTCCTCGTATATGAAGGTAATTTTAATTCGCATTTTTATCGAACTGGTCCTAGCCATTATGTCCATGACGGTTGAACCTCCCCATGCATGGTTCCAGTGCCACACCCTCCCCGATGGTTGAACCACACACGCCAATACATACAGCATGCATCATTAAAGACCTAGTATCTAATGGTTTTACAGTATTTTTATGATGAAAATTCTTTCCTTTCTTTCTGTCTTTCTTTCGCTCCCTTTCACATTTTAAGTCTACACAATGTCTTTTCTACTTTGTTCATTCCTATTTGTTTCTGAAACGTTATTTCTTACAGATAGTTAGTACGCACAATCACACTATTCCTAATTCGATCAGTTACCATTGCTTCATAGTTACTTTCATCTTTCCCATCATCCCCCCCCCCCCCCCGTATTTATCAACTTACTCATTAGCTTGCTGAAGGAAACTATATGACCTTTGATCACTATTTCAGTCAGTGTGGTTGATTTTTGTTGGTTATGAAATCACCATTACTTCCTGTTTCATGTCATATCAGACGCCATACATATCCTCATTTTCTCCCGGCCGCTCCCTATATGTTGCGGATCCAGGGGGATAAGGTATCTGCCCCGTGTTCACCCCCGAACAAATAACCAGCGTGTCATGCTTATAAAACTCCAACTTTATTTGCTGCCCGTTAATAAGATAAATGAGACAGCCTTTATAATGAATTATATGCCCCCCTCTTTACTGATCAATTTAGACCTTCGAAACTACAGGTATAACTATGTTAGCATGAAATGCCAATTATATTGTGTTTGGACTTTGATATCGTGTACACAAAGAGCCTATAATGGTCTCATTTACAATAATCTTTGTAGATGGGGTTGGAAAATACAGTTGTGGAATCGGTTTCTGACTGGGCAAGAAGGTCGTATGCCATTGCGGTAATATGTGGCGGATCCAGGATTCTGTAAAAGTGGGAGAGGATTCTGAAAAGAAAATGTTTTGACAAGGGGGGCACTTTGACACGATTAGGGGCACATTTTGAGTGATGACACAAATTTTGCCGGGAAACCGCCTACTGATTGATATATATGTTAAATTATCATATATATCCGGCCTGGATAGATATCGCGTAGTCCCACATCTTTCTGTGTACAGTGCTTGTAACTTTACCAACACTGGGCCAATTTTTAAAATAATTTTGATGATTCCAGAACCTTGGCAGTACACACCAATACTTATATGCTAGATGATTGATTCCACCTTTCTTTCACAATGCAATCGCATGATCAGAACTGGTCTTTACCTTTAAGGTATGCCACATTGGGAATTAAAGGGGCATAGATAGGTTTGGCCACCCCCCCCCCCCCCCCCCCCTGGATCCACCACTGGTGCTTGGCACCTGGCCAGGATACTACCCAGAAAGAAAGGGAACCCTGCGGACAGCAATTTAATCCAATGACCAGGATAATAATAATTACAATGTTATACAAAATTACATATTATAATTGTGGACTTGGCCTTCAAGAACAGATGCCATTGGTCTAGTCTAGCAGTGCAGACACTGTAACGCACAAAGACTGTGCCTGCGAATTAGTTGCATCCCACTTAATTTATGTAGCTTGACTTTTCATTGGAAGAAATGAATGCGTACTCATGACAATCAGACGTCTATCTGATTTAATTATAAATACATTCTATATGGTACATATATTTCACAAAAGCTACAAACCAAGTGGTTACAACCACTACACAATGTACAATACATAATTTACTAACTACCTCAACAAAATTAGGCATGCAAGTATTTACCATTCCCCTCCCTCCCTTTAACGTAATTTTCAAATGTCCAAAAAATTCAGTACATATCATTTATCTATAGTAATGTTTTCCAATGTTTAAAGTAGATGCAAACACTGTACATATCGCATGTGGATACTGGGTAATCCTGTATCTATTGTATATCCAATTGTAAACTCTCTTTCCAAACAAGATCTGACAGCTTAATTTCCATGTCATGGGCTTTCAGTCAGATAATTCTAATTAATTATAATTATTTGACCAGAGTTGAACAAAATACTAAACGAAGCTTACAAATACGAGTCAAATAACTGTGAATTATCGACCTCATCATTTTCAGGGTTCGTTGGTTTCTCTTCAAAGGGCACGTTCAGATATGACGAGGCAAAAGTGTGGCGTTAACATTTTTTTTGTTGATGTGAAGTGTAATAAGCCTCACATTTCTGTATCTTGTAATGCTGAGCTCAGTGAATATGCACAGACCTATGTTGCATGCAGTTGCCATTCATTTACATGTAAAAAAGCTGCAGCGGTTTGCCACGTAATATCTTAATAAGCCTAAAGGCAACCTAAACATACTTGTACATTCTTTTGTAATTCATCTAAAACCACTGTCACATTGCTAATTGCAAGCAAGAACTCTTAACATTTTCTAAATGAGATAATGCAAACAAATTAAAGTACTGTGTACTAGCACATTACAGTTCGACAGATTATCTCATCAAAGTATAATCTACAAACATCAAGTATTACAAATGCCTGCATTGTTTAGTGTGAATTATCTTCTTCTTCTTCATGACGACCATTATTTATTGTAGGTTCTTTGTTACGAACACCATTATTTGTTCCATCTTAAAATTGGTGGTTGATTAAACTCTTGCAGTTTGTATTTGCGAATGAACCAGTATGCATATTCCCAAAGAAATATACAACTTTATAATTGATGTAAACAATAATGTTGAAATCTACCATACTACCATGATGGCCTAACCCTTCTACATGATAATTGACGGAAAATACTACTGTATATACTTTTACATTACGTATTTACAAACATGTCATATAAATAAGGGATGAAACTAGCCTGACAAAACTTAATACATTGGGGCTATCTGGCTTGGTGGGAGGTTAAAGAGTACATCTTGTGATCTACATGTATAAACTATTTATTGATTTTTTGGGGGTGTTTTTTTTGTTGGGGGGGGGGGGGACTGATGAGTAATCCCCCTCCCCCCCCCCCCCCCCCCCCCCCCCCCCCCCCCTCTGAAAAGATAATTACACATTATGAATGAAATTGTTTTTGTGTATTATGTTTCAAGTATTTGTAAACACAAGTTAGTGGGGAATGACGAATAGACCCCCCCCCCCCCCCCTCCCCCATAACAGATGATTATGCAAGTTTCTGCCACTGAATAATATGATTTGTGTGTACTACGCTTCACTTTCTGTGCTTCCCTGGGAGTCTTCTAATATTGGTACAATGAGATTGTCCTTCGGCATCAGGTTGTATTTCGTCACAAACGTTGTGAATCGTCGGCATAGAAATGTCTCATTCTAAGAGTAAAGAAAGAAATAAGCATATGCATTAAAAGTTATAAGGATCATTTGATACATCCTTATGCCCTAGCTTCAAAACATAAGGCTAATATAGTGATTAATGTGGTCTACAGTAAGTCAACACATAATACATTTACAGATCAAATAAAGCATGTAATTTTAAGAGAAAACTACACATCATAAACTCAGAAATATGATGTTTACCTACATGTCACAACATGTCTGACTAAATCAACATGACATGTATCTCAGCATAACAGTGACAGGGGATCAATACAGTTTATTGAATTACAATGGTGTTAAAATCCCTAAGATCAAGATATAAAAGTGTACCTTGAGATGGGAGGCCATCCCATATACTGTCATATCATTCTTTTAATTGATGATGGTTGACGATGATGATGGTGGCAGTAGTTGTGGTGATGATGGTGATAATGATGGTGATGAAAATGATGATGATAGTAATGATGATGATGAAGGTGATAATAATGATGAAGTTGTTGATTACATTATGATTAGCAATGACAGTGATATATGATAAGATAGCTGAGGATGATGATGATTTCAAGCAACTGACCAGTTTTTCAAAAATCAAATGGAATTGGTGTTAATCCACAACAACAAATGTCTACTGACAGACAGTACTCTTAACATACCTCATAGTCATCAAACAATGTGCGATGGTGGAAGTAGGCATGTGAGAATATCCTATAGATACGACGGCATACAGAACCCAGCTTGGCTACAGACGACTCCTTAATGCTCACGCTAAAATTAAATAATCAAAGGTCAAACATCTTATAAAAATAATTATTGTTAAATTAATTAAAAATCTTCCTTTTATTCTAATACTGAAAGAAATTGGTGAAGAATGCTTCTCATATCTAATGCTGATGCAATATATTCATAAGACCTGCCCACATTTCAGAATTTTGAATGATTTCTTCATAATTTTGACATGATCATAAAATCAGCTGAATCGTTTATTTATTATTATTATTACACTTTTTAATTATTGCATGAACTTTATCAATTAATTTGTATGCAAATATAAAAAAGGGGTGAAATCATTTCTTCTTTCAAAGAATTATTCATACTATGGCTCTGAATATCAATGATAACATCATAATTGAGTAGTCAGTTGAACAATACAGGTCCATAAGATTGTGATCCCCCACATGATCTTAGTTCCCATTACATTTTCTAAACGTTAAAGGTAATACAAAGTTTTAGGAAAATTTGAAAAATGGGTGGATCGTGAATCTTTACAATTTTGATATATTTGGATGCCCCTGTGGATGTATTATAAGCACTAAAATAATTAGCCCCTAAAACACTTCTGTTTTCAAGAAAAATTGAATATCAAAATTTACAGGTGCTCCCGGTAAATTATGATAAATTTCAAATAGCGCCTATAGCCGTATAATATTAGCTGCGACCATGAAAATCTCAGAATATGTAGTTGGGACATATAATTTCCAAATGGGAATAGCTAATCGGTCGATTTTAGTCAAGAAACATTGTTTCATAGCTAAATTAATATCTTGACCGTGAGAGGGAGCTATACAACATAAAGAGTTTATTATTTATGATTTCATAACTTTAGACTCAATTTCAACCGCGACAACGATCAATGTATATTGTAGGAACGCATACGCTTCAAATATGTTAATTTGAACCAAATTCATGACCCCATACCAAAACTTTGTAATACCTTTAAGTAGTAACTTTGAGAAAGAATTCATGGCACCAACACCCTTGTTTTGGTCCTCATCTCAAACCTACAAGTACCATAGGATTAAAAAAAACACTAATTGCTGTTTGCTTACCGGCTCGGGAAGTACTTGTTGCTATTGAGGAGACATGCAGCGCCATCTAGGGTGTGTCTTGTGTAGTCTATTGCTGGACACTGAGAACAAATAACACAATTGCTCACTTTAAATACATTTTTGGCAAGTGGACCCCTCAAATTTTACTTCAGATCCCAAGATTTTCTTAATATTCCAAGGTGTCCATCGAACATGGATTCCCAAAATATTGCTCAAGACCCCCAATACTTGACATGTTAACAGGGGTCTATTTGACTTGAGACCTACATGTATATATTGTCACTCTGGATTCTCAGAAAATAGTTTTAGTGGAGCCTGGGTATAGAGGCATTATATTCTGATGTGCACTATATACACAGGAAATACAAGCAATACATTAAATATTTGCATCTAATGCCCAACTATGGGCTCTAAACTCGGTGGTGGAGCAGTGGTCTCACAAGCAGAAGATCCTAAGTGAAAGAACCAAAACCCAAACAGGTCAATATACTAGTGTCCTTTGGTAATGTATTAACCCTCTTTACCTTGTCTCTCAGATAGGAATTCCAACTGATGTTCCATAAGATTGTTTGTTGTCTACATGTACACTTACTTCTTTACATATACGTGTAGCAGACGCAACATGAAACTTTTGAAATTTGTCTGTTGTGTTTCAATTATTTTGCAGCGTGAAATTTTCAGGAATCTACACCACTCACAAATTTTGTGAACATTTCAGGTGAGTGAAAGGTTTTGGTTTTACAGTACATTGAAATCATTGATCTATCAGTCAATTTACCTCTTTGGGTGTCTTGTGAGCAGCACATAGGAAGATCCACTGCTCTGTAGCAGTCATCTGTGAACAGGTATCAGGGTTACATTCATGCTGTTATGAAAAGAAATGACAGGATGATTATTGTTATTTATACTCTGTCCTAGAACCGAATGAAACGATTGGTCTTTTGCATTCATGTGAGAAACATTTATCACTTGTATAGATTCAGTGTGCATTCTTTCTTTGTCGGCTAAACTCTACACACGCATGTCTGTAGATTCAAACAGAAGAGTCACATGTACCAGTAACTTGACAGCTAAACCATTGTCTCAGATGTACATACTTCCAAACACCCTTTTCTTGGCAATCTCAAGGATACAATCAATGTTTCCTACATGTAGCATTCCACTAAATCAGGAACCACCTGTAACTTGACAGCTACATGTAAACCATTGTCTCAGATGTTCAAACTTCCAAACACCCATTTCTTGACAATCTCAAGGATACAATCAATGTTCCCTACATGTAGTATTCCACTAAATCAGGAACCACCTGTAACTTGACATCTACATGTAAACCATTGTCTCAGATGTTCATACTTCCAAACACCCATTTCTTGACAATCTCAAGGATACAATCAATGTTCCCTACATGTAGCATTCCACTAAATCAGGAACCAACTGTAACTTGACAGCTACATGTAAACCATTGTCTCAGATGTTCATACTTCCAAACACTCATTTCTTGGCAATCTCAAGGATACAATCAATGTTCCCTACATGTAGCATTCCACTAAATCAGGAACCACCTGTAACTTGGGCCATTCAGTTCCAGACAGAACTGTGTCAGATGTTCAAACAACATCATCTTGGAGATCTAGAGGATACTATCATTGTTCCAGGAAACCTGCATGTTCCATCATGTACATGTAGCATTCCACTATTAAATTTAAAAAAAATCAAGAATTACCTGTAACTTGACAGCTAGGCCATTAAGCTCCAGACAGAATTGTCTGAGATGTTCATACTTCCATACGCCTTCGTCTTGGCCCTCTGGAGGGTGGAGGATGCCATCGATGTTACTGATATCCTTCCTGATGGTCTGCTGAATGAACTGTCAACAGAAGATGATGAAAAAAACAAGAAGACACAGATATGTGAACTCACGCTTTAACTTGACATTCAAAGTAAAATTGCAGTGATATGAGCAAAAGCTATCAGAATTTGTCTCTTTCTTTTTAGCAGATGTTTCTGAATTTTTCGAATAATCAAATACAAAATATTCAAATAACAATAAATGTACATAGAAAACTTGACAGTATGGAGGTAAATCAAAGAATCCAGATAAATGCAGAGGCCATTTATCATAGCAAGAATGCTCGAGTCGATAGTTAATAGATAGTTATTCCCAATGGTCCATCTTATACAAATTCAGTTAAACCAGACCCTGGGTCAAAGATCAGTTTAACAAAGGAAAACTTAAACATCTCAAACTAACTTCATTTGGACAAAAGCCTAAACTCAGCGTTAGGTTTTACTTTCAGTAGAACATGGTCCAATAAACATGTATAGTATCTGGTACCTTTATAATTTTTTTTTACACAGAATGAGTGATTAAAATGAAACTTCCACTATATTGGTTTATAGGACCTCCCCCCCCCCCCCCCCCAAAAAAAAAAAAAAAAAACGAAAGACAGATTAGAGTTGAAATTACAACAGACCTAGCCTAAACATAACAACAAGTGTTACCAGAATACATAAAAATGTAGGAAAATAAAATATGACTGCATGACTTTCTGTGACCATCAATAATGGATTTCCATTCAATGTAGTAAATGCATGACATATATGAAAGAAAGCCAAAACATGATCACTTTCATTTTGTATATCTAGGGTGCTATTACCCCCAAATCGCTATTATTATCAGTTTTATAGGATAAGGACAGATCTACAATAAATCACAAAAAATAACATTTTCATTTATTTATGATGAAAGCAAGTGGGAATGGAAAACAATCACTTTGAACAGGTGAAGAAAAATGGTGTTGTACACAGGGGAAAACATGTAAGAGTGCAAGGTCACTGACATACTAACCTGCATTCTGATTAAACTGAAAAATAAAATAAACTTAAAGATAACATCTACATGTACTTCTATGCTAGTAGCAAATAGGATATCAGAAAGGAATTTAGCCTGTGTCTCTATATTGCACTCTTGTATCAAAATATATTAGCATGTGTCGTGTACATGTACGCTTGTGCCAGATAAGTTGATGTTCTGTCCATGATTTTGTATTTGAAAGGAACATCAAAGTAGGGCTACTGAACAAGGGCGGTCGGCCTTCAACATTCCGCAAAGCAAACTCACATAGATACATACATACCAATGACATTCACATGAAGGAATGATTGTTTGCCACTAATGACTTATATGATCCCCCAAAAAGGGGATAAAAAAAAACTCGCAGGAGCTTAAAGGAATTGTGAGTATCTTAGTATTCAATATTTTAAAATTAAAATTAAAATCAAAAGCTGATCTGAGAGTCAAGCAAATGTTTTCTTTAGGAGAACGTGGTTCACTGACTCTGTCATCAGTGCATTGTTCTTAATGTTCACTAAGGTAGTCAACACCAGGCTTGTTATGTCTCTGCTTTTATTGCGACTGTCAGATGAAACTGTTTGTATCATGATGCATTAGAGTTAATTCTGAGTTCACGTACATGCGAACATTGCCCCTACACTTTGCAACCTGAGCACACGTGTACTGGGAATATTGCCCCTACCCTAAGACCCAATGTTCTACATATCACATCATAATGTAAACAGATAAAGGACATAAGCAGGGAAGTTTGATGATGATGATAATGATGATGATGCAAATAATAATAATAATGATGATAATAATAATGATAACTTTAACAATAACCACAAGTATAATAATACTAATACTAATACCAATAAAACTAATATTAATTATAATACAAATAATAATACCAATAAGAAGAGGATGAAGAAAAAGAACTAAAACTAGAAAAACAAGAACAAAAATATATGTAACAACTAAAATGTATGGTTTTTGTGTTTTCTGTATGTACTGTAAATGTCCAAATATGCTTCCAAATAGTTCTAAAATCAGTACCCAAGATTTTGATCTTAGAAGGACTGTTGACAGTGCACAGTGCGTTTCAAAGAATAAGTCATGCCAGTAACCGATCTAACCCCTGGGTTGAGAGAGACAACTGTAGATAAAATGCCTTTTCTATGGACATACATGTACTATGCACCAGGCAGAGATTTGAACCCAGGACCTTTTGACAGAGTATCAAAAGAATGCGACACCAAGATCACAAATCGGCCTACTGGTATACATTTTTTTTAAGAAGTTACCTGCCAATGCCAATGCTGATTATCAATGAATAAAATGAAATGCAATGATAAACGAAAATGTGTCCCATTCTCCAAACTCTCTTCTGCCATTTACAAAATGACATCATTAATAACCAGGTGAGGTAGGAGAGGGAAGCTGGAAGAGTGTAAGTTACAGACTCATTTTTCATACTGACTGTGCAGCAGTTGGTCCAAACTGCCCCCTGAAGGAGGTAGTTGCTAATTTGAAATGGAAACAGTAAACAACATGATGAAGAGCTTGTCATGTCTGGACCTTTGGGGTGATCCATCAGGTTCAAATGTCTCCATTGAGAACATTCCCCCAAAATATGGAAACCTTATCTTAAAAGAAATATTAATTTTGCTGTCAAACTGGAAGCAAACGCTAAAAAGTTGAGACAATAGCAAACCTATTCAGAGATCACATACCGTAATAACTCTTGTTTCTTGAGAAAGTTAATGAACCTTGACCTACTATAGGAGTTAGGAAAACCTGACATAAATATTCCATACTGAGTTCAGAGCCACAAGGGCATTATTTCAACTCCCAGATAATCAGAAAAAATGGGATTGTGTGATACAGAAAATCCCTAGGAATAAATAAAGAGAGCACCATGATTGAGACCAACAAAAAAATCTAACAAATTTTTATAATTCTACACTACATGTGTAATAATATTCCTTTCTTGTACAGTGTATAGCGCATATACATTATAACGTCCCTATGGGCTTACAAAGAGCTTTGAAAATGATTACTCAGGCTTTAGCTCTGGCAGTCGTTATTATAATATTAGTGCACAGTGTATTTCCAAGGAATCGTCTTACCAGGAATCCATTTACCTCACATGGGTTGAGTGTGCCAAATGTAGATTAATGTCTTGCCAAAGGACTTTGTGCTCCACAGTCCGCCGACATATCCACTAGACCACAACACCACTATGCTCAACATTTATGTTTATTTATTTCATACTACTATTATAACTTTGTAATAATTAGGGTTTGACAAAATAAAAGTTCTTAAAGAGGTTAACCTTACATGTATATCATGTTACTCTTTAATTATTTTTTTCAATTCTGTTTCATACTTCTCTAGAATGGCTAGACTTACATGTACGATCATCGTTAAAAAAAATAGTGATTTGTCATGTAAATCAACTCATCTCCGTTAATCGGAGGAAATGTCTGAAAAAGACATGAAATATATTGACATCTTGCCATCTAATTAGGGAACAAAATAAGTATCAGAAGAAAAAAAAGAGCTAAGTTTACCGCTAATCACATGATTTTTAAGTTTTAACATAATTTTCCTGCTTTTTTTTTTGGGGGGGGGGGGGAAGTTTTCACAAATTTAATTCCGACCAGAATTGGCCCAAAAGCCCCATTAAAAATTCAAAGTTGAACTAACCAAGAATAAGTGTAGGTATTCTGAAAAACGAGTTGAATTCCTGCCTTTTGATGTACAATAAGTCTTACGAATGTGTATATGAGATATGAAGATTTCTTGGCATGATGTAATGCCTTTTAGCATGAAATCGGCGCAGCCATGTTCTTGAAAATGAGGGAAAACCATAGCCGAGAAGATAATATAAATATGTCAAGTCTGTGAGAAAAGGCGTTTATTTCTGCAGCGCCATCTCTTTGGAATGCTCATCCACTGAGGATCCGATCACTAGAATCCCTAGAAACATTTAAAGGAATCTAAAGTCATATATGTTCGCATGTTATTTTAGTTAATTATATGTTGAATGTACATCTATGCATTTTTTTTCTTCTTCCTCCTTCTCATTTCCTATATATCTCATTCTAATTCTATCCCTCTGCGCCTCAGAATAGTTTAATAGATTGATGGTGCATAATAAATGCTGTATTATTATTATTATTATTATTTGGTGAAAAATATATAATTGGGTAACAACTACCGGTAACAATTGTAACTCATTTATTTAAAAGTACTAAAATAAAGCGGTTGAAAATCTATTTCATGTAGGCGAAACCTTCACCCCAGAACAGCACCAACTGATTTTTATGCAATTTGCATTCTGGCAATTGGAGTACAAAGGATAACAGCAGGTAATTGAAATGCTTCAACACCAGAAACACCTGGGAACGAAGCATCCATAAATTTGCCCATTAGTCAGGTGGCTTAGCGTCAAATTTATTGATTATCGTTACTTGCCGGATAAAAGCACCATTTTTGCTACAGGGCTTCCTTAGGACTTACTTAACAATATTAGGCTAGGAGCCCCCGGCAAAAAAATTAATTTAAGGGTGTGGGGGCGGGGGCATCTTTTTGGAGCCCCAAATAATTTTATAACATTGATTTGTTGTTGTACAAATGCCATTTTTGGTACAGGGCTTCTTTAGGACCTACTGAACAAATAAGGGTAGGGGCCCCCGGCAAAAATATCTTATAAGGGTGAGGGGTGGGGGCGTCGCTCGTAGCCCCCAAATAATTTAGAAGGTAATATAACATTTTGTTGTTGTTGTACAATTGCCACTTTTGGTACAGGGCTTCCTTAGGACCTACTGAACGATATTAGGGTAGGAGCCCCCCGGCCCCCCCACTCAGTGTTATTTAGGGTACGCTTATGCGTGTTCCCTCCTTTTGAAAACACCGGAGTGTAAAGTCAATTTTGTGTATGTATGAGCCGGACTTTGGTGCGTGAAAAGTACCCATTTAGCGGACATTTTGGTAACACGCATGCGGTCATTCCAACCCCGGAGTGGGAGGGCCGTGAGGAGCCCCCGGCAAGGATATCATAGGGTGCTGGACAGGGGCGTCGCCTCGTAGTCCCCAAATAATTTGTAAGTTAATATAACATTGATTTGTTGTTGTACAAACGTCATGGGCCCCCAATCACCCATATATGACTATGTATGCCGGGGGCTCCTACATGTACCCTACCATCTTCAGCAGGTCCTAATGCCCAAGAATGCAAAAAATCTCTTAGAACAACTCAAGTTATTTGGGGTTAGTTTTCCTTTAAGTACAATGTATGTACATGTACAGTTGTAGATGATGCTTTTTGAACACTTACAGTAACAGTTAATGCTAAACACTTGCGTTGGCCTATTGCCCATTTGAATGTGTTTTCTTCTTCTTTATCTTACCTGCTGGAAGGCTAAAGTAGCATTGGCAATTTTGTGCTGAAATATCTTTAATGCAATGTATAAGTACATGATTCTTTGTGAAGACTTCACTACAACAACAAATGTATCGACCTGAAGCTTCGGCGTCAAGTCAACGTTGATATTTGGGGACCTCTGAGGAGGGTAGGTTAAAAGTGAACACAAAACACTGGTGTTGGTGGGTGTGTTGCCAATTTGAAAGCATTTTTTCTTGATCTTACCTGTTGGACAGCTAAAGTACTGTCCATCTCATCGAACGCTTGTTCTTCCCATGAGAAAAAGTCCTGTAAGGAAAAGAAATGTACAATGATGTCAATATGAGTCCTGCAAGGAAAAGAAATGCACAATGATGTCAATATGAGTCCTGTAAGGAAAAGAAATGCACAATGATGTCAATATGAGTCCTGTAAGGAAAAGAAATGCACAATGATGTCAATATGAGTCCTGCAAGGAAAAGAAATGCACAATGATGTCAATATGAGTCCTGTAAGGAAAAGAAATGCACAATGATGTCAATATGAGTCCTGCAAGGAAAAGAAATGCACAATGATGTCAATATGATTCCTGTAAGGAAAAGAAATGCACAATGATGTCAATATGAGTCCTGTAAGGAAAAGAAATGCACAATGATGTCAATATGAGTCCTGTAAGGAAAAGAAATGCACAATGATGTCAATATGAGTCCTGTAAGGAAAAGAAATGCACAATGATGTCAATATGTTGGTGCACAATGCATGCACAGATCTGACATTTGAAATACAAAACATGTTAATTGACCAGTTCATAGATCTAAAATTGTTCGCAAATCTTTAAATCATAGAGAAGTCCCACTTTATGCAATCTAGAATAATCACTGCCAAACTGATGGAGGAGCTTCATGTATTCTAAAAGAAAGCAGATTCGTGAAAGTTTAAACAAAATCGGGCAAAAAGAGAACAAGTTATTAATTTTTAAAAAGTTGTAATCACTGTGCATATGGGCATTTCAAATGGCTGAATCAGCAGTGTCACTGTGAAGTGCCAGACAACTTTCCCATTGGTTCCAAGTTCCAACACACAAAATGACTAAAATTACATTGTTTAAAAATATACGACTCAGAGGGTCTTTTCTTTTAAGAGAACCTTTAAAGGACAAGTCCACTCCACAAAATAACTTACCGTACTTTACATAGAAGCAGATAAATCAGACAAACCAATCAGAAAAAGTTTGAGCAAAATCGGGTAACTAATAAAAAAGTTATGAATTTTGGGTAAAGTATACATGTAAAACTATAGAAAAATGGAAATCACTACACAACTTAGTTATCAGTTTGTGATGTCATGTCCTCACTATTTATCAATTGCTTTATATAGTTTAATCCCACTAATTTGATTTCCCCATGCCTTTGCCCAGGTTTCATATTGCGAACTTTATGAACTTTGAAGAACTGATACTATTTTCTGAATATTGTATATTCATAATTATTGATTTTTATCTAAATAGTTTATAAAAATTCACATTTTTCATGATTTAACTGAAAAAAATTACTCTTTATTAGTGCATCCACACAAAAACATATTACTATCAATCCAACTTGGATGCTGGTGTGAAGAAATAAGATTCTTAGGAAAATTATATTATCAATATAAAGAAAACAATTAGTGGATAGTGAGGACTCATGAATGAGTTTCCAATTTGTCTTGTGATTTTCATTGTTACATAGTTTTCCATACTTTTTCAAAAATTCATAACTTTCTTATTAGTTATCCGATTTTGCTCAAACATTTTTGATTGGTTTGTCTGATTTTTCTGGTTCTATTGAAAGTAAGTTAGTTTTGGAGTGGACTTGGCCTTTAATAATAAATGCTAGCATAAGTTTTGGCGGCCCAAAATCTGTGCGCTGGGCCCATAATATGAATTACTGTATTTTCCAGCGTTATGGCCGCAGTATTTTCGGAAGAGAAAATATCAAAAAGTTTGGGTGCAGCACTGCAGCCTATGCACAACAACAGTCAAATTCGGGTCACCTCGGGTCAGCACGTATGCGTACATATGGGACTACAATGACTATACCAGTAATGTACAATGGTACAGGACATTTGTAGAATAACTCAACACATCTTGCCAACAATTGACAATTTTGTGTTGCATTTTGTGAATCTCCTGAATAAGCATCATAACTTATTTTTCACAAAAAAAACTACTGGTAAAACTATATTACAGTTCGTGACATCGCAACGGAACTACTGCGCAACGCAACTGCGCATCCGCTTTTCTTAAAATCCATTTCAGGCAATTTTGCATTGCATTGTGCTAGGTAGGGGTTTATCGGATACAAAACTGCCTGCGATACAGTACAAGCTTCAAAATCAACAAAGATTTGCTACATTGCAATCATTTTTTAGATAAACACAATTTTAAACTTGGATTTTCCTTTAAATTTTTATAAGAATATTGATGAATTTAGTATCAGTTTGTAGGAAAAATAGTTTTCTACCAGAAAATAGCGATGATTTTATTTGGTCTTGTAGCATTGCACCTTTCCCGTTTTTTTTTCCTTCAGTTTTTTTTCTTCAAAATCGGGGGTGCGGCCTAAAGCGTGTGAGTCAAAAAAAGTTTACATCTAGAAAATTGATAATTCTTTTAAAAAGCATCTATGAGCAGTAAATTAATACACATCTTATGAAAGAGTGTTTTATCCCAAATCTTTTGGTATCATTTTTGTGTGGTAGGTGTTCACACTTGGAGTGCAAATATCGACTTGCGCCAAAGTGATGCCTACAGTATGTATTATGTTGAGATTAGCGGAGTGAAGGAATGAATTGAATGTATCAAATGAAATGCATTACCGGTATAAGCTTTTTGCAGAAGCAAAGTCACACACACATATCCACATGCGCACAAATGTTTGTTGATATTTGATATTCTATATTTTATATGTGTGGCATGATTAATTTTGTTAGGGATGTTATTTTCATCTGCAAAGACCAGATTAATACCAGTACCCAAATCTCAATTGTTTTATTCAAACATCACATACATGTAAGCAACTTTGGGGCAAGTTGATTTTTTGCACTCTCGCAATGCCTCCTATTCATCCCAGCGTGAAGACATACCACACAAAATGATACTAAATGTTTCTGGATAAAACGCTCTTTCATAAGATGTATAATAATTAACTGTTCATAGATGACTTTTAAAATAATAAGAAATTTTCTAGGTGTAAACTTTTTTTTTACTCAACTCCAAAAATAACAAGAAAAATTGACCCGAAACAGGTAATAAACATAGGCCTACTATAACGACTTTTAAGTTAACTCATGATCTTTATTTGGACATGAATATTTACATCATTTTGGGTATGTTTTAGTAAGGTATCTCCACACCGGAGTTACGGGTCAAAGTTTGGATAGGCTTCTGAACAAGTGCCCAAAGTTCTTCGTGCTAGCCGCTAGGCCTAGTAAACCTGGGGCCGTATTCTGAACCCTGTGTTATCTCTAATATTGTTGTATCTTTGGAGATAAGATAAAGTTGGTATTCTGAACACTGTTGTAACTTTTGTTGTATCTTTTCTCTCATCTCTTTGGTCGCGCCTGCGTTCAAACTTTGGTGCGCTTGTAATTGTGCTTATTAGTAATAAAATGGCGCTTAATCCTCATTTGCATATGCGCACGAGAGATAATATGACAAGATAATTGGTATTCTGAAAATTGTTGTATCTTTTATCTTATCTTATCTTGCATGGTATTTACAACAGGTAGGGGGTTGTTGTATCTTTCGTGGTGATATAATGGCAGCAATATTTCTTGCCCAGAACCAACGGCGCTAGCGTAGTTCCGTATCCATTTTTTTAGCAGATTCATAATTCATATCCATTCTTAGCAAAGGAATTTTAGCCCAATTTTTTACTAATATTAATCATAATCATATATTGCATTTTCCACCTGAATTTGGATCACATCCGACATCGGGAAGCCTCTGTTTGGGGCTTCGATGTCGACGTCGTCGCTCAGTATCGTCTCCGCGCTATAGCTTTGCAACTCAAACTGAAGCTTAATTTTAGACTGATAGCTTCAGTTTGAGTTGCAGAGCTATAGCGCGGAGACGGTACTGAGCGACGACGTCGACATCGAAGCCCTACACGGAGGCTTCCCAATGTCGGATGCGATCTAAATTCAGGTGGAAAATGCAATACATGATTATGATTAAAATTGGGCTAAAATTCCTTTGCTAAGAATCGATATTAAACTGCTAAAAAAAAACGGATACGGAACTACACTAGCGCCAAACCAACTTCGTGCCAATAGACGAGTTAGAAGAAGATTGTGTGTTGACCGGAAACATCACAGATGAGAACTTTCTAAGAAATGACATGCTAGGATATGACGATTTTAATGCTCTCATCTTAACCTCTTATCGAGTCACTACACAAGTCCCGTCCAGTGGTCCACAGGCTTTGGCACGGCAATTCACGGCTTCCAGGTCATCTTGGGTGCATGGCTCTGGCAGGATTGGGCAGACTAGCAGGTGTTCCATTGTCTGTTCCTGGCCGCATTCACATGTTGTTTGTTCATCTCCTAGACCCTATCTCTGCATTAGGACTCTTATCTTAACCAATATAGTGAAAGCGTGATTTGTCTTCATGATCCACATGCCACAGCGCATATGATGACGCGCGTAATAAGCGCTCAAATAACTAATTACGCCCAAGATTAGTATGTGCTAGGCGCATCTTCAGATACGGCATAAAGTATTCCTATTGGTTGACCTACTTATCATGCTTATATAAAACAGATTTTGATTGGTAGTGTTCATACAAATGGGCATGTCAACAGTGGTCAAAGAAGATAGAGGCAGTCCTTCAAAAGTTCAATTCAAACACAGGGATAAAATGTCTGATGTTCAGAATACCAACTTACAACAATATTAGGGCTGTTATCTCTGTGAGATACAACAAAAGATAACACAAAACTTACAACAATGTTCAGAATACCACCCCCGACCATGATAAAGGCATAATCCATAGATCTAGGCCATGTACTATGTAGACCTACATACCATTCCAGCAATTCATGACACTCCTTGTAGTCACTTGCCTCACCTACCATCCCAGTATAGCTTCCTGAGTGAGCTGCCAAAGGGATTACCCAACCAAGTACCAAGTATGTAGGCTTTATACATGTAGATCTACGGGGCGCGCGCGGCGGTAGCAATAGCACGAACTTGACAGGGAATTGTTTCCGTGATCATCATAGGTGATTGAATTGAGATGCCGAGTGATCATGGCATACCGGTACATGCATTTTCACTCAAAATGATATAGCCTAGATCTAGGATCAAGAATCAAAATGACATACTGAACTAATATTTTAGGAAAATACTTCAAAATAGATACCTCAGCCCTCGACCCTGCCCGAACTCTTCGCAAAATACCGACTTCACCCTCAGCCATTGTTGTTGTTGTTGTTGTGTTTTGAGTTATTGGCGATTAGTCAGTGATTTGACTATTGTCGCCAAATTACTTTACGGCACGTGTTATATCTCTCAATTTTGGATTTTTTTAAAAATACATTTATTTCGTTTTATATTTATCTATCTTTTAAGATAGTATCGTAAAATAATATCGTAAGCAAAACATTCATGGGCTTTGTTAGTGTTTCTTAACAGTACGTGCAGATTATTTGTTATATCACATACACACCATACATAAATATGTATATAAGATAGCACCTACACAAGCTTCTATATTCAGTAATCTTATCATACCTTTTATCATTGTTGTTACTTTTTCTTATTTTATTTTCTTAATACATTATGTTATTATATTTTTAATGTACTGAGTGTAATTTAACATATTTATAATATCGTATTATGTTTTACTGTTCTTATTTTATTTTCTTATATTATGATTGTTATTATATTTTTAATGTACTGAGTGTAATTTAGCATATTATAATATTGTATAATGTTTTACTATTCTTATTTTATTTTCTTATTACATTATGTTATTATATTTTTAATGTACTGAGTGTAATTTAACATATTTATAATATTGTATTATGTTTTACTGTTCTTATTTTATTTTCTTATTACATTATGTTATTATATTTTTAATGTACTGAGTGTAATTTAGCATATTTATAATATTGTATTATATTTTACTGTTCATCAAGGGAGGTATTACTTCCTGATAGGGAACCGTTTCGTTCTGAGAAAGAACCGTACAATAGCTTTTTGTATACTGGACTCACTCTTTTTTAAGTATTCCATAATTTTTTCAGGTTTTTTCACCTTCAACTCGCTGTGCGTAATTTTAACAACTTATGGTATCGTTGAGATGGCAAATTTGTATATTGATGAAGAAAGAAAAATAAGGCCTATATTCTTGTATCCTATATTTTGTCCACCATAACTGGTGGGGGGGGGGGGGGGTGAATGGATAATTGTGTTCAAATACCAATCGAGTACGTAAAGCAAGTCTAGAAGTCGTTTATTTAATTGTAAGCGAATCAAGCAGCTCGACCTATTTTAAAGGTAATACAAACTTTTGGTATGGGGTCGTGAATTTGGTTCAAATGAACATATTGGAAGCATATGCGATCCTACAATATTCACTGATCGTTGTCGCGGTCGAAATCGACCCTAAAGTTATGAAATTGTAAATAATAAACACTTTATGTTGTATAGCTCCCTCTCAAGGTCAAATATTCATTAAGCTGTAAAACAATGTTTCTTGACTGAAATCGACTGATTAGCTATTCCCGTTCGGAAATTATATACCACAACTACATATTCTGAGATTTTCATGGTCGCAGCTACCATTGTACGGCCGTAGGAGCTATTTGAAATTTTTCAAAATTTACCGGGAGCACCGGTAAATCTTTATATTCAATTTTTCTCGAAAGCAGAAGTGTTTTAGGGGCTAAAATTTCTAGTTCTTTTAATTCATCCCCAGAGGCATCCAAATATATCAAAATTGTAAAGAATCACTATCCACCCATTTTTCAAAATTTCCCAAAACTTTGTAATACCTTTAACAAAATAAATCAGAGAGCAATAACATCAACAATGAACAACAACAACAGCAACTGTGAGTGAGGCCCGTTTCTCGAAACCAACTAGCTTCTTGACTAAATCAACGATAATCTTATATAGCTATATGACCAGGGACTTAGAATCTAGTAACATTATTCAGATGAGAGCTAGAAAGCGGTGCTAAACTTCAATGCTAGATGTACAATTAAAGATTTAGTGAAAACGGACCATTAATTGGGAGAAACTGATCTGATCGATTCCTTAATTCTCCCAACTATATTATTGTAATTTAATTACATTTGAGGTGAATGTAAATCGTCACAAGCCAACTATATTATTGTAATTTAATTACATTTGAGGTGAATGTAAATCGTCACAAGCCAATGAATTGGCTCTACATACCATTCCAGACTTTTAAGTGTTGACAAATTTTCAATAGCCTGTTTTATGTATTTTCTTCATGGAAAAAACGGTTGGGAAAATGTCTGTTAATCACTGCACACTGACGCCTTCAAAGAAAACCATATATATATTTATGGTTTAAGAATTTGTTCAGGATTTTTTGCATGTCAGAGGGTAAGTACAGTAGAAGGAATATAATAATTAACATTTTATACAAAATTAAGCAATTTTTTTCATCAACCTTCAATAATGTTACCGAGTCATTTAGCGTCCCCGTTTTTAAAAATGAATAAAAACACTGCTAAAACGATCTATTTCTGATTTTTTTTTTCAAGAAGAAAGAAAATGCCGGCTTGAAAAACAGCCCGAAGTTGTGAGGGAAAATGTACCGAGCGGCCTTTTTGGAAAACAAAGGGCCTCCTCCCTCCTAATTTTCAAAAAGGCAGGACGCTAAACATGTTTTTTTTTTAATGGTCTTAAAGGTACTACGTCCCATTTGCAGGCCAAAAAAATGAAAAGGTTAAATTCCAACGTCATTTGAAAGACAATACTAATTTAGAACTTCCTACAAAAAGGGGGGGGGGCGGGGGGCTTGAAGTGGAAGTGGGAAAATAACGAGTATTAATTAGTTGTCGAATCGACTTAGGAGCTATAGAACCAGAAAGTAATAGTCTGATATTTCAGACCATTGTACCGAATGGTCGTACGTTTTATGCTGCGCAAAGATTCAATCGGTTTTATTTTGGCCATTACAAGAATGTAGACAAATGCTCATGTACTCTTTACAGCTCATTTTATGTACGTTATTACCAAAGATGAAAAAAGTAAACGGGTTTCCTTGCATAATTCGAATAATAGGACACTGCTAAGGTTTAAATTTCACACATAATTATGACATACATGACATATTCATAATTCATGCAAAGTTCTACATGTTGGCTTGTATCTTTAAGCTCTACTTGTTTGCTACGCGTTTTAGAAAGTGCTCTTCAGGTGCGGATCTTTTTCGCCAAGCGGGGGGGGGGGGGGGGGGGGGGGGGGTTGACCAGTGGCGGATCATGGATTTTCCCAAAAATCGCGCCGTTTTACTGTTTTACTTTTTTCTTCTTCTTTTTGCCCCCTTTTTTCTTCTCCCCCCTTTTTTCACTTGGCAGCCCAATGGGGGGGGGGGGGGGGGGGGGTTAAACCACCGAACCCCCTAGATCCGCCCCTGCTCTTTTCCGAGATACTGAGAGGAGCCTCATCCTGGCCTAGGAGCTAGGACGCCTCCAACTCACAGAATTAATATTGAAAGTGTACGTCCCACGCAGCTCGACTGTCATAACTTTCTTTGTCGATATGTAACGCTATACATTTAATTTATTATTTGGTAGAGTATGACTTTAAAAAAAGGACAAGAAATCCTCTAGTCTTTTTGTGATCTTTCTACACATTGGCACTAAAAAAATAAACATTTTGGAGAATTCATACAAAGGGAAATGGAACATAAAAATCATGATAATAAACACTCAAACAAACCCAAAGACATAAAAGTGGGATATATGGAAGACACTAATATTATAAAATGTGATAGGATCAGAAGACGATAAAGACGGGGGGGGGGGGGGGGTGGGGGTGTTGAGTATCCCCCCCCCCCCCTCCCCACTGAGCTAAATATCGGTCGACGCGATTTTCACATTTCCGACGGGCAACAAAAAATAAAAAATAGTGCTCTCAATACCCCCTATTCCCCCATACTAAGCGAATATCAGTCGGCGCAATTCTCAAATTTCGGGGGGGGGGGGGGGGTGGGGGGCTAAAAAGCATAAAAGACAAAAAAAAATTCTCACTATACCCGAGCTGCCGAAAAGTTATGCGCTAATCTGCAACATTTACTGTTGACCATGATGGTGAGATAAAAGAGCGCATGAAATATCAGGATTTATAATTCCTAAATCAGAAAATGGTATTTCTACAAACGTTCGCTGTCCCTCTTAAATGATTTTCCTTTGCCTTAATGATTTGCCACTTGCCCTCCCAAACAAAAAAGTGGGGGGCAAAACGCATTTTTGCCCCCAAAACGCCCCCCCCCCTCCAAAAAAGAAAGAAAGAAATGCAGTAAAGGAGTAAAGATGGTTTGTATTTTAAACCCCAAAGAACATAACAATAATAAAAACCGGAATTAAATCACATATAAAATTACATTCAAAGAAAAGGAAAGTTAACAGGAATTCAATTTTCTAAACATTCCGCATGCCACCTATATTTATCAATAGAGGTTTTTTATTATAGCGATACGCGCATATCGTGGAAATATGAGAGGATGGGAAAGCGTGTGTGTTTTTTTGTAATAGGGGTGAGAAGACATGAGCCCTGAACACTGGCTTACGATGGGGAGGGGGGGGGGGATGTGGTATTTCTTATTCGATACCACTGATTTACAAATATTGCTGAAATGACATGATTTTCCGGTATTTTTTTTAGTCATATACTTTTTTATGAGTTTGTTGGAAAATTAAAAATTCCCTAATTTACAGTCGGGCGAAAAATATACTTATTTAAAAGCCTTTACGTCAGGGCCTGAAGAAACGGCTGGGTTCGGGGGCTCGAGCCCCCCTCACTTTTTGAAAAAGTATGTTACAGAGAAAAAGAAAGAAAGAGATAGAGAAAAAATTAGAGACCTGCCAATGTCATAAAAGAGGTATCAAAATATGCTCATCTGACCGTAATTAAATGCCTAAAACCCCAGAGCTTACGGGGGCTCCGCCCCCAGACCCCACCAAGAGCCCTAAGACAGTCCCCTGGATGCCCATATGACCGTAATTAAATACCTAAAAAACCCGAGCTTTCGGGCACCCTGCCCCCTGGACCCAACCAAGTGCCCTAAGACGGGCCCTTGGATGCTCATCTGACTGTAATTAAATACCTTAAAAAAAACCTCTGAGTTTCCGGGGGCTCTGCCCCCTGGAACCCCACCAAGGGCCCTAAGGCGGGCCCCTGAATGCTCATCTGACCGTAATTAAATACCTAAAACCCTTAGCTTCCGGACCACATCAATTGCCTTAAATAGTGCCCCTGGATGCTCATCTGACCGTAATTAAATACCTAAAACCCCTGAGCTTTCGGAGGCTCTGCCCCCTGGACCCCACCAAGGGCCCTAAGGCGGGCCCCTGAATGCTCATTTGACCGTAATTAAATACCTGAAACTCCTTAGCTTCCGGACCACATCAATTGCCTTAAGTAGGGCCCCTGGATGCTCATCTAACCGTAATTAATACCTAAAATCCCTGAGCCGTTCCGGGGGCTCTGCCCCCTGGACTCTCCGCCAATAGTGACCTAACAGTGTTACAAATAAGGTATATAAATAAAAACGCTGAGCTTTCGGGGGCTCAGCCCTTTGACCCCCTGCCGGGGCTTCCAAACGTTTTTGCTCATTATGCCACTGCCCTGGAATGTGAGCCCCCTGGAACGTTTGCCCACCCCCCCCCCAATCCCAAACTGCTTCCGGCGCGCCTGACCACCCTCTATAGGACGACTACCCCCTGGGACAACTACCCCCGGACAAATACCCCCAGTAAACTACACCTAGGACAACCCCCCACTATCAAGGACAACTATACTACCACCCGGACAACTACCCCCTACGACAACATCTTCTAGGACAACTAGCCCCGAACAACTATCGTAGGGGGTAGTTGTCCAGCGGGCGGGGTAGTTGTCCGCGCGGGGGTAGTCGTCATATAGAGGGTGGTTGCCCTAGGGGGTAGTTGTCCGAGGGGTGATGGTAGTCTTGGGGGTGGGGGTTGTAGACTGGGGGTTGTTAATTATCCGGGGGTGGATGTCCAGGGGTAGTGTCCGGATACGATCACAAAATAGTAAGTATTTGTCATGATCTAATTTTTCTTTTACCAGCTCTGGTACACATTATTACACAAATATTATAGGAAGTGCTGAGTACTAAATTTAAAAATTGTTTGATGCACTATTCCCAATAAAAAGTTTATAATTTACACTGAAATTTTGCCTCCGAAATTCTCCGCAGTGGAAGAGCGGCTCGGAGCATGGAACTTCAAAGCAAAGTGGAAAGTTTACCCATCCCATTGTTATACGCTGTAGACATACGCATGCGTCTGACTATATTACAAGAGTTTCCCACTGATCTCTATTTCCCGTAGAGATCAGTGGAGTTTCCACTCCTTCTCTATCACCTCCCTGCTTCGAAGATGCATTTCTCCTCAAGATCAGGTGCTATTTGTAAATGCGTGCGGCCGGACGAGCGGATCGGATCAACGAGGGTACATCAACGAGGGTACGGCGCCGAGAGCTACCGGGCCATCCATCACTGCTGCCGTATCGTGCTGGGGCTAACTGGGAGCTAGCTCATATACGGTAAGCGCTTCACATCACGTTGGGCCGCCGAAAAAATATCAATCATCAGATATGATCATGGCGGCACATCAGTTATTTAGAGCAGGACTTTCTAGCTCCAACTCCAATTTGGCTGTGTTTAGACAGATCTGCTTGGTCGGAACAACTGTAAAAGCATCGTCTAACTTGCATTTACACGTAAGTTTAACGTTAGGCCTAGGCCTAGACCCTAATGATAAATTGAATTCCTGTCTTCAGAAAGCATTGGATTTGGATAGTGTTGCGATGTCGGTATTGTTGTAGTCTAGATCTTGTTGTAGGTCTTGTTGTAGGTGAGCCTAAATTGAGATGAGTGAAGTGAATGAGTAATGGCAAGGCATGCGCCTGTGACTGTGCTGAAAAGACTCATATAACCAAAGGAAAAGATCTAGTCTACCCGTATTGGCCCGAATTCACAAAGGAGGTTTGTCGACAAACCTTGGTTTTCGTACGTCATATGATGCGTTTTTACAAACCTGGTTTGTCGAACAAACCTTGGTTTTCGTACGTCATATGATGCGTTTTTTACAAACCTGGTTTGTAAAGAACAAAAGGAGGTTTGGCGAAACAAAAGGAGGTTTGACGACAAACCTTGGTCTGAGCTCAAACCTTGCTTTGTGAAATTCGGGCCATTGACTTTACCCACCGGACTTCTGCTGAAAAGGGAGAGGGGGGGGGGGGGGTAGGGGTGCTGGGAACTAGTAAGATGCATATATAGGGTCTATGCGTACCCTAAATAACACTGAGTGGGGCTGGGGTGCATATTTTTTATTTACCTGGCGGCGAGGGGAAAAGCCCGATTAATTCCAATGAAACCGCTCGCGGAGAGTCTAGTCTGTAGTGCGTGTACAAAGTGATGATAGGCCTAGGCTATACTGAATATGACTTGTTTTGTGCTGTCGATGTAATGTGTGTTGTTGGTACGTAGCCGAGACAGGGATAAAATTAATATATATTTTTCGGGGGCTACTTTTCAAGCTTGTCTGCATAAAAATAACACTCTAAAATTTGTTTTGCATTGAACTCTATGCAAATTGATGGGGGCTCTTTCTGATTTTCGGGGGCTCTTTTGGGCATTTGGGGGCAAATTCGCCCTGTATTTTTTTCACTGAGCCGAGAGCAATTTTTTTCACGCTCTCTGTGCCTTGGTGTCGCATATAATTTCATACTGCCGTCTCTGTTTATTGCATAAGACACCTATCTATTTTGTTTTCTTGTTTTCCTTTTGATGTCTTTCTTCGTTTCTTTCTCTAGATCTACATGTTAAAGGAAACCAAAACCTTCATACTAAGTTACTTTTATTGTAAAGTTTAAGATATTTGAAAAATATCAGTGACAATTTGAACAAAATCGGGCAAGGAATAAGGAAGTAAGAGCTTTTTTAAATGACTAGTCACTAGAGGGCGGTATTCAATTTGATGACATCATCTGTGAACAACTCTCCATGCCTTTTGTACATCAAATTTCATGTTTTTCTTTCTTTCTTGTGATTGAGATAATGTACTCCCCCGAAAGCAAGATATACAGGTAGAATGCAAAATGATATTCTACTTCACATGTTATGAAGTCGGATCAAGAACACAAATAAATAAGAAGAAAACAAAAAAATTGTGAAATTTTATGTACAAAAGGCATGGAGAGTTGTTCACAGATGATGTCATCAAATTGAATACCGCCCTCTAGTGACTAGTCATTTCAAAAAGCTCTTACTTCCTTATTCCTTGCCCGATTTTGTTCAAATTTTCACTGATTTTATTCAAATCTTTTAAACTTTACAATAAAAGTAACTTAGTATGAAGGTTTTGGTTTTCCGTAAGTACAATGCCCTTTATAATACAGGGCACTGCACTGCTAGGTACTCGTACTCCAATTCGGTCTAGTCTAGACTCATCTTGAGCGGTTTCATTGGAATTAATCGAGAAATTCCCCTTGCTGCCGTGTAAATAAAAAATACGCAGCCGGCGTCACATTGCCGCTGCATGTCATGTGCGATTTCTTATTTTCGCAGGCATAGGCCTACCGTGCTAACAATTCCTAATTCTTATTTTCAAATGTTGGCGGGTATGGAAATATGGAGATTAATCTGCTCTTTCATTAGACCAAATTTTCCGTCTAAGAGGCTTAACAAACGAAAGAGACAGAAAATTTGGTCTACTCTTTTATATGACATCTCATTTATCTTAATATCACCTTCAGGATCACAACAAATAAAGGTTTAAATCTCAATTTATTTTTAAAAACACTGACCAATTTAGCATGGTCGCGCAATGCACGTAGACTGCATAGGGATGTGTGCAATGTCTATGGGAAGGGTATTAGCACACAAAACAAGATGCGTGATCAGACACCCTATTGGTAGTTTGGTTAGTAGACTGACATAGGACTAGGACGTGGATAACTCTCCCATTGATATTCCGTGAACAATATTACACAAAATTATCACTAATTTCCTAAGTTCCTTCTCCATTGGGCCACTACCGTACTCAAAATATATTTAAAGTGGGGTGAACTACTTTGTACACAATTATGAATTAGATTCTGTTTTACATCCAACAATTAGGGTTAAATTTTCTCGATGAAAAGTCTACTAAAATGCTTATGCACGCATTTATCACATGCCGTCTTGATCAATGCAATTTTAGTCTACGAATAATGCACAGCCCAGCGTGCGTGGTAAATGCAGTGCATGCAAGGGGTCTTTAGCTTGGTGCTGCTTCTGTGCACGAGCCGCTTGTGGCGAATTCACAGTGCGCACCATCTGAAGATACCGGGCGTGATTCATGGGCGTGGTTATCTTTTCGTCGCGCAAAAAATATGATCAACTGGGCTTAGCGCGAAAATGAAAATAAAAATGCCTCTATGAAGAAAAAGAATAGTAATAAAGGGGGGTCAGATCAAACTGTGTCAGGTAGGTCAGAAAGAAGTGGTACGGTAAAAGGAAACACCGCTTTAAAAGAAACTTAACTGATCACCTTTTACTCATTTTCCTTCTCCTTCTCCTTCTCTTTCTCCTTCTCTTTCACTTTTATCTTCTAGCATGAAATTTTAGTCCTGGTAATGAATTGATAGAAAATGTAATTGAGCGCTATAAATTTTAAGTTTTCATTTACTGCAAGCAGAGAGACTGCAGCAAGTAAGAATATAAATATATCTGGAAGAATAAAAAATGTACATACATGTACTTGTACATGTAGTCAACTTTATTGCAAATGTGTGTCATGCATTTTTCTATCGTGAATGGTTTCTGTAAATATGATGTGCCGCAATTTGATTGTACATCTTGATGGTTCAAAGGACTGGTCTAAAGCAATACAAATAATTAATTGATTGTTTTTCCCCAGAGAGCAAGTTACATTACCAGAAATCTCCACTTCATTTTCATAACTTTGACTGTATTTTATTACATACACTTAACATTGTTCTTTCAGCAACCTACAAGAAACAAAGGCACAGACAGCATCCTTGGCAACCTCTTTGGCTATAAATTCTTCGATCGGTTTGATGAACGAAGCAAGATTGTGGTGATAGATGGCAACATTGGTGCTGGGAAGACTTCACTGGCCAAGGGTCTGGCTGACCAGCTTGGAATGAAATATATGAAGGAGGCTACTATTCATTACTTTGATGAGAAAGAGCTTGGAGAGGGAAAGAAATATGATGACAAATTCATGGGTAAGGCATTTCACTTGCATTTGTATCCTTAAAAATGTAGATTTTGGAATCAGGAAGAATATTCTATTGCCCTCAAGATATTGTTTATTTTATTTTCCTGTTGCCTGTATTTTACTGTACTGTATTTAAAAAAACCGCATAATTTCGTTTTAAAAACACTTCTCTTGTTTTGTAGTAGTTTTTACTTGCAGAGTAACACCCTCTTTTGAATGGTATCATCTGCAAAATGATCAAAGCAAGAAACAAAAAATGCTTGTACTGTGTTCGGTAGTAGATTAAAGGGCACGAAACACGAATTTCTCCTTACTCTCCAGTTTCGCGTATGTTGCATGCACGTGAATACTGCGGTCGCGTCGTCCGTATTATACCCGATTGGCTCCAAGGGCCACGGGAAAGACACATACATGTACATGTAGTCTCGTCATGCTACAGCCCTTTAAAGGTGAAATTCAAAGAAGATCACAAATATGTCAATTAATGTATCACTAGAAACTGGTAAGCTAACAGATGGCCATCGGACCAGTTTTAGGTCAACTACATATCGGTGATTTATAAAAACACAAATACAACCACCTTCATAGCAGCTATGATATACGAAAGATTCGCCGGAAAATAACGATGTTTTAATGACGTCACTATATGGACCAACGCTGCCCAAGCAGACGACATCCCATGGAGAATGAACATAATTGCAAAGCTATTATTTCTCAAATTATAATGAGTTTAGTGTATGTAAATGTAATGGCATGTCAAACCATTCAAAAGGGGATATGACCCGATTCTAATAACTAAAATCTTTTGCTTGTAAATACACAGGATAGGGCTTAATTAACAATCAAAGAAACCAGACTTTCAAATTGAAAAGCCCCGGAATTATATTAAGGACGGCATTTGTTCCCTCTTGAAACGCCGAACATGTGTGCAGCTGAATATACAATGGCGTCTATGATGGCGTCTTATTTTGTTTACAAGCGACAGATTCCTTTATTTTTGTATCGCTGCATTTGTCATCAAAATAAAACCATGCGCGGGGTTTAGAGTGAGGCAATATATTATACATTTAGCCTGACGGTAGTGAAGTAAGAGAAAGAACTCAAGAGTAGATAAAAACACAGACACTGAAAATGTGTGAGATGTCATGGGACATCGTCTGCTTGTGCAAGTCATGTCCATACTATGATCTCACACATCTCAGCAGCGTTCAGAGAGCTCTTCAGGTGCTTTGCCGGGACGGTATTTAAGCGTTTTTATGCCTCCGTTACGAAGTAACCGGAGGCATTATGTTTTCGGGTTGTCCGTCCGTACGTACGTACGTCTGTATGTACGTACGTCCCGTTCTTGTGATCGCGTTATCTGAAGAACCGATTGATGGATTCCTGCCAAACTTTGGTCATGTATGTATCTTGCAGAGCCGATGAACTGATTAGATTTTGGGGTCACGAGGTCAAAGGTCAAAGGTCACAGGGCTCATTAGGTATGCAAAAACAGCTCGTGATCGCGTTATCTGAAGAACCGATTGATGGATTCCTGCCAAACTTTGGTCATGTATGTATCTTGCAGAGCCAATGAACTGATTAGATTTTGGGGTCATGAGGTTAAAGGTCAAAGGTCACAGGGCTCATTATGTATGCATAAACAGCTTGTGATCGCGTTATCTCAAGAACCGATTGATGGATTGCTGCCAAACTTTGGTCATGTATGTATCTTGCAGAGCCGATGAACTGATTAGATTTTGGGGTCACGAGGTCAAAGGTCAAAGGTCACAGGGCTCATTAGGTATGCAAAAACAGCTCGTGATCGCGTTATCTGAAGAACCGATTGATGGATTCCTGCCAAACTTTGGTCATGTATGTATCTTGCAGAGCCAATGAACTGATTAGATTTTGGGGTCATGAGGTTAAAGGTCAAAGGTCACAGGGCTCATTATGTATGCATAAACAGCTTGTGATCGCGTTATCTCAAGAACCGATTGATGGATTGCTGCCAAACTTAGGTCATGTATGTATCTTGCAGAGCCGATGAACTGATTAGATTTTGGGGTCATGAGGTTAAAGGTCAAAGGTCACAGGGCTCATTATGTATGCATAAACAGCTTGTGATCGCGTTATCTCAAGAACCGATTGATGGATTGCTGCCAAACTTAGGTCATGTATGTTACTTGCAGAGCCGATGAACTGATTAGATTTAGTGGTCATGAGGTCAAAGGTCAAAGGCCACAGCACACATGTATGCAATAACAGCTTGTGATCGCATTATCTCAAGAACCGATTGATGGATTCCTGCCAAAATTAGGTCATGTATGTTACTTATTTAACTCAGGACATCTTGCAGAGCCAATGAACTGAGTAGATTTTAGGGTCATGAGGTCAAAGATCAAAGAGTCATATATATATGTATATGAGAAATTGCTTGTAATCACGATATTCTGAGAACCTGTCAATGGATTACAATTGAACTTGAATCCAAAAAATTTCTTCGGTTTTGGTTTGTAAAATTGCTCTATGACGGAGGCATCATTTTCGACTGCGCGCAGTCGAATTCCATCTAGTTTAAATTTATAATAATCATTAGTTTGAATGTTTCCAAGCATTGAATTTTGATAACCTTGTCGAATCAAAGTTTCAACTTTGCATTAATGAAAATAAAGTTAGTTTTTAAAATCAATGAATATCTACTTTAAACTATATGTACATTTCACTGTTTGCTTCCTTGTCATAGGCTCTTGTTCACTGGAGCGTTTCTATGCCGATCCCTTTGCGAAGGATGGGCACTCCTTCCGCTTTCAGCTCGCCATGTATGCAGTTAGATTTGTTCAGTATGCAGATGCACTACAACATCTACTAGAAACAGGTAGGTTTAGCAAACATTAAAAAAAGTATGACCATTTAAAAACGAACGTGATCATAAATAGACGGGACCATCGAGATAGTAGTTATGATCTATACCCATAGATTTTTCTATATTACCCTTAGATAACTTAATTAACAGATTATTTCCATTTTCTTTCTTTTTTCCTGTCACTCTTTTAATGTTGGGGTCAGGCAATTGGCCAAAATATCTCCAGGAGAATTTTTTTTTTGTAAATTTGAAATGAGTGAAGAGTAAAGGAGGGACAATTAAACTGTAGAGGGAATCCAACATTAAAAAAACCATGAAATTAATTGTGGTTCATACATACACAGTCACCAAATTTAATATCCAATAAAATGAAGCATTACAAGAACATAAATGATAGAATAGATTACACTGTCATAATGTTCCTAAATGGGCAGTGTATACATGTAATCATGTCTCAGGCCTCGAATTACATCAAATTTGGGTCAAGGCCACTATTTTGAGAGGGCACAAATCCACTGAAAGGGGCACAAATCTATCCTAAGGGGCACTAAGGCCAACATGGAAAGTGCGCGTAAAATCACGTCACGCTGTTGTTTTCAAGGTGGGGGGGGGGGGGATATGTGCACCCAGGGGCCGATCCAGGATTTCTTTCTTTAGGGGGGGGGGGGGGCTGGGGGCCACTTTTTTTTTTTGTCCCAAAAAAAATCGTAACGACTCAGCCAGCCGCTGAATAAGCGGGGGGGGGGGGGTAAAAGGACACTTTTTTTTTGTTTTTTGGTCTCGAAATTTGAAAATTTGACATTTTGTTCCCTTTGGGGTGGGGGGAGGGGTGGGGGGGGGGTGACGTCACCTTTTTTAGATCAGCCATTTGCATAATTTTTTTTTGTGTGTGTGTTTCATTTAAAAAAAAAGGGGGGGGGGGGGTTTGCTCCAAAATACAGTCATAAAAAAAAACCAAAGGGGGGGTTTAACGCCCCAAACGCCCCCCCCCCTGCGTACGTGCCTGCTCGTCTGAATACAGTTCCCCTCCCTCCGCGCAAAGCGCGGAAGCTTTTACGTTTCATTAAATCATTAGAGAAAGAAGAGGATTCGTTGTACCGTTTTTTACTCTTAATCCTCGTCTAAATTCATCCCCCCCCCCCTTCCCCGCAAAGCTCGGAAGCTTTTACGTTTCATAAAATCATTAGAGAAAGAAGATGATTCGTTGTCCCGTTTTTCACTCTTAATCCTCGTCTAAATTCATCCCCCCCCCCTCCCCCGCAAAGCTCGGAAGCTTTTACGTTTCATTAAATCATTAAAGAAAGAAGACGATTCGTTGTCCCGTTCTCGACTCTTAATCCTCGTCTGAATTCAGTTCCCTCACCTCCTGCGCGATCGAAGCGCGGAAGCTTTGACATTTAATTTAATTATTAGAGAAACTACGATTCGTTGTACCGTTCTCGAAAATAATCCTCGCCTGCATGAATACAGTTTTCCGCGGAAGCTTTTATGTTTCATTAAATCATTAGAGAAAGAAGACGATTCGTTCTACCGTTCTCGACTCTTTATCCTTTTCTGAAGTCCAAGGGAAGCGCGGAAGCTTAGACGTTTTTAATAAATTATTAGGGAAAGAAGACGATTCGTCTCGATCTCGACTACCGGTATTATCCTTTTCTGAACTCAATTCACACCCCTCCCGCGCGATGGGCGGAAGCTATGACGTTTTAATTAAAACGTATGGGAAAGAAGACGATTCTTTGTACCATTATCTCGACTCTTAATCCTTTTCTGATTTAATTCCAGACCCTCCTCCCGAGAAAAATCCAAGTTTTTCACTGATTAAAAACTGTGAAAACGCACTAAAAAGGTCACAACGCGAAGTAAAGATGTTGAACCAACGATGGGTAAACAAAACTTCCCGATATTGATTGGTTCAAATAAAAAGGATGGATTGAAAAACTAAGCCTGAGTCATTACGGTTTTTTTTGTGCCAAACGTTTCAGTCATTTGGATGAAGACATTCTTTCATATCTCCGTATCGGCAATTAAGTCCCGCCAATTAATTTAGGAGTTCCATAGTGGAAATTAAGTCTCGCCAATAATTATTGTTTTAGATCTCCGTAGGGGCAACAAAGTCTTGCCGATTATCATTGTTTTAGATCTCCATAGGGGCAACAAAGCCTTGCTGATAATTATTGTTTTTAGAGTTCCGTAGGGGCAACAAAACCTTCCAATAATTATTGTTTTTAGAGCTCCGGAGGGGCAACAAAACCTTGCCGACTTATCATTGTTTTTAGAGCTCCGGAGGTGCAACGAAACCTTGCCGATAAATATTGTTTTTAGAGCTCCGGAGGGGCAACAAAACCTTTCGATAATTATTGTTTTTAGAGCCTCGGAGGGGCAACAAAACCTTGCCGATAAATATTGTTTTTAGAGCTCCGGAGGGGCAACAAAACCTTGCCGACTATTATTGTTTTTAGAGCTCCAGAGGGGCAACAAAACCTTGCCGATTGTTATTGTTTTTAGAGGTCCGTAGGGGCAACTAAACCTTGTCGATAATTATTGTTTTTAGAGCTCCGGAGGGGCAACAAAACCTTTCGATAATTATTGTTTTTAGAGCCTCGGAGGGGCAACAAAACCTTGCCGATAAATATTGTTTTTAGAGCTCCGGAGGGGCAACAAAACCTTGCCGACTATCATTGTTTTTAGAGCTCCGGAGGGGCAACAAAACCTTGCCGACTTATCATTGTTTTTAGAGCTCCGGAGGTGCAACAAAACCTTGCCGATAAATATTGTTTTTAGAGCTCCGGAGGGGCAACAAAACCTTTCGATAATTATTGTTTTTAGACCCTCGGAGGGGCAACAAAACCTTGCCGATAATTATTGTTTTTAGAGCTCCGGAGGGGCAACAAAACCTTGCCGACTATTATTGTTTTTAGAGCTCCGGAGGGGCAACAAAACCTTCCGATAATTATTGTTTTTAGAGCCTCGGAGGGGCAACAAAACCTTGCCGACTTATCATTGTTTTTAGAGCTCCGGAGGTGCAACAAAACCTTGCCGATAAATATTGTTTTTAGAGCTCCGGAGGTGCAACAAAACCTTCCGGTAATTTTTGTTTTTAAAGCTCCGGAGGGGCAACAAAACCTTCCGGTAATTATTGTTTTTAGAGCTCCGGAGGGGCAACAAAACCTTGCCGATAAATATTGTTTTTAGAGCTCCGGAGGGGCAACAAAACCTTGCCGACTATTATTGTTTTTAGAGCTCCGGAGGGGCAACAAAACCTTGCCGACTATCATTGTTTTTAGAGCTCCGGAGGGGCAACAAAACCTTCCCGACTATTATTGTTTTTAGAGCTCAGGAGGGGCAACAAAACCTTGGCGACTATCATTGTTTTTAGAGCTCCGGAGGGGCAACAAAACCTTGCCGACTATTATTGTTTTTAGAGCTCCGGAGGGGCAACAAAACCTTGCCGACTATCATTGTTTTTAGAGCTCCGGAGGGGCAACAAAACCTTCCCGACTATTATTGTTTTTAGAGCTCAGGAGGGGCAACAAAACCTTGGCGACTATCATTGTTTTTAGAGCTCCGGAGGGGCAACAAAACCTTCCGGTAATTATTGTTTTTAGAGCTCCGGAGGGGCAACAAAACCTTCCGATAATTATTGTTTTTAGAGCCTCGGAGGGGCAACAAAACCTTCCGATAATTATTGTTTTTAGAGCCTCGGAGGGGCAACAAAACCTTGCCGACTATCATTGTTTTTAGAGCTCCGGAGGGGCAACAAAATCTTCCGGTAATTTTTTTTTTTAAAGCTCCGGAGGGGCAACAAAACCTTCCGGTAATTATTGTTTTTAGAGCTCCGGAGGGGCAACAAAACCTTGCCGATAAATATTGTTTTTAGAGCTCCGGAGGGGCAACAAAACCTTCCGGTAATTATTGTTTTTAGAGCTCCGGAGGGGCAACAAAACCTTGCCGACTATCATTGTTTTTAGAGCTCCATATGGGCAACAAAACCTTTTTGAACATTACAAGTCGGGTTGGCTTAAGATGACTATAATGTCGGCAAAATTTTTTTGTGGATTAAAATATTGTGGCCGTAAATGGTTTGATTTTGAAAAGGGCATTCCGGCCAGTGAGAGGGGCATGGCGGCAAATTGCCGATTGCCGGTGGGTAATTCGAGCCCTGATGTCTTAAGCAACACTAACATGTGCCCGGGACACATGGGTGCCCGGGACACATGGGCACCCAAAATCTCAGTTTGGACCTCCAAATTGTCAAAACTTAGTCTAGAGCCCTGTCTTAAGCCCTAAGAGTGTGTGTGTTAATGCTCTTGTACAGTTGTATCTCATTAAAGGGAAGGTTGAGTTCTGGGAAGAGGTGATAAATAATTTGCAAGTGTTATCATGGAATGGAAGAACATCAGATAAAACATGTTCCCTGAAAAGCATGGCTCTTCAAATGCCTTAATATTCTAAACATGGCATGTAACATCATAAAAATCGGGACAGATTTTTATGTCACCAAATTTCGTATTATTTTGATGATTCCAGAACCTTGCAGTACACACCAATATTTATATGCCAGATGATCAAACTTTTCTGATTAATGCCACAATGTTTCTCTCACAATGCAATCGCATGACCAGAACTCAACTTTATCTTTAATTCATTTAGATGGTGACACATTTTTGTAAAATTATAAAGATTAATGAATTCTATTTCTACTTGCAGGTCAAGGTGTAGTATTGGAGAGGTCAGTGTATAGTGACAGTGTCTTCATGGAAGCCATGTTCAAAATGGGATACTTCAGGAAAGAATGTAAGTCTTCTTGTACTTTGTAGAGTTGAAATCTATTATTCCAATCAAATGTTTGTTTACCATCACAAGAACAAGGATTGTGAAGTATGGTTCATACATTGATTGATGACCTCCTGATCTTCAAGAAGAGATTCCAAACCTAGCCAATATCTTATCAATTCTGTCAGTATTTTCTGACTGAAGACCTGAAAGGTCATCTAAATATCCATGAGAATTGCATGGTACCCTTAGCCTGCCAGCCTGCTTCTGATCAAGCCACTAGGTTATTAATGAATTAAAATCACAAACTGTATATCTAGTTAGTTAGTAACCAAAATTTGTGTCGTCACTGTAACTTCAAGCAGCGCTAGATTCGATTTTCACACAGGTTAAAGGTCTACACAAGAACTACTCTTGGTATGATAATGATAATAATAATAATTAAACATTTTTATATAGCGCATAACACATCTAGGCAAATTGCATGTCTCTATGCACTTGAAGAAAAAGAAAAAACAATGCAATTGAACATGCTCATTTTTTTTTATTGGGATCATAAGTGCAAAGTTTCTCTTAAAAATGTTATGTAACTAATCATGGACTTACCCATATGACAATGACCTCAATCAGAGAATATTTATATATTCCAAATTTAGTATCTAACCTATGATTTCTTACACCATCCAGGGTTGTCATAGTGTTTCACATACTAGCGCTTTTGGATTAATATCAGCTTTATTCGTAGAACATCAATGCCATAAACCAGATGCAGTTTTCCTTGTAAATGTATCCATGTAGATGGATCATTTAAACCAGTCAAAATTCTCCAAGATTTTTGGTTTGTTTTGTTTTTGTGTGTGTGTGTGTGGGAGGGGGGGGGGGGTCATATAGTAAGTGACATATGTACAAGTGAAGCTCTTTGGAAGACCATTGCAGTGGTCATGACCAGTGCTTACAAGACTTGCTAGTACTAAATAAAACATTGTCACCTTTCAATTGAAATTCACCAGGCTATGACTACTACCAAGAGGTCGAGAAGATCTCCATGTATCGTCTCAAACCGCCCCACTGCGTCATCTACATGGACACGCCCGTTGCAGATCTGATTGACAATGTCAAGTCAAGAGGCTTGGTGAGTGGATCAAGCTTGGATGGAGGGAAGGGAGGGGAGGGGGGGGGGGGGGTGGGGAAGGAAGTGGGGAGGGGGCAGTGGTTTATCAGGTGATTCAACAAAATCTCTGGTAACGATTAATAGATGATTGTTATGCCTCCGCCGAGCGAAGGAGGAGGCGAGGCATTTTTTAGGGGGGGGGGGGGAGTTCTCCATCCGTCCATCATGCATTCTCGTTATTGAGATATCTCAAAAACCACTAGAGGTATGAGGCTTAAACTTAGTGATAATATGTATCACCATAAGAAGACGATCTGATCAGATTTTTGGTAAATAGGTCAAAGAGGTCAATTAGTAAAAATACAGGTTTTTGATATTGTGATATCTCAAGAACCGCTAGAGACATGGGGTTCAAACTTGGCAATAGCATGTATCATCTTTAGTAGACAATCTGATTTGATTTTTTGTAAGTAGGTCAATAGTCAAAGGTTATAGAGGTCAATTTCTGAAATGAAAGGTTTTTAGCCTTGCTATCGTATATATCAAGAACCACTTGAGGAAAAAGCTTCAAACGTTGTGATAGTATGTATTACCATAAGAAGACAAGATAAGTAGATTTTAAATTCATTTGGTCAAAATTTGAACGGCTTAGAGGTCAATTTTTTAATCAACAGGTTTTAGCTTCATTATCACCATACATTGAAAACCACTTAGCATATGAACTTCAAACCTTGTGCAGGTATGCATCACCAGAGGAAGACAATTTGATTAGATTTAGGGACAAGTAGATCAAAGGTCAAAGGTCACAAGGGTCAATCTCTGAAATGACAGGTATTATCCTTGTTATGATATCTCAAGAACCACTTGAGGTATCAACTTCAAACTTGGTGATAATGTGTATCACTATAGTAGTCTCATTTGATTTGGGGGTACGTAGGTCAAAGGTTATAGCGGTCAAATTTCTGAAATTACATATATTATCCTTGTTATCATGACATCTCAAGAGTGCACGCACATGCTAATCCAATCCCATTGAATTTCACATCTGAGAAGTGATTACCCAACTAACCCTTGGGTAGAAGAGGAGCAATGTAGATCAAATGCCTTTGCTCCAGGATATAAGTATCCTGCCAGGGTTTGAACCCATGACTTTTGCATTTCCAATCATGTGATTGAACTACTGTTAGAATAATATTTATTGACACATGTATTTCATTTCTCAAATAGTCTTTAAACTTTGCCTTATAGTTTTTTTTTTCACTCAAAAATACTTCATTATC
The DNA here is from genome assembly GCF_000002235.5 of Strongylocentrotus purpuratus. Taxonomy (NCBI): domain Eukaryota; kingdom Metazoa; phylum Echinodermata; class Echinoidea; order Camarodonta; family Strongylocentrotidae; genus Strongylocentrotus; species Strongylocentrotus purpuratus. The sequence goes on from NW_022145553.1 coordinate 866,910, forward strand.
ACTGCTCTAAAGGCTGGCTTGCTGCATTTTATCCTTTAAAAATGGCTGTGTTCCTTAGAAGTTATACATTACATTTATAAATAAGTACTTCTTGACATTGTAACTCCACATCTTATGTGTGAGCATACCTTTACCCAACAAAGTCATGTCAACATTGCAGTGTAATTCTAATAGTATTTTTATCTGTAGAGAGCCACAATGGTGTTACTTCTGTGTATCCATTTGTAAGATAGGGCCTGTTTCACTGTTGGCAGACAATTGAGTCTGAGTGATGTACAAAGCAATCATTCAGATCTCTGTACCATACAGTGTTATTCTCCAGACTTTTCAAAATAAACATTCTTTAGATTGTATCAATTCCGTATTGCAGTGAACATACATTTTCCATGCATTTTTTTTTAAAAAGCTCATATTTCCAAATGCTAACATTCAAAGCTTTTCCATTTCTCTTTCTTTATCTCTTTCTTCCATGTTCTTCTTCTTGCTCTATGTCTGTTATTTATCTTCTGTTGAAAATTTGCATCTTTGTGTGTATCTCGTGTTCTGTTTACGTTTCCACTTTTCTTGTGTGTGTATCTCCCCACACCCTTCCCCCTCCCTCATTTTCTTTATCTTCTATCTGCCTCCCTCAATGGCTTTCCGTCTATAACCGTCTATCTCTATTTTCTTTTTTTCTCATGCTTTTCTCTCTCTCCTTCTTTTCTCTCCCCCTCTCTTTTTCTCTTACATTTTTAAAAAAATCTCTCCCCCTCTCTCTCTCTCTCTCTCCGTCCCATATTTCTCCTTTTCTGCACTTACTCGGTCTCCCTCTTTCTCTGTCTCCCTCTTTCTCTATCTCTCTGTTCTATTTTTCTTCCCTGTCTCATCTTTCTTTGTCTTTTTTCACTTTCTCTCCTCATTTTATTTTTCTTTCCTATCTTTCCCTCACCCCCTTCTCTCTCTCTCTCTCTTCCCCCTTTCTCTCTCTCTCTCTCTCTCTCTCTCTCTCTCTCTTCCCCTTTCTCTTTCTCTCTCTCTTCCCCTTTCTCTTTCTCTCTCTCTCTCTCTCTTTCTCTCCTTCTCCTTGCCCCCTCTCTTGATCTGATTAAGGAATATGAGCAGAACATCCCTATTGAGTACCTAGAAGCTTTGGAGGATGAATACAAGCACAAGTTCTTACCAGCAATGCAGGAGACCTCAGAGGTCATGGTCTATGACAAGAATGTTCCTCGAGATGTTGACAGGGTAAGATGGCATCAGGAGTGATCCCACGGTTGCTTTGGCAACATTTACTCTGGGTTTGTTGCACAAGCAGATCTAGAACAATGTTTTGGGGGTATGGGCTTTGATGTGAGGCTTGAGAGTTTTTGCGTTCATTTCTTTATGTGCCTCTCAAAGATGCGCCTCTCTCTAGAACCGCTAAAGGTTTGAAGATATGGACTTAAAAGCTTAAAGGAGGATGGAAAAGTTGGAAATGTCAGATTAGGATAAATTTTGCATGTAAATAAAGGAGAGAGTCTTGTAAATGAAAAAAAGTAAGTATGAAAGCCAAACATTGTCATCCAGCCAAGTAATCTTTGTTTGAAGTGAACGATTTGCAACTCTAAATTTTGCCCGCTGAGCAACTCTGTTTTTACATCCCGGACTTGTGTGACGTAAGAGGGAAGATCTGCTGCTAATTATTGTCTATGTACGTCAGTTTTCCCTTTGATCTGTTTTCTGATTTAAAAAAAACATGCAACAAATATACATTTTTTGTCCATATTACATGCAAAAAACAAGTCAAAATAAGGACAAAATCTTATTTCAGCAATGTTATTCACAAGCCTTGAAAAGTTACAAGGTGTCATTTGAACTAATGCCAGTTTTAGTAATATTCAGCCAAAATAAGACAGGAGAGGTATTTACCAGCTCTGTCTTAATGGCTTGCTTATACCTCTATGCGTATGATGATATTTCAACCATTACACTTTCGTTTTAATCACCCTGGGTAACTGGAATAGCAAAATGAATATACCGGTATATTTCATTTTTGTCATGACATCTCATTATTCTCATACTTTTATTTTATATTATTTTATTTTATTTTATAGGTGGCAGAAGATTTTGATATGCTAAAGTTTGAGCACCTGCCATGGAATGAAATGAATAATGACAACTTTGACAAGCTCTACAGATTGTAAGTACTTGACCTCTGTCGACCTCTGAAACTTTGGTTAACCCATTGTCTACTGAATTCTTATAACCCCTCAGGTTTAATACAAAAATCACCCTGTCCCAGTCGTCAATGGGTTAACCTTTTTGCCCTTAAATGATCTTTTGACCTGTATTCTCCATGCTTTTTTGTCCATGATTTCACTGTTGCGCCAACAGACGCAGAGCTGCCAACTAGTACGGATTTCCTATAATTGGTACAGAAATTAACGATCATTACGGCAGTACGGAATGTTGTCTAAAATTACGGATTACAAAAAGAAAAAAAAAAAACTTTTTCTTTTTCCGCAAAGGGATCTATCGTAGCGAGTGATGTTGCAGTATGGCGGCCATCCAACACTCGCTGCATGAGAAAGACAGAAAAGTATCAAGTATTCTCCTAATAGAAGCCAATTTTTTGTCGAAAACCGATGTGTTTTGATGACCTGAAAATCAATATTTAGCAACTTTGTGTGATTAAAATCACCAACAAATTTCAGATAATCATGCACGCATGCATTTGCATGCCATTTTTTAAAGATTCATAGCACCACATAGGAAATTACTGATTTATTCCCCAAATTACTGATTTTGAACCTTCTGATTTTCTGTTCTGGAGGTTGGCAGCTCTGCAGACGACGCCTATCCAATACTGGAGAAGGCTGCTGGATTTAATTTACCAAAAGAAATAAACTTACATTGTGATTAAAATCTTAAATAGCTCAATTGACCAGCCCACTTTAAAGAACACTTACATTGGTTGGTTGGTTGGTTTTATCTGACTGCTAAGAAAGAATATGTATGCATCCAGGGGAACAATGGTTAAATGCCCTCTGATGGACTTGGTAATGAGGATTAATACCTTACCAAAGGGCACATTGACTTGGTTTCAAACCCGGTTATGAGACCACTGCTCTACCACTGAGCCTTTGCACCTCCTATCTGCTATAAGTAGGGGCACCAAAAATCTAGACAAATGAACAGTGAGTTTCACAATTATTGCAGTGTTTGTATTGTGTTTTTCACCATTCCTGAAGCAATTCATTTATGTAAAGTGTATATGACAACAACATATTTTGTGTCGTACCATGTTAGATATCATAATATCAAGGAAGATTTTGTTTTCTCTGTATATCTATTTCCATGCATTGTGTCTGTGACAAGATGAGGATAGATTGAATGTATGCCTTGACATCTTTATTAACTTTGTCAGTACCTTTCTTTGAGAGTCTGACAGAGCTTGCCCCTCATATTTTGTGTTTGAAGACTCTGTGCTTGATCAAAGCACCAAGTGATGTACTGAATAGAACCCATTGGTCCGTATTCTACTAATAAGACAATATTAATATTAATAAGACAAATAGTATGAGTAGAATACATGCCATTATGTGTGTTTAATATTTCAGGTGTTAAGTGTGTATTACATTTTCTAATTATCCATTGATAGTGTCCATGACAAGATGAGTGCATCTTTAAAGTGTACATTCATAATTATTTCCCTTGTCAGTGTCCGGGAATATTTGCCTTTGGTATATTTTATTTCATTTTTGGGGTATTTTTTTACACTTCTTTCATTATCACCAAGGGTAAAATGCACTCACAAGAATCTGCATTACTTAATTTCATTATGATTTCATGATATCTGTTTCATAATATTTGTATTATCTCATGTTATCAGCATATGATATTACATTTTCTCTATTTCCCTGCGCAGTGTCCGTGACAAGGGGAGGGTAGCACAGTCCATGTGGATGCCCAAGTACCTCCCTGAGATCACGTTTGGTGCCGATCAGTTCAATGACCTCACAATTGATTTTGAACAGGTAAAGTATTCCCCTCATCAAGATCCTCCATAATGGGAAATGTATATCGGGCTCGTCGTTAACAGTTGCGCTGAACATATGGGCTGCCAAAATCTAAGTCTGGACCCCAATTTTTTAATTTTTACATAGGGCTCATGCATTTAGACTATTAAAAGTTAAATCCGGGTCCCTTTCCAAAAAAGTTGGTGTGGATCCCTGTGTTATAATAATAATAATACAGTGCTTTTATAGCACATATGACTGCCATAGCATCTCTTTGTGCTTAGGAAGAAAGATCTATAGAAAGGAGAAGTAGGTGCTGGTAATGCATGACTGTAACTCAGTATAAATGGAGATAAAAGGAGAGTCTGAACTTATAACGTGTGGCTGCTTCCTTCATATGAGTGGGGTAGTGTTCCAAATTGCAGGGGCAGCATAAGTAAAGGACAACTTCCCATAGAAGTTGGTATGAACAACTGGACACTTCCAGATATGAGATGTAAGATCTAATTATTTTAATCATTCAGTTTGAGACCATTTCAAATTGACCATTGCTTTATCTCCTTCACACAACACTCTTCTTGGTAGATTGCACTCTGGAAACCACATGGTTTAAAAGAACATATATCTCTGTATTTAATATCAGCATAACACATCTCTGACATAGATGAGTATATATGGTAAATACTATCATGCAGAACAAAAAGAACCCTGGGGAAACACCAATATCCCATACATGGACTATCCAACCGTTTCATCATTCTATCATTGTTATATAAGTCTTTGATTTTGTTATATTGTGTTATTGTTTTTTATGATGATTTTTCGGAAATAAAACAAACAAAATGGACAGATGATTCTAATCTATTAGTACTTCCTGCTGTCTATGCTTTATCCCTATTTTAACCGGGGTGGGGGGGGGGGGGGGTGGAAATTTGACCCCCATCCCCCCTGTAGTAATTTAACGACTTCTCCGGAACCGCGGCAGATATAAAGTTTTTGTTCATGACTTTTTTTCCTTTGAAGTCTTGCGCAACTTTTGGTACTAAATTTGCGAAGATTAGACCAAGGTCACATGACCAATAAGGGTCAAAGGTCATCCAAAAACGGTGACTTTTCCATACATCTACAATGTATGTGTTTTCTTGCATACACATCAGTGTGTATCTGATAATATATGCAATTTATGCATGCACATATAAATATCTACTACAATGAACAATGTAAATACCTAAATCTCAAACTTGTCCATGTCTGTGATTCATTTTGAGTCAATGTAATACTTTTTATTGTGTTTTTCTTTGAAATTTAGAAAAATTAGCGTACTTCGGTCATTAATATGCACATAATTTGCATATTTAACTTTGGATCGTTAAAACGAAAATATGAACGCGTCACTAATACTTCAATGTACCTCCATGCAAAATTGGACATGAATCGGTCTACGAAGTGTGTCCACTTCAGTATTAAACACCAACCAATTTTGATCACTCTTTATCTCCTATTTCTCTACACAGAACCACTCGATAGGAAAAGGTTTTGCACCAGGCTTCAATCCTGACCAGCCCTTCTCCAAGCTTTTCTTCAAGTAGGACTTTGCAATCTGATCAAAAGTCAACCTAGGCCACTATCAAAATGGACTCCAAACACCCACATTATCATAAACACAATTTGAGAATATGTACATGTAGCTGCCAACCTTTCCCATTCTTAAGACGTTCACAGTTTGTTCAATGAATTCCTATTTTGGAGGACTAATTTATCTTTTGAGGGAATAATCAATCTTTGGGGGCCTTAAATCAATAAGAACTATAAGATAGATATCTATCTCTCTTGTTTTGAAAAGTTCTTGTGATAACCATATGAAAGACACTGTATTCTTAATTTTACCTCAAGTTATTCCTAGTTTTGGTTATGGAAGTTTGGTAAGCATGGATATAGGGTGAGATGAGGTATTGCATAGTTTAACCATTGAATCAATAAACTTGCATGTTGACAAAAGAAAGATGTCTCTCTTCACCAGAACTTGAGATGAAGAAGCTATTGCCTGATGTTGTTTGCCCTTTAATGAGAAAAATATGAATGATTATTAAGAAAGTGTTGAGGCCTTTATTATATTAGAATATAATAGAATTGACTGCTCCCAAAAGGAGGTGAATTTATTCAAAATCTGACTTGGAAATCTCTTGACATCAGATCCATTCAGCCCAATACAGTGCTGTATGCAGTTTAAATCACCCAAATTATGACAGTGTATGTTCCAAATATTGTTTGACAAAGGAAAGCTTGAAATTCATTCTTGAAAGTTTCTGTTTTACTTGTAGCAGTAAAAACTGGTCAAATGAAGATGTTCACATTGGTAGAAAAACGATAAATGACTCCATTTTGATATTGGCCATTAATACAGTATATTTTGTATATTTTTGAGAATGAAGAGTCTGTTCCCATCTCCTAACAACCTTGCTTAAGCAGTAAAATACTTGTCTCCATGTGCAGTATGGCAGTATTGTGCACTGCTGTAAACATGTTTGATGGCATGTTGTTGATTTGACCATTGGAACAGCTCTTTGTATAGATAGATACATTTGCATGAGGGTTGGACACCAATACTTGACTGGGTTTAGCATGATAACCCCCAAATAGCCAAGACTATTATTGGACAGACAAAGCATGTTCTTTGGATAACCTTTGACGTAGGAACACCAAAATAGTAGACATATATTTATAACTGACATCAGATGCCAATTGTAGACAATAAACATTCAACAAACATTAGTTTGCTATTTTCTAATATGTTTCACTACAGGAATGACAAGATTCATGATTAGAAAAGAGTAGAGTTGAGAAATCTGGTCACTGTATTAGTCTTTGACAACTAGAGTACAGTGTATATGATTGTATGTCTGTCTCATATCACCCCTTGGCATCTACCCTTGCAGTATTCCCATAATTAACTCATTCACAGTTTGATTACCGGTAGTATTTCTTGTACACCGTTTTAATCCAACATAACATGCACAAGTCCTTCTATAATGAAGCATGCAAGTGTGTTTATCTTTTAATCTCATTAAAGTTTGTAAATAAAGGAGTTTTATTTGAAGTTTTAGCACCCTTCTGTACAACAGGAGATGTAAAAGAAATTAATAAACTATGAAAGACTTCTTATGCAGCAGTCTGAAAGGAATAAATGTGTTTATTGTCTTTTATCTATTAGACCAGGCCTTCTCAACTAGTTTATTAGAAGTGCCAAAACAAAAAGAATTTTTAGTTGAAGTGCCAACCTGTATGTTTGATTTTGCTGCGAGGGAGCGTAGCGACCGAGCCGACAATGGATGGGGGTGCAGGGGGCAGAGCCCCCTGCAGCTGATGTATTTTAGGGCTTTCTAAAGGCCCAGATGGGGGGGGGGGGGCTTGGTTGACCAACAAAATTCCCAAAAATCGTGCCGTTTCACTTTTTTTCTTTTTCACTTGGCCACAATGGAGATCCCGTCCAAAAGGCCCCTTAGAAGTCATTCCTGGCACCATGCGTCTTTTTTTCCCCTACCATATTCCTCTTAATCCCCCTCCGAGACCGCACAGCTCCCTGGTAGCACTAAGTCCTCCCTTTCCACCCACAGCCCAGCGCAGCCAGTATGGATTGTATGCGTTGTTGGTTGCTGGCCTGTACTCGGGGTGAAAAGTGGTGATGAACTGAGAACTTCTAACCCTCATCCAACAAATGCGCAAGCATATAACAAAATAATTAGATTAGAAAATCATGACGTGAACCTTACATTCGCTCTAATTCACGATTTCCTTAGTTGCTTTTTGCTGGTTCAAATGGCTATGTCTTTAATCAGGAGAGTTATTCGAGCACAAAAAAAACAGGATGGCCCATAGCAGACCCCCCAAAATAAAATCCTTTGAACATAATCAGCATTTTGAAGTAAATATTGATTATAAGAATCACCAGAAAAATTATTTACTATTATTTGTACCAAGATTGGTAACTTTCATGAAATATGAACAAATATCAAAAATTGATTTGTTAATTCTCATATTAAGCCATGAAAACATATTCCAGTCTACTGACCTAAAATGAATTTGTGTCGCATGATTTGTGATACTTGATAACCCTTGGGTACAAGTTTCATGAAATTTGAACAAACACTCTGAGATTATGCCAAAAATTCAAAATCTTGACGTTGATGCCACAAAATAGTCTAAGTGTGTTGACTGACTGAAATGACGTTTGACCTTAAGTAATGACCTGAAATTCTACTCACATGATTGGGGGTATTTGATAACCCTTTAGGCCAAGTTTCATTGAATAAGAACTTATACTTTCAAAATGACATTAAAAATTAAAAGCTTAACCTCTGGTTAAGGTTTTGATGATGATGCCACAACATAGTCCAAGTTTGTTGACCTTAAATGATCTTTGACCTTGACTGAAATTCTACTAACATGATTGGGGATACTTGATAACCCAATAGGAAATTATATTACAAATTCTGTTGACGCCATCACAGGAAAAGTGTCGCCTACTATGTCTCGCTTTTGCTATGTAGGCGAGACAAAAAATTGTGTCAGATGCATGTGAAATAAGGCCTGGTAAGACCGTGATAATTGTAATGAACAATACATGTATATCCCAAATCACTCCCTAGTGTATACTGCGAAGAGACGTTTAAATTTGTTGACCTTGAAGAAATTTAAGTCGGAGCTTACCTGTAACTTATGGTCTCATTAATATTGCTCGGCAAGCGTTGTTTGTTAGGACAAGGCCCAGTGACAATATCTGATACATTTATTGCACTCATAAGGGCTGCATCCATAGTGTGTGGTTGATTGCTCTGTAATTTTTTTTTAATAATTTGGGTGTGACAAATTTTATTGTAATTATTGTAACATTAGATATCAAGTTCATGGTTCTCATTATCATTGAGGTCATTTTTTACTAGGGAGTTTTTTTTGCAAACATATTAAAATTGGTGAGGGGTTTAATGTGATGTTGGCGCACTTTTACTAGCGAGCTTTCGATTTAAGCACCCGACGTCAGCTACTACAAGGTACTGGAGACGTTGGCAGTGCTTTCGATTTGTTCACGTCGGTGCTTTCGTCAGTCATGTGACCAATTTTTTAGATCATGTGATTAAATCAGGTAATAAAATCACAGTGCGCCAAAATCTGATACGAATTAGAATAACATGATGACAGAAATGGAAAGTTGAAATGATAAAACAAAGCATAACATAAGAAAAGGTGATAGAAGGAAGAAACAAAGAATAACATAAGGAAAGATAAAAAGAGGAAGTGATAGAATGATGAAAACAAAGAATAACATAAGGAGAGACAGAAAGTGATAGAATGATAAAAACAAAGAATAACATAAGAGAAGGTGATGAAACTACACTCACGTTGACGTTTTCACGGCTAAAGCGATTCACGGAATTTGCCCCCGACTCCCGTCGGGTGATTTGGGAGGGAACATGGGCCCAGAAGCTCACGCATGCGCAGGGGATAAATATGACGTCACGCGTAGTAGCCCACGTCGGGTGCCTAAAATCGAAAGCTCGTGAAAAGATGCCCAAGTGTCGGTCCGGTGTGACTGAGGTATAAAGGGAAGTTCATAACCAAAAATAGAAAAAAACAATACACACAAAATTATTTAGATTGCAGTTTTTTTAATAGAGGATATCTCTCTGTTCAATATATGTACAAGTATAAACACAATATACACACACACACACAAAATAGTTATCCACATTATTACTTAACAAATTCTTTGACAAAAAATATTGTTCCACATATAATATTCATTTCGTATCATATTTACATTAAGGGCATTAATATCCAGTTTCACACAGATAATAAGCAAATGAAACGGTGAAATAAATGTTTGTTGTTTTCCTGAAAGATGACAATAAAAATAAAATTGCATGTGTGAGCTCTCTCTTTTGCAATATATCTGCAGAGATGCCAACTTTTGGAAAACAGAAATAGGGAGGATTTGTAACCGACACCAAATACATCTCGAGCGCGTAGCGCCCGACCCATGCAGCCGGGGTCCAGGGCCCGCCTTAGGGCCCTGGAAGCTCTGGGGTTCTAGATGCTCTCTGGTGCATTCTGAGCCTTATTTTGGAACATTTTACATGTGTATTTAGTTAAATAATTCCCACTTTTTTTTAAAAATAACATACAAATTGCACAAAATGCATGATGAATTCCTTTCAGAATTCAGACTTCAGAATACACGGGTACTTGAAACTGTTTTCGGTCTTATACTTCCGAGACCATTTCTTGGTTTACTTTTGCTGATTTTCCGCCATTTGGATTCTGTATCAATATCCATGCATTGGTTACGGCGATCCATATGCTGAAACAATCTTTCGCTACGCTTAATTTGTCTTTTAACATAGTGAAATTACTACATGCTCAAGTTAGCAAACAATATTTCTCATTCAATTCACAGATATATATACTGATAAGCGCCAAAAAAAAAACATAATTAAAAAAAAAAAAAAAAAAAAAAAAAAATGATTTTTTTTTTTTTTTTTTTTTTTTAATTTTTAAATCGGGAGGATAAGGATGGAGATCGTAAGGTCGGGAGTTGGGGTGTATTATCGGGAGCCTCCCGATGAAATCGGGAGGGTTGGCATCTCTGTATCTGATATGGATTAAAATGATGTATCTGAAAAATAACATGTAGCTATTTATATGAACTACATTTTATACAAAAAAACACATTTTCAGATGTAACTTGTGTCAACAGCTGAAATGTGTTTTACAATACAATAACAATATATGCAAGATGTTAGTAAAGGGGGTAATATAAATGTGTTTTCTAGCAGCTAGCGCTTCTCTTACAACTGAAAAACAGTATTTCTGGGATACTAACTTACCGCTTTGTCTTAACTTTAAACACACACTCACACAAACACAGTTTAATTCCTACTGATGCTTTAAATTGCATTGGAAAAGTTGGATACAATCTTTTCACATAATTTGTTATCATGATAACAATAAATCATTGAGTGAATGACAGGTTTAGTAGTAGTTTTCTGAAACATAACATTTAAAAATTTCAAAAATTTGCAAAGTCTAGACTTAAGAATGTGAGAAAAGAAAATCCTTCCTAATTTCAGTCATTCCCCCCCCCCCCCCCCCCCCCCTTACAGATTTCAAGAGGTCGGTCATGCAATTTCCTGTGTATTAATTGGCTTTAATACTAAAATAAGAATTTCACTTATAATACTTTCCGTTTCTCCATTCTTAAATTTGAATATAAAGTATTTAGATACATGGATGTATGAAAGCAATATCCAAGCTGAAATAATTCCGACAAATAAAAACTAAACAAAGTGTACAGCCTACAATCTGATGATCAACCTCTTAAAGCTAGTAATAAAAACAAGAGTACAAACTTCTGGATTTAACCTTTATGTCCATAATATTTTTGTTTTCCATTTCATATCGTTTTGTTAAAAAAGACAGAAAAGATACAATCAGCACCAATTTATAACAAAATAAACTTCATGTCATGAAAATAGAGAGACAAGCATTACCAAGACAGGCGTTACCTGGAGCCCCATTCAGACTTGGGCGCAGTAAACCGCCTCAAAAGCAAATGGGACATTTAGTGGAATGTGTCCTGCACGACATACCGTATGTCTTTTCCCCCACATACATGTATATCATCCAAGAACGTCTTGATATGTAAATTGGATTTAGTGCTTTCTAGTATCACTATTAGTAATGGTCATATCAAATGATTTATGAATGAAATATATGGATACATGACATATGTTGTATGGTACATGGAGTCGCTGTAATGCAGACATGAAAGTGTAAATGATTGGTAAGGTATGTAAGTTAGCAAAATGAAGTGGCACATAAAGGCATGTCCCAAACGCCCAATGGAAGATAGTGGAAAATCATCAATTTTAATTTCTTAGAGACAGAACCATTATTGTGTGTTTTGAGCCAGAAGGGCTTTAATATAACAATCTCCTGGATCCAAACAGATGATGTAAGAACATAGACCCGATTAGGCTAAATAATACCCAAACTGTTGACCAGATACATGTATTAAAGTAAGATTATAATTTTAGATGCACCAGCATAGCTTACTAACGTGCCTTTAGCATTCTGGTTGTGTCTTTTCATGCCAGGTTACATGTACCAGAGGCAATGCTGTAGGGGTAAACATAAATAGTTGTGCTAATTAATTGCCCCTAAGAGGACTCCCTGAACTCATATTATACATGATACAGAAAGATATAGTGCATTAGACTTATCTGTTTTTTCATTTGGTGCAGCTGTCTTATGATGCAGTCTTTTGCCCTGTCTAAATGAGCCTTTACAATGACAATACACATATAGTACATACTGACCTGATTTCATTCAATTAATTTATAAAAGAAACACTTAATATCAAAATGGATCGGGGTATCAAATCCATAGGTTTGAATTCATTACACAACAGGTGCACAAAGGTCGCAAAATGACACAAACATTAATTTTCTGGAGAGGATATATTTTGGAAACACTTCAATCTACCGGGTATATACATTATAAATCACAAAACCAAAATTTCTAAAGGATTTATAAAAAAGATAGAATTTCATTAGATGAACCTCATTATAAAGATGACTGATTTAATTTGTACCAATGCGTAGTAGAAACTGATGAGTGGAATCAAGAATGTCAACATTTTCAAAATACAGAAATACATTTATCATGGCTTGCAATGTTAGAGGCAGTTAAAAGATCTACATTAGTATGCCTTGAAAATTGGCCATAAATTAAGGTTAGTCCCACAATAATTAGCCATCCTGGCTTGTATATAATTAGTTAGACATGTTAAAAGCACAAACTAACCACTTACCGTAATTGAAATTTCTGAGGTGCAAGCTAATATTGCTTCACAAAATGGTTACTGTAAGACACTCAAATCATGTGTATTTGTTAGAAGCTTTTATTTTGAGTTTTCCAATACAATTGTTTTGAGCAACCTTTGTTGGACTTTATTACACCTACTTTACCAGCTGGAATGATCGGGGGAAAGAATTAGAGGAAGAAGAAGAGTACTTTAAGCTAGTCTGCAGTCATGGCTTGAGGCCGGAGAGAGGAGTGAAAGACCAAGGAATGGAGCTCCTGGCAAAGGCTAGAAACAAAGAGCTGTAGAATAGCATGATTGACATAGTCAGTAGATATGGTAGAGAGAGATAGAGAGAGAGAGAGAGAAAGAGAGAGAGAGAGAGAGAGAGAGAGATCAACTGGCCTTTTGTAACTCTATCATTTAAACACAAGATCTAGATCCCAAATAATCCTTTCTAATTAATGATCTATTGCACAAGGGTTCCCCAAAAAAGGCTCTAGATTAAATCATAGTACATGTGAAATACACTGGCAGTAAAAAGCATTTGTGATGTACATGATAGAACTCTACTAAAGTCTCTGAAGGTCATCCTGAGTTCTTGAATTTTGTCTTGGCTACACTCAAAAGAAATATATTAAACAGTACAGAGAAGCTGAAGTACAATATCATACATTGGTATAGCAAGTATTATGTACTAATTATCAAAGATCTTACTCACCCCTTTCCCACGCCCCCTTGCTTTGCTTCTGTTTTCTTTTCGGGGAAATTACATATATTCCTCTCTGCATTGATACATTCGGCTAGGTATTGGTCAATATTAAAAGAGTACTGATAGCAAACTGAAGAAAAAAATGAAAGCAAAATTAATGGAATGTGCCTTTTTCCATTCCTAGATTTTTAAAATGCAGTATAAACTATCTTGATTTATTTTTGTGTGTTATCCAATTGGTCCATGTAATAATTTGGAAAAATCCTTGCTCTGAATGTCACATATTACGAAACTACAAAGTATAATGTAACTTCACAATATACCCCCCCCCCCGTCACCAACAAAATTGTTTTACCCCGCGACACAATACACATATATATGGATAGAGCAATTAGTATACAAGCAATGATGCTTTCATTTTACAATAGAAGCATCACACCAATAAAATATATATGTGTATTTCATAAGAGTGCTTGCATATACTAAATGCACATTGTGAATGATTTATATCAAGCACTCTTGTGAAATACACATATATAGATTTTATTGATGAAATAAAATAACTTGCATTTATCCTCTATGCGCTTAACTTTCACATTTTTAGTAGTATCATGTTTCAAGAATAAATTTAAACCAAACAAGCTATCGGTCATTTTTGTGCTACTTGCACATTTAAGTATTTTCTACATCAATCACTGCAAACATTTGCACATTTCAAAGTCTTAAAAGAATAATATATCAAACAGGGAAAAAATGAACTTGAACTGATATTAAGAGCAGCCCAGAAAAATGAAAGAAATCATCGCAAAATTATCTTCATTGATTGCACATCCATCCAATATGAGACACTCCAAATGGCCTCCTTTACACGTGACATGATAAATCCAATATAAAAGAAAAACTAAACATCACAGCAAAGAGTAGCTGCCTGGTGAATGTTCTCCCCAAAGTATCTTTGCATGGTGAGGCATAAATGTAAAGCACACAATTAGTTATTTATGCCACATACTTTTGTTTGTAAGGTGGTTCAGCATGCCATATGCGAACAAGATTTTAAAAAACGTAACATTTCAACCTTGTGTCGCGCTCAATGTCATTAAAATTCTGATCAATTGTTGTACAAATAAGGAGAGAAATTTACATTCAATTCCATCTAGGAAAATATGAAAAGATCAAACATTTAAGGTATATGTACATATGCCTACATGTACCTCTGAACTCTTTTGTTTTTATGGCACAATATATTTTACAGTGTACAACATTTATAATTATCATTATTTTGATATTCCGGTTAAAACTTGAATCACTTTGACAAAAACAAAAAAAGAAAGAAAGAAATTCTCTCCCTATTATTACTTGTTCAGAGACAGGAGAACTTAACTCTGTGTTTAAGTACATGTATATGAGTTATAATCCTTTTTCCTCTAAACAGACAATATCACGATTTCCACTGTTTGGAGCAAGAAGGGCATTAACTCATAGATATTAACACATGAGTTTACACCCTTGTGGCTCCTAACAGAATTTGTTTCAATAGTAGGGAGGTTGAATGGAGACAATTGTAAAAGTATAGAACCAGACTGTTACTGACACACGCAAACATATACACACTCACGCACCCTCATAGACACCAGCTATGGCAGAAAAATAATCCTGATAAGGCAAAGCTCTATGAGAACTGAGGCATGTCCCAGAGCGTACAAACCAAATTTAACTTCTGAAGATAAGATATACAAGTATGATTGAATTGGTGTAAGATTCTTTTCTATGGAGACACTAAATAAAGGCTCATTCAGATAGACAACGTAAACGGCTGCATTTTTGTATTGGCGCAAAACTTTCCCACTTGTTCCAACACACCAAAAAAAAAAAAAAAAAAATCAAAATTGTGTGACTCGGGAAGGTCTATATTCTTTGGAGGACTGTTACTAGTATGCTGTCCATAATATATTTCAAGTAGTGCCCGAAGGGAGAAGGCGCTTAGGAAAAAAACAGAAATTGGCTATGTCACAATCCACTTAGCAAACTGCCAATTTGAGATTTGCAATGGTATAGTAGTCTCATATTACATACATTTATTTCGCACTTTCACCATTCTGTTTCTATTATTTTCCTGCTTTCATACAAATTAATTTAAACCAAGTGTTGGATTGCCCTTTAACTCTGTGTTATAAGCAAAGAGATTTGATCATACACAGGTTTATAGAAGATCCAGCAATGTGATGCCATATTACACATAACATCATCATAATAAAAGAACCTGTAGTAGTTTTGCTGCATCATATCCAGTCAGACCGTGGTGCATATAAGCCAATGAGGCTTACAATTAATATTCATTTAGCATTCTCATCCACGAACTTCACTAATTTGCGAGGGCTGAACTGAGTATAATTTTCAGGGTGATATTGCAGCATGGTGCTTTGATGACGATAGAGAGTGTTATCTTCATTTGTCATGGCAGAGTGCCACACCATCTGATTCTTCATTCCTATACCAAATTTAACATAATACATGAAGTTCAAAGTATTATTTCCACAATATTAATTGACCGTAATTTTGCAACTTTTTTTCATCAGTGATTTTGCATCGTAATTGGTGTTTGTGGTTCCTGACCCAGCTAAAAAAGCAAATTGTATAATTTGAATGGTACACCAGAGAAATTATTCCAGTGAACAAAAATGTCAAATTGAAATTGACGCAAAGTAGGTACCGGTAGTCTTGGAATTTTTGAAGTACAAATTTAGCCTAAAAACGCAAATTATTTAAATTTAAACCGGAATTAAACACTTAAATAATTCTGCGCTGGTGTGTATGTATGCACTCACCAATATAATCATCAAACGTTGTGGATTGACTGTATCTGAACAAGCATCAAGTGTTCTCACCTTGGTCACACTGTCAAACTGAAATTGACTCTAAAGCAACTTGGCCATTATAGGAGTATGTAACTAGAGTAGAGATAGTTACATCAACAAAAATTACACTCGTTCAGATGTCATATTGACGGAGCACTGAAATAGTTCCCTCATTATGCTCTAAGTTTGATCTGGTGTCAGTCTCATTGGTGTGACTGAGGTTTTGCTGTTGTCTCGTTGTCAATAAAATAATGTATTAAATAAAAGAGTATACACAATTAGTATTTCCAATATGACAGAATCCTTCAAAAACAAATCATTGCAACATTTGGTGAAGAGGAAGGGTACTTTACAATGTAGTCTTTGGCATGAAAAACAAATGATGGATAATTCCCCCAAAAGGATCAATTTGCAAAGAATCTTGGAATTTGAATTCTTGAAATCTAGATACAAATTGCCATTACTGTCTTGCCACAGATGCAGTATGTGTAGACTGCAGTTGCTACTGTGATTTCTGGTGCTGTAAAAATTTAAGACCATTTTCTAGACTTTTTTTAATAATGAAGGACATTATGAGGATAAGTTAGTTTTGATATCTCATGATAGAAATTAGAATGATAAAAAGTACATGTAATTCATGATAAAATGGGTGCAATTCAGAATTTTTTTTTTTTTAAATTTATGAATAAAAAGTGTATCCCATACCATATCAAATACAGGTATTTAGAATTTACAATATTATTTGTCCTATATTGTATATTAAGCTTTTAAATGACACCTATGGTGACGAAATCAAGATGAAATTTTAAATTACCTCCAAGATATGTATTTATTTAGAGATCTGTTTTACATTCCTTCAACTGTATACACCTGTATGTTATTCTATTTTACAAGCAGAAATGAAGAATGTCTTGTAACATTCAAAATATTAATGATTGATTGTCAGAGCGGTCCTAGAATCAAATATTAGGTTCAATCAGTAGGGCGACAGTAGCAAACTGCATCTGCATCACATGAAGCCAGAGAGCAACCAAAGAACAACATGGGGGCTGTTTCTCAAACCGGCATAAGTCTTACTTCTTGGACATGCAATTGAAACATCCAGACTTAAAGTGAACCAATCACCAAAACATGTTTTCCTCTTGATGTATTACAGGGGTTCCATATTGCTATGCAATATTCAAAGGACAGTGCATGATCTTCAAATATTACTTCTACAAAGAGGTTTTGCATTTTCGATAAACTCTAAGTAAGTAGTAAAATGCCGTTGAGTACACTATTTCGTGCTCGCATAGAATAAGGTGCGCACAGAACCAGGGCTCCATACAAAGCGTTTTGTGTTACCCTTCATTTTCATCATACTCCTAAACCGTTAACCTATAAAATGCGAGTCAAAATTATTGTTGGTTGACTATACAGTTATGATAAAACATTGATAATTCTCGGTTTCGTTTTTTCTTGGACGCACTGTATATATTTTGGCTAAACACGCATTACCGGTACATTGTTTTAGGTGATTTGAACACTTTAATATGGGATGTCTACGAACTGTGGCAGTTTTGAGAAACTGGACCTTGGTTGCATCTTACACCTTCCAACTTGACATCGCGGAACAGGACTTAAGCTACAGAAATTGGATGTTTGATTCTCGCAGCGTTCACTGTATGTCACCTGACGTCTCTTCGCCTACGCAGCTCCTGATGCTGGTGCTGTGTCGCCCCCTCTTGTTCTAGGAGCTTCTCCTTGCGGGCTCGTATTCGCGGTGACTGGGAGTGGAGTTTGCGGAAGATTTCGCCAAACTTGTTTTCTGGGTAGAGGGTCAGGAGGAGATTCTCGAGGAACACGTAGAAGAGTCGTTTGTTCAGCGTGTGGTTCTGAAGCATGTTAAAGGTTCTCAGCATCCCCCGCCGCGTCGTCTCCGAGCCGATGAAATTCTTCAGGTCATCTGAATTACAAAGGAGACAGAAAAGGTTTTCTTGGTTTAGATCCGAAGAACGATAGTTAACATAATGGGTTCTTACATTTCCTTCTTTTCTAGGTGCTCCTGATATCATCATCCTGGCTTTAGCCAAGCTGCCATACATAGCAAGATAAGCAGTTAACTTAAAGTATGTCCTCAAGCACAATACCCATTTACTACACCCATATTGAAAAAGACAATCATAGACGATATGGCTTTTTTATAAGGTAATCACTGGATCAGGATTCTCCCTCTCAATTTCTAGTGCCTTCCTTGCTTATGGGGGTGGGGGGGGGGGGGGGGTGCTAAAATCAGCATTAAAGGTACTATGTCCCATTTGCAGGCCAAAAAAATGAAAAAATTAAATTCCAACTGCATTTGAAAGATAATACTAATTTAGAACTTCCTTAAAAAAAAAAAGGGGGGGGGGGGGCTTGAAAATGTTTTAAAGTGGAAAAATAACGACTATTAGTTGTCGGATTGACTTAAGAGCTATAGAGCCATTAAGTGATAGTCTGATTTTCAGACCATATTGTACCGAATGGTCGTAAGTTTTATGCTGTGCAAAGATTCAATCAGTTTAATTTTGGCCATTACAAGAAGTGGGTTATTGATGTAGACAAATGTTCATGTACCCTTTACAGCTCATTTTATGTATGCTATTACCAAAGAAAGAAAAAAGGCAAGTCAGTCACTCAATAGTGTCTGACAGTAAAGTCTAGCAAGTAAATGGGTTTCCTTGCATAATTTGAATAATATGACACTGCTAACGTTTAAATTTCACAAATAGGACATACATGACATATTCATAATTCCTGCAAAGTTCTACATAATTTGATGTTGGCTGCAAATGGGACATAGTATCTTTAAGAGGGGAAAATAAAAGTGGTTCCTCCTCCCCCTTTCCTTCTTCTGTGGGATTACAAAATTCATGTCTATGAGCAAAGCATTGGCTTCCCCTTCCTGACAACCTTGAATCCAGCCCTGACAGTAGAGTACATACATGTATATATATTCTCAGTAAAGCATTCCATAGGTATAGCAAGGAATGTTACCTGGCACACTGCCAAATAATTCAGCCTTAGCAGCAACTCTGGTCCTGAGCTTTGTAGCCTCATCTCTGGGTTCAGGGACTTCTGCTAGCACACCACCAGGCCAGAAAGACTCTCTGGTATCAGGATAGAAACAAAGATAGACATAGAGTGACAGCAAGAGACAGAGAGAGAGAGACAGAAAGAATAAGAGAAAAGGAGGAGAGAGGGGGAGGGAGATAGAGAGAGAAGGGGGAAGTTGGTGGGAGGGGGAGAGGCAGAGAGACAGACAGAGATAGGGGAGAACAGAAAGATTAAGAGATCGAAATCAAAACATGTAGTGAGACAAAGAGATAAAAACAGACAGAAAAAAGAGAGAGAGAGAGAAGAGATTGAGAAGAAAGAGGTAAAATCACATGCAAATAAAAAGAGGGAACAAAAGAGTAAAAATAAAAAATTAATATAAATTGTAGAGGCATTCCTGCAAGACATTAACCAATGAAATGTACTTTCTCTTTCAATTGTCATTATTTATCTTTTTGTGAAGGTCAGAGTTTCAACTTTGCGAAGGCACATAATTGCCCCATTTAAGCTTACCCACTCAGCTTCAAGTTGCATTACTGGTTCTACAACACATGCTCCTGTGACAACTAACTCCACAGTCAATATCCTACACCAACATAATTCAAACTTTAAACCCTAGACGAAACACTGTACCTAACCCTAACAATAACCAAAACAATAACCCTAACCATATATATTTTATGAAATCAAGCTTGGAACAAATGTTGCTAGAGCATGAGTAGGATCACTGAATTCCTTACTTGAATCTTTTTACAAGTTCTGCCACATGAGCTGGTGATGTGATTGTCTCCACTCCCTCGATTATCCTGGAGTTGATCTTGGTGCCAAACGCTGCCTTGATGATCTGTCGCAGGAGGGTTTCCACCTGACGACGTAGCCACTGATCACGATTCTTCAGGTCAAAGACTTCATCCACTAGCAGCAGCATGACCCGCAATGGAATGTTGTCATCATCCTGGAAAAGATATCTTTCACAGTTGGTGACTTTTCTCATTTTACCAATCAAATTATTCACATAAATTGATTGAAATTCGCTCTAATCACTGACTTCTAAATAAAAACTCATCATTTAAATTGGTAATTAATACCAACATTATCTTCATCATGAAGGCCTCACAACACTACAATAACAATACAACTTAATCATTCATGATACTTTAGGGGTCCTTTATCAGGAAAATTCCATTTCTATTCCTGTTGTTGTCCCTTTGGGTGTTTCTTCTAAGTTTCTTCTAAAATTGGATGAGATTATCTAATGTGCAATGGGCTTTAAGGATGTCATTTATATCTTTACTACACAGTTATTCACATGACAAGGACAAAACTATCAAAAAGAACAGCCATAATCATTCAAAACCTGTGGCAAACATGGCACCCAAAACTTTGTCCTGCTCCTCTTGGGTATTTAATTGAAATGAATTTCAAAGTAATGAAGCATTTCTAGGATTTGTTCAAGTTGAAGAATGAGATGTACTTACTGCAGAGCTGATTACAGAAGACACTCTACCAATATCTTGCAATTGCTTGGGTGGCTACGAGAGGAAGGAAAACATTTATGATTTAGTTGATTGGCCGCTAGCAGAATGAAAGCAACTGTGATTGAGAACATCATCTTAGTGTTTTTAGATTGTCAATGGGAGAATTCTAAATCAATTTAAGACGATATAATAAATTATACCACCAAACCAACCTTGGTAGACTTCTAATGACTATGCTATTGGGGGTTTATTTCTCCATTCGACATCACTGTTTAATCAATCCTTCTAGCCATTTCTTCACACGCAAGTTAGTGCAATCAATGTAGATTACGCAAGTTTCAACATGTAATGAATGGGAGGCACTCACAGACTTCGTACTAAAGATATCAAATTTGCTGCCAATACGAAATAAAGGGTGATTTTGTAGCATGCAAGTGAAGAAAATCTGCCCAGATATACCTGAAAGAATTTATGCAAGTGCACCTGAATTTTCATATTTTGATACATGCCAAAATTTGCCAAGGTAAATTATACTCCAGAAACTTGGTAGATTTGCAGGAACAAATCACAATTATTTTGTTTGATTGTCATTTTTAGCTCATGTTTTGAAATTGGTAATGGACCTGGTATTTCTCTTCTTAAACTCGCATACTATTTTTAGATTGTAGGATGGTTGGGGGCAAGACTGCATAACACTATCAAAAAGAGATTTTTTTTTTCAACCTTGCCATATCCATACTGTGGGCATTTGGGTGCCGACTCACCGCAAAGGGACATTCCGGAATACTACCTATTCTGACACCATTCTGGAAATAACACTTGATACATGGCCGAAAGTACCGCATTGTACACGCCGCCGGAATTGGGATTAAGAAGACAATGGATTGAGACTGAGGGGAGCATTCCTGAATAGAATGTCTTGCTTGGAAATCATCAGCTTACCTTGAAGACTTTATTCATGGTGTCGGACATCTTATCTGATACCATGGTAACGCCATCAGCAAGATTCCCTGGGAGGACTTTGACTGTGTGGGCCACGTTGCGAACGCCAGTCTTCAAAGGGTTAACAAAATGGTCCATCTACATGGATGACAAATGAAAATGGGTGGAATTGGTTAACAATTACAAAATTATTCAGTTGTCCAAAGGTTGAGAAAAACATTGCTAAGTCAAAGGGGTAAAAAATGCTCCATCAACATACAGGTGTCAATGAGAACAGGGGAAAATGATAACAGTAGTATTAGACAATTATTGTAGTCCTGATGACTAAAAAGGACAATATATTGTCAAACCAAATATATTCACTAATTTTTACAAGTAATCTAGATTGTCATGTTGCAAGGTAATGGAGTCAACAGAAACAGCCTGCAATAGTCAAATGAATGATATAGTCTCAATGAATTCTGTTAACCTTACCCGTCTTGCCAATAGACCTTTGCCCCTATGATAGACTCCCGGCTCCAGGAAATTACAGATAATGCTCTGTAGACCAGGATTAGTGGTCAGCACATCTTGATTTAGAAGAGTCTGGAACAAACAAAATTGGCATAACAAATGTAATGGTGACTGACAGGTGATCGAATGCAACCTCAATAGGTTGTATGAAAATTAAGAAAACAACCACAAGTGATTAGCAATTACAAGACTAAATATGGAAAATACAATTGATTATGCTGTATAATTTTAATATAATATGATTTTCATGTATTATATATATACTAGCAGGACCCGCGGAAATCCGCGGGATTCTAGAGGGGGCGGGGGGTGTAAATAGATATATAGAGAATGTCGAAATTAAAACCACCAAGAACGTTATTTGCCATTTAGGCCATTAAAAAATATACATGTTTAGCGTCCCCGCCCGCTTCCTTTTTGGGGGCCGCCTCCTATTTTTTTTTTTTTGATTTTTGATTTGATTTTTTTTTTTTTTTTTTTTTTTTTTTTTTTTTTTTTAAAGAAAAAAAACATCTTCCCCGCCTGCTTCCTTTTTGGGGGCCACCTCCTATTTTTTTTATTTTTTTTATTTATTTATTTATTTTTTTTTTTTGAAAGAAAAAAAACATGAAAAGCACTGCTAAAATGTATTTCTGATTTTAAAAAAGAAAAAAAAAAAAATTGTCGGCCGCCATCTTGAAAAATAGCCCGAATGTCAGGGAAAATGTACGGAGCGGCCATTTTGAAAGAAAGAAAAAAAAAAAAGCGCCTCCTCCTTCCCATTTTTCAAAAAAACAGGACGCTATAAGCATGTTTTTTTTTAATTTGGCCTTATATTAAATTTTAAAAAACAATCCAACTGTACCGGTAGTTATTCTTTAAGCCACTGGAACTGCGTAGAGTTCCGTAGTGTGGCGTACCGACTACGCAGAAATTAGGCTGCGTATTAATGGGAAAATAGTCCCTGCGCAGGTTATGCGTAGGCTGGCGTACAGGTTTGCTTATGGTTGCTTACTGTGTGGAAAGCTTTTACTGCTTAGTCAATCTGGCGTAGGGTAGCGTACTGTTGCGTAAAAAGGCGGACTTTCTGCGTAAAAAGGCGTAATTTCTGCGTCAAGTTTCTACGCCAAAAGTACGCAAAAAAAATTAAACATGTTGAATTGTTTTCGTTCACCTTGCGTACCCCTTTCCGTCCCTCAGCATATAGTAACGTAGGCCAGCGTAGTTGGTACGCAACACTACGCAACTCTACGTATTGACCCCACGCCAATTAGTGACCCGCAAGTGTCACAAATAAAGTATTAAAAATATGCTCATCTGACCCTAATTAAACGCCTAAAACCCCCGAGCTTTCGGGGGTTAATGGCCCCTTGAAACCCGTGGACCCCACGCCTATATTATATATACACTCAACTCACTGCGATCTGATCTCTCCCCCCCCCCCCCAACTTTGAAGAACGTAACCTCCGAGCTTTTGGGGGTTTATGGCCCCTTGAAACCCGTGGACCCCACGCCTATATTATATATACATGCAACTCAGGACCTGTGGAAATCTGCGGGATTCTAGAGGGGGGCGCAGGCAAAAAATTAAGTTTTTCATTTCGGGGGCTCCATTTCAAATTTTTGGGAAATTTTCGGGGGCTCTTTTTTCTGGGGCTACTTTTTCATTAATTCATATAAGGATAGGCCTGCACTTTGTTGAGATTTGTTTAGTAGGCTATTAGGTTTCAAGCTTCCTACTTCATAATTGCCTATTTAAAAAAAAAAACATTTTTCTAGTTCAGTAACTAAGTTTTCATGCATTGATTTGATGCAAGAACTGTAACATAATAGACCCTAGATTGTGATTATTTCTGACCATGAATTTCGATAATCATTTTTCAAAGTAAAATTTTCACAGGAAAATCAAACAGTCTTTTAAAAACGTAGACATTAGAGTCTAGTAATACTTGTACTAATTCTAAGCTCAGGTTTCGTAAATCTATTCACGAAACTATATTGAAATCGCGGCAATAATGATGCAAACCAACAGATAACAATTTCAAAGTGTCAAATCTCTTCGACTCGAATTCAACTCACACACTTTCAACTGCAACTCAGCTCATCTCACACACACTACACAGTGGCAATGCACTGTCAGTTACGGTGATTTTGTCTGATTTTCTTTACTTTGAAGAAATGATTATCAAAATTACGTAAACATGGCGAGAACATCACAAAATAGGCTTTAATTTCATACCTCTATTTATGGAAACTTTATAATATCGCAGCAATCGTGAATTCGTGATGGAAATTGATTGCAGTTTCGCGATGTTCAGTGGTTCATGCCATGGTCTAGATTCAGCTTCTACCGAAACAAAATCGACCGCCAAAAACTCGAGCCCTACGCTCCGTCTCGATCTCGCAACTGCGAAAATGTACGTGTTTTGGCGTACTTGCGTGCGACATGGTAAGCCAGGTAAGGTATGGAATATGGTTCGAGTTTTTTTTACGACCGATTTTTGTGTATACAATTTTATACGGATAGTCATCGGTCGTGTGTCAATGTTGAATATCCATGAGGTATCTCTGTCGTCACGCATATCCTGCATTATGCATATCGTGTCTTTTTTCACCCTGGACGTCGACACGGAGGAGGACCTCGGGCGGAGTATAGCCAATTCCACAGAGTAAACTCTCCCGCAGACGATGGCACCGGGCACGGGTATCCCGAGGGGAGGGTTCAGGAGGAGATAGCTGCACCAACTTGGGTCGGCGATCTCATTAAAAAACAATAGAATACAAAGGCTCGCCGAGACGTCGCGCCCCCCGCGGAGCCTTAGCGTATTATTATTATAGATATAGTAAAGGAGATAATGAACATTGTCGAGCGTGTGTGCAGCGCTTTGTAACTGCAAGGAAAAGGTGCTATATCAAATACCTTTTGGATTGGATTGGATAATGAACACAGTCTCCTGTTAATTGGCTTTCGAATGGCGACATTCAAATTCAAGTGTAAATAATCATATCTGATTGGTAAAGCTCTCTCAAAAAATTATTGAAACCCAATCATAAACTGCATTATATTTGAGTTGTCTTGATGATATGAATTACAGATTAGTTATAATTATAAATTACTTGCAATCACCATAACCTATTTTCCTGCTCCAGTATGCTTGTAATTGCAAAAATGGGATTCAGACCTGAATATATTGCGTGAGTGACTTTGCCCTCTTCTCTAAGAAGCTCTTATTGGTGTTCTTGAAAGCACGTTTCGCCGGCAGGAGTAGAGTTCGAAGCGACTCGTATTTTTCCGCCAGGCACATATGAAGGTCATGGAAGTCGCTGTATCGCCTGAAGACGTCCCAGATCTCTGTCACACCCTGACTGTCTGTTCTTGTAACGTGGATTGCGTAGACAGCATAGGACTTGCCTTTCTCTTTAACAATACCTACAGGCCCAAGAGAAATGGAAATAAGAAAGCATGATTAAACAAGAAAAAATATTAGGAAGAAGTACAGATGCTTTAAGTTACATTAATCAACAAAAAAGCAGCAATTTAATGGTGCAAATAAACATAAATATTTTAGACATTCCAGATCTCGGTCATGCCCTGACTGTCCGTTCTCATGACATGGATTGCATAGAAAGCATAAGACTGGCCTTTCTCTTTCGACAATACCTGAAGACACAACAGAAATAAGATTAGGTAGTTCTAAATAAGAAAATACTTTCTGAAGTAGTACAGGTGGCTTAAATTAGAATATTTGATGAAGATGAAAATGTCCAAGAGCTCTGTCTCGCTCTGGCTCTCTGTTATCTTAACATGAATAGCGTAGGCAGCGTAGGACTTGGCTTTCTCTTTCACAATACCAGAGAGTGAAAGGAATTGTGAATATGTTGGGATTTTCAGGAAGATTAATTTGAGTTGTTACAAATACAATGATTCCAAACCCCAGAATACTCAGTTTGATATACATGTATTTACTTCATAGAGACCAATTCATGGGAACTTTTAGACAGTTTCTTCAACAATTTAACCACAAGACATTGGAACCATTGACTTACATGAACGAAATTTATCGCACAACTACATTTTTATAGGATTTGGGTGGTTCCTCTATAAACTCTAGGGCAATTAAGTTGTCAACAAATTAAAATCACATAAGCATGGGTTCTCTCATGGGGAATTTGACACAATTTCGGTATTTACCCGGTTGACAGATGTTATTAATCACCAGGAGCAGTCTTTACTTTTTACAACCCACAGGTCTTATGTAAATACTGCTCCCTCCTCCATTCATCCAGGATGGTAAAGGTATCCTCACTGCACATTTCCCTCACCCAAAGACTCTCCGAAAGACTGGAGGTCTTTCTTGCTGGGACATCCAATTTGTTGTGTGCAAGACTTGAACACCCATTAATGGTATTTCCACCAAATCCGATGTCAGTGAATTATGACCTCCTGCACAAGGAAACTGCCTACTATATTCCTTTTACTTCCATAAACACCCATGAATGACTTACTTGCATGTGTGATGTACGCCATGATGTGTGGTTTGTTGTTGTCAATGTGACCAGGGGTCTCAAGATCATTCAGCTGCTCTATAGATCCCTGGCTACCCAAAGACGATAGGTCTTCTGATGACTAGATCATAGTAGAGCGGGAGAAAAATTGAGAAATGTTACAGTAAAGAGCACAACATATAGGTAGACACATGGTTCTCACTAGAGTAGTGCAATATTGACCTTGATGCTCATACCGTGGAACCTGCATATAAAGATAACTCAAGGGAGACAAGAAAAGTGGTCTTCATAAGGCAGGTGGTCTTAAGAATAGGTTCTTTAGTACAGGTTTCATTGAGAAATGCTGTTTAGCGGCAACAGAAAAATGTATTCTTTCTAGACAGGATGTCTATTGGTCTCTTGCTTCCCAGAGATGATAGGTCGTGGCAGTGATACGAGAGGAAAATGGAAATATCAGAAATCACAGCAAATGAATATACCTTAATTAACGTTGTATAAACCGCCCTCGTGTATTAACCGCACCCCTCTTTTTTTGCTGTCGGCAGCAAGCCAGGTCCGTGTTAAAAAGCCCATGCGGGAAGGCTTTCATTTAACTGCGAGGTGCAGTTGAATATGTAAGATCATTAATGTAAATTAAAAAAGAGTAGAGGACCTAGGATAGAACCTTGTGGTACGCCGTGAAATAGAAGAAAAATTGGAGGAATTATTATTATAAACTACATATTGAGATCTATCAGAAAGATTACTTTCAAACCAAGAAGACAAACAAATTTGAGTGTTGTTCTAGTTTCCGAGTGGTGAGTCAACACACCCAATTCCTGAGCTGGGAGACATTGCCAGGCGTAGCGCCAGATGGAGGGGCATAAATCGAAACTTTAAAAAGACGCACCCCCGACTTTGAATTTTTTTTCGCGGCAAAAAAGTTCGGTTAATACAACGTTAATTATGGTACATGTCTTTGTCATTTATTTTCATTCTCGTGGAATAAAATCCTAAAAGCAAAGCTCATTTCCATGGGGCATCATGTTTTCAAGCTTTATTTCATTTGCATTATAATTTTGTTTAACCATTCTATAATCTCCTTCCTGTTTTTGCAGGAGATGGCAAATCCCTCCTTTGACTAGTTTTGCCAAAAATATCCAGCACTGAATTTCTTTGTGAAACAGGATATGTACATACAGTGTTCACACTGAAAACATGGAACCTAGAAGAGTTAAACTTCAAAGTTTGAACCTTGTGAAGAACATTGACAGAACTTCTCAATTAATTCATTGCTATTTACATGTATACCTGAAGTAAATATATTAACTTTCTTTTTGTTTCTTTTACAGAGAAGAAAAACCGACTAATACTGTAGTAATACCCAAGAAAGAAAAAAAACTTAAAACATGGACTTTAGTTGCCTCTCTCAACCTGGGTGATTGGGTTAGGCAGACTGTGGGAGGGAGGGGGAGGGTACTCACAGCCACAGTACTGTTGTCAGGCGATGAATCAAGCTGGACGGAAGCATCGTCTCCTAGACGGGCTGAATCATCATCTTTGAGTAGATCCAGTTCTGCCAGGCATTTCACATAGCTAGGACTAAGCTTGAAGGCCGGTAAGAAACGATCCTCTTCTAAAATGCTGAACACCTACAGACAAGATATGCATATCATAAAGATGAGTGACATTAAAGACTCATTCAGAAATGGTGTAGTAAATTGGGGCATTTTTTGTCTTTAAAGGTATTACTAAATAAATGGAATTTGCACCCCACAAAGGTCCTATGCATATTCACTGAGCTCTGTGTTTTAAGATACAGAATTGTGTAGTGTATTACACTTACATCATAACAAAGAAAAACAACAAGACAGATGTGAATGTGCCTTCAATATCAGAGCTGACAATATTTGGTTTTTGTAATCAGGGAGATTTGGGGGAAGTGAGTAAGCCATTCTGGGTAGGGTCCAGAGGCCCTCTTGGAGCTCCAGGTTTTTAGCTATTCTGACACCTATTTTGGTACAAATTTTTAATGATATTTGGATATTTTGACAGTAATTTAGGGTATGATTCATAAGGAATTAGTGTTTTTATTGTAATTGTAATTGAAAAATTGTCAACAAAATATGACGCCTTTTCGCATAAAAACAAGCATCAAATGGACTCTAACTAAAACCATATTTTTAGCTTATCAAGTACACTTCCAAAAGGTTTGTACTAATGCATTCACATTTAGATGTTTGCAAAGATCATGAAAATATGATATCTACTAGACTATGGTAGATCAAAGAAATTCAACATGAAGTCGCTCACACATGTGCAAGGTTACACTTAGATAACATATGAAACTCACATGAAATGATAACCATAGGGATTTTTTTTTTTTTAATCCTAAGAATCTGGGAGATTTGTTATGTGTTGTCGGGATATTGGGAGATTGGTGGATTTTCCAGGAGTCTCCCAACAAATCCGGGAGGGTTGGCAGCTCTGCAATATGCCTTCACCTAAATTCAGTTTAGATCACGACTTGAAAAAGTGTCAAATGTGCTTGACCTCCGAGAGGATTTGGATTCTGCAGTTCAGGGCCCCGTCTTACAATAAGTTGATATCAATCGCAACTATGTACAAATTAGAGATAGGAGACTGCAAACTTGCGATTGTTTGGAGGACTTGTGATTGATTTAGATCAATCGTAACTCTTTGTAAGACGGGGCCCAGTGGTCTAATGACTTGCAGTTAAAGTTCAACAACACTAAATATAAAACCTTTCATCTTGGGCATGGAAATAGTCATGAAACTTATAGCATGGATGGTAATACTCTACAGAAGAGAAGGATCTTGGCATTCTTATTGATCCAGAATTGAAATTTCATAAGCATGTATCTCTTGCAGTCAACAAAGCAAATAAAATGCTTGGCATAGTCAAACAAACTTGTTCACATCTGAATGAAGAGACACTTCCCATCTTATATAAATCTCTCATCAGACCCCGTCTGGAGTATGGGAATAGTGCCTGGCATCCTAAATTCTTTATGGATATCAACAAACTTGAAAGGGTGCAGACACGTGCCACTAAGCTACTGCCAAACTTAGCGAACAAATCATATGAACACAGACTCAAGCATCTGAAATTACACTTATTTGTATATATACGAAAACTAGTGACATGATTCAAGCTTATGAATTTCTGCATGGTATTAACTTTTGCCAATTAGACAAGTTCTTCACGATGCACCCATCCTGTGAAACCAGAGGTCCCTCATTGAAAATTTTCAAGCAACAATACAGACTCAACCTCAGAGGGCACTTCTTCAGCCAAAGAGTTATCAACGAATGGAACAATCTGCCTCAGTCTGTGGTCACAGCACCAAGTTTGAACATCTTCAAAAGATTAATTGACAACTATCGGTCAAAATTTCAGTATGTTGCGCGTGATCCATCTCTCTAGTGTGCCCTCAAGTTGTTTTGTCTGTTTGTTTTTAAACAACCATTAAAAAGAAGCGACCGGAAGACCGACAGGACTACCTTTTCTTCTGTATACTGTTGATGTTGAATTATTCTTGGAATATCACAATGACAATCAAAAGCCTCTAGGCTACTTACATGTCAATTGATCTTTACGACATTTGACTTGACAATTCCAAAATCTGCACAATAGTTACACGTTTAAAGTTCACTGCTAAAAAAGCTTTAAATGGTCATAAATTTGGTCATAAAAAGGATAAAGAAACCTTTAATTTCATGTAAATTAACTTGTTGACCTTTGAGATTTTACCTTATTTTACCCCAAATCTGATCAATTTCTTTCACTATGGATGGATGGACGGACAGACGGACAACCCGAAAACATAATGCCTTTGGCACCACTCTCAGTGGGTGGTGGTTAAAAAAGGTTCACAGTGGCATATCTGAATGAGGCTTCATAATAACCCCATATGATAGTTTTAAGTTATCAAGCCGAGGTTGTAGGATATTCTTTGACAAATGTTTTAGGAGAGTGAAAACACACATTAAAATACGATGCAGCAGCTGTTGAATGAAGTATGAAGAAGAGTCCATCTTTTTGTAACATAAATGTGAAAAATGTGAAAAAATTCCTAAGGAGATAAGACAAAATACAAATATAGTTTTGAAAGATACTTTTTTGTCTCCAGGTGTTTGGTACAACCAGGGAGGTGAAAGAAAAGGAGGCGAAACTCTTGTAATTTATTCAAACGCATTCTTGAGTTCTAAAGCGTAACAATGGGATGTGTAACATTCCACTTGGCTTTGAAGTTCCATGCTCCGAACCGCGCTTCCACTGCGGGGAATTTCGGAAGCCAGGCACCAGTTTTACATTTATTACAAAATATTAAATTACCGGCAAAATTTCAGTGTAAATCAAAAACTTTATATGGGGATTTTATTAGGAATAGTGCATCAAACAAATTTTCAAATTTAGAACTCCGTCCTTCCTTTAATTTGTATGCCAGAGTTGGTAAAAGAAAAATTACATCCTGTCAAAAACTCAATATTTTAGGATGATGCGCTAATTTGTGCATGCTTTAATGTCCCGTTATTTGATCCATGATTTACAATCTTCAATAACATTAAGTTTGCTAATGCGTGTTTTCGCGTGTTTTTTGTATTTTTCCAAGTTTAAAAAAGGATGAAAGTACACAAGTTTGTGTTCGCTTGTTCTACTCTTTACACATTCAACAATGGATGAGAAATCATTGGAAGGGACAGCGAACAGTTGCAGTGATACCATTTTCTGATGTAGGAATTCTAAATCCTGAAATTTCATGCGCTCTTTTATCTCACCACCTGGTCAACAGTTGCAGATTAGCGCATAACTTTTTGGCGGCTTGGAGCATGGGGTCAAAGGAGAGCGGCTTGATTCCTGTCCTTCTCTATCACGTCCCTGGTACAACCCATATCTAACATAACTTTACTACAACAGGACCCGAGTTTAACCCTGTTCATTACACAAAGAACAGGCTTATCTAAAAATGTATTGATTATGTTTGTGCACATACATATAATCAATTTGTCAAACGTATACCACAGGATAACTACATGGAGCGCTAGCAGCTTGCCTCCTGAAATGACATACCAAAAGAAATTTAAATAATGTTTGACCATTATACAGCTTAAAGGCTTAATAGAACGGTTTCTGTAAAGGACTTTCCCACATCTTACATCATATTAGCATTTTCTTTCTTCATGCATTTCAATGTACATGTTGGGTCAAGATTTCTGAATTATGATATCATGGAACGGATTAAAGAATGAAAGGGAAACCATGTTATGCAAATTACAAGGGCCTATGATCCTTAAAGATAAAGTTGAGTTCTGGTCATGCGATTGCATTGTGAAAGAAATGTTGTGGAATCGATCAGAAAAGTTCGATCATCTAGCATACAAGTATTGGTGTGTACTGCAAGGTTCTGAAATCATCAAAATGATAAGAAATTTGGCCAGTCTTGGTAGTTTATACAAGCACTGTACACAGAAAGATGTATTTGGGACTACACAAACATGTGGCCGATTTTTATGATATTACATGCCACAATTAGAATATTAAGGCATTTGAAGAGCCATGATTTTCAGGGAACATTTTTTATCTGACTCTCTTCCACACTTGCATAATACAATAATAATGCTCACAAATTATTTGTTCACCTCTTCCCAGAACTCAATCTTCTCTTTAAATGTGCAATATAAGAAAATATTCTTCTAATTTTACCAGGAGATGGAGTTCATACCTTCTTTTGAGCTTCATCGAAGACAGTGTCAAGTGAAGTTTGATTTTTGATTCTCTGATGAGTTCTCTTGACCAGTTGACTGTCTAACTTCACCCTATTGGTTG
The DNA here is from genome assembly GCF_000002235.5 of Strongylocentrotus purpuratus. Taxonomy (NCBI): domain Eukaryota; kingdom Metazoa; phylum Echinodermata; class Echinoidea; order Camarodonta; family Strongylocentrotidae; genus Strongylocentrotus; species Strongylocentrotus purpuratus. The sequence continues at coordinate 899,634 of NW_022145553.1, forward strand.
CCTGGGAAATATCAAGATAAATAAATGAAGTGTTCAACTCTCTTTTGTTATGGCACAGGATAATATATGAAAACATGTCAAACTTTGAAATTACCACTGAAGTATTCTTTTTTTTCACAGGCTAAATATCTAGCTTCACTCTGTTTGTTGCCTATGAAGTATCACAATAGTAAATACGTCCAATTTCACTCCGTTGGTTGCCTGTAAAATATCAAGATAAATAAATATCATCTGAGGAAGTGAACAGTGTAGGTCTTATTCATTACAGCATAGGACAATAGATGAAAGCATGCAGCATTCACTTGCCAAAGCTTTGACTTTGCCACTGATAAAATGCTTTCACCAGCTATTGTCTTTACCCTATTTATGGCCTGAGAAATATCAAAATTTGATAACAGAATTCACTCATGGAATCACTGTGTAATGCAATATATGAATGAAAGCCTGTGGGATTCATAATTTCCCCAAATTTGTAGCAGAATCAGCAGAATCTTTCTTTCTTTTGACCAGTCAACTAACTTCACTCTGGTGATTGCCTGAGGAATATGAACGTATAGAAAGGTTGTCATCTGAATCATTCAGACAAATAAAAATCATCCCTTTCATTAACATTTTCACTGCATGTCGGCTTGGCCATACGTAATGTTTTATTTTTAATTATTTCATTCATGTAACTTTTGAAATAACATGTCACAACAATTGAATACTTAAGATTATGCAAGCAAACTTTTCTGCAATTTAACCTACAATCCATCAGCTGATAATGTTTAATTGTATCACCAATTTAAAGGCCTGAAAATTTATACAACATTGAAGGGCCATGTCACCAAAAAAAGCGAAACAAAAAGAAACAAAAACATTTTGATCTTAAGGTTTGGAGTTCTATGCTAAGGCCAAAAAAAAAAATTTGTTTGGTTGTCCTCGATTGCTTTTTTTGGAGTAGGGGCGGGCGGGCGGATTTTTTTTTTTTTTTTTAATTCATTTTTTGTGTGTCTTTTTTTGATTTTTTTTTTCCCCATTTTTTTTTTTTTTTTTTTTTCCCCCCATTTTATTTTTTTAATAATTTTTATTCCATAAAAAAAAATAATTGGGATTGTCAAGCATTTAAACAAACAAAGTTTATAAAACACTTAAATATGGTAAAAGACTAGTTTAATGCACAATGAATATCAAGACCAACACAGAAAGTATTTTGGGCTTTGAAATACAGCACCTTTTAAATCTCCATTGTACTAATTATAGCTACTTGTGCCCTTTATGTAGCAAACAATTCCTAATCGGTGACCATTGGTCCCCCATGATCCTCTTTATCTTATATTAACTGAGAGCTGATTTGATCTGTCCAGTGACCTTGCAGGGTGGTCTAATCCCTCCTGTAAACTAGTACAGATGGGCTTTAAAATGAGTTTAAGAATGCTCAGAACCTGATTTGAATGAACGGCATTTTGACATAGAAAAATAAAAATGGCAAGTTTAATAAATACTGGACCCCAGTTGATCTGTTATTATTGTATATTGTTGTATGTTGGAAGCTTGTCGAATAAAAATCAATCAATCAATCAAATGCGTACTGAAAAGACCAAACTGGCAACGGACGCATTTTGATCCTTGCAAATGCATAAAATGGTATGTTTGGCATTAAAGATTGCTTCCTCAAAAAAAAAAAATTAAAAAAATTGAATTACAAAAAAAAAATACGAGCGGCCCGAAAATGACGAGCGGGCGGTCGAGGACAACCAAATGATTTTTTTTTTTGGCCTAATATACTACATTCAAATATTATTCTGTGAAGATATTTCAAGTTCAAATACTCTCTCAAAGGTTGAGCATCAGACTACTTCAAAAGTGAAATTTTTGAAAAACTTACATCTTCTGCAAGATACTCTGTAAAGATGTTAAGGGCTGCTGAACGAAGCATCTCCATGACGACAGATTCCTTGTGAGGGGCGCCATCGCCTGGTTGGACTTTAGCCAGTTGGACGGCGGAGAGCTGTTGTTCAGCCATCACTCGGTACCCCTCCACCGTGTGCCAGAAGAAAACATAGGACTGGCAGTTCTCTTTCCTCATGAAGTCTGTTTCCATCAAAAGTTTGAGAAGATTGATTGGATGACATAATGGTTACTCATATAAAGTCAAGACCCTTTTTGGATCTCAACAAGCAATTTATCTGATGAAAATAGCTCTTTGGTGAATTTCACACACAAGAGAAATTCTTGATTTCAACCCTGGACTTGGCACTACATGTACATCTAACCCCAAACTCACATGTACAGTTGAAATTGATCTATAAAAGTACCCAATCGCAATCCTAATCATGACCCTAACTCTTCTTATTCTTTTTCAAGGCTAGAGCAAAGGTTAGATTAACATACATAGTACCGGTAAGTAACTTCTACAGTTCCACCAACAATTATTCTAAACAAAGTAGGATCAGGGCACACAGATTTTCACTACCACAAGAGTTCACACAGAACTTCTGTTTGGTGGGGAAAAAAAGCATTTGGCCTTTATGATCATCAATAATATTTAATCTTTACATTTGACATCCTATAACTTTACAATGTGGTAACAGTCTGATCCGAGTTCCAAATTGTTAAGCTTAACAGTGAGAAATGACAATTTGTATGCCTCCGTTTAGAAGTAGCCAGAGGCATTATGTTTTTGGGTTGTTCGCCTGTCCGTACTGTATGTCCGTCCCGTCATGGGGTCTGGTCATGTACCGTAAATCTCTGTGTATAAGACGCACCTGTCTATAAGACGCATACCTATTTTGGGGGCCAAGACAGACAAATTTTCCTCTTTAGAAGTCCAAACAGAAATCCAGGCATAGAGGTAGTGTTGTTCTTGTTTCAGAGTGGTGAGTCAACACACAGATTACTGAGCATGGTGCCAGGTGGAGGGGCATAAATCGAAACTTAAAATATATATTTTTTAATTTTAAAAAAGATTTTTTTTTTTTGGCACCCGACTTTTGATTTTATTTTTTTTTCGGCGGGAAAAAGTGCGTTTTATACACGGGGATTTACGGTATATGAAAAATAGCTTGTAAACACGATATTCTGAGAACCTGTTAATGGATTAAAATCAAACTTGAATTTGTAAAATTGCTTCTGTTTTGGTTTGTAAAATCGCTCTATGGCGGAGGTATCATTTTCGACTGCATACAGTCAAAGATCCATCTAGTTCTTAGTCAATCTAGTATTTCTTGACAATACGCAAAGTCCTTGTAAATGCTTAGTTTCAAATGTCACATGACTCACCAATGAAATACGCAAGTGCTATGCTGTTGACGAGGACGATGTTGAGAGGCAAGGAGTAGAGCGTCTTAGGATCAAACGACTGATCTTCATCATCCTGGAGTGACAGAAGGATGGAGAAATGTATGGATGGATAGATGGATGAATGGATGGATGGAAGAATGGAGGGAAGGGTTGATGGACGGATAGAGAGAATGACAGATAGGACGGATATATGGATAGAATAAGCGATGGATGGATAGTTGAAGGCATGAAATGGTGGCTTTTTATTGCTTCAGCACTCTTATACAATCATTTGACTACCATGGAAATTGCATGAAATTTACCTCTGAACAATTTTTAGAATAAAAAGTACATTAAGTTGGTAAAAGTTTATAGTGCAGTATGTTCTCCATTTATCTATTGCTGTCCAAAAAACCGAGGGTTATTTTGCATCATATCTTCTTTTTTCAAATTGATGTGCGAGCCACCTTTCTGTTCATATTATATGAAAGTTATAGGTTCATCAGTAAAATCTAATAATCACTTGCTTGTTTGCTTTTATCTAGGCACAAGAGCTATTTTTAATAATGTGTATGTTGTCTATTCCCTACCCTTCCTTCTTTTTCCCCTTAATTAATTGATTAAACAAATTGCATTGGCTGTGAAATTATTTGGAGAAAGACACAGGATGGAAGAAAAAAAAAGAGCAAAACAAATACACAAATTCTTAATCACGTGTAACCTGACAAACAACATGGTAACAGAACTCATGTAATAACAGACACATTTAAGATGTCATTGAATTTAATTGATCTAAAGTAAATTGAAATCGAATTTAGGTTTACTTTAAATTTCATTCATACTGCAATAGAACTGAATCACAATAAAGATACATGTTAAGTGAATCCAAACTGAAATTGAATTGGAATATTACTGATAATAATAATAATAATAATAATAATAGGCATTTCTATGGCGTCGTCTATCTAGAAATTCTATTCCAAAGCTCACTAATTATTACCCCGGCTGTAATAGCCTAGCAGCATTTCAAGCAATTAATTCCTGCCAGGTACCCATTTACCTCACTTGGGTCGAGTTTGGCAAATGAAGATTAATGCCTTGCCAAAGGACATTAGTGCCGTGTTGGGATCGAACAACGACCTTCGAATTTCAAGTCAAGTGCTTATTAACCACTCGACCACGACACTGCTACCTGATATAATTTTAAAATAAAGTGTGTAATATATTGACCTCATTTTAGGGTAAACTGACTTTAAAATGAATTAAAACTGCATTGAGTGTTGTAATGATATGAAAATGAATCAAATTACAATTGTCCTGATAAAAATTAAATTAAAATGTATTCATACTGAAATTGAAAAACAAATGTAATCCAACAGAATTGAAATTGATGTATACAATACTTTAAATTGTATGAAATCTCAGTGAAAATAAATTAGAATTGAAATGAAATTGAATTGAAATTGATTTGAAAAGAGGGGAATAATTGCAATTCAAAGTTTACTGATGAGACTTACCACCTCTTCTGCTGCATCCAAGTCTTCACCAGACAGTATTCTGTTGATGGTATCTGAACACATCTGTCTCAAGAACTGTAGACTCTTCAGCTGCGTCTTGGCATCTACACCTTCTGTTTATACAATTCATTTCATTTTTATTGAAATTAAATTTTAAATACATTGGTTTATGAATTTCATACAATTTTCAAAGTGCTCATGAAATATCCACATTGTCTACTTTACCATTTGAAAACAAAATCAATTGAAATTAAAGAATTATGATTGATGTGGATTATTGCTCATAGAATAATACTGAACTTGATAGCTGACCTGTAAACAATGCTGTTCTTTTGTTCTATTTCAAATTGTGAGCACACAAGAGTGTTTAATCTTGGCAAAACAGCTTGTCCACTACTTCATTTGTTGTTACATAGATTGACACCAGTAAATCAATGCTCCAGCATTAATTTCTCTATGGTCACTTTCTAACAATACTCAAGGTCCTGATGTGTACCCTGGACCAAATTCTTACCCTACAACTTTTGGGAAATATAGCAATGGCAAATATTCCCTGAGCCAATGTCGGATTCCTTTGAAAGCAACGCAGAATAGCATAAGTATAATTGTCTCTATCGACTGTTTGGCTACATGATAAAAGCACATATTCCATTAAAATATTGTGAAATAAAACTGGTTACTTCAATAATATTCAAGATCACAAAGAAATAAACTACAAATAGACATAACTGCATAACACAAAGACATCACACTATTTTCTTACCATCTTTCATCAGTCTATTTGTATCTCGTGACCGTTGCTTGTATATCTCATGGTCGACAATTTCGATCATGGCCTCCAGTTCGTCGATGTTTGCCGCTGTCTTTATTGTAAGTAGAAAGGCTTCTGTTGTGAAAGTACTGTCTTTACACTGTGGGAAAACAAAATTACAATTATAATTTACTGCTAGTATACAAATGATTAGTCCACAATTGATACAAATCATATCCCATGGGAAATAGACTTCATCAGAATAGAGAACAGAATGTGATGCTGAAAATTCCCTGCGAAAGCTAGAATTGGTGCAGTCACTGCCAATTTTCATGTACTATACATGTAATTCTTTCAATCTCTATTACGCATGGAAACTTGATGATAAATGGACAGATGATGATGATGATGATGATGCTGATGATGATTAGGCCTGGGACAAATACTAAATTTACTATTTGAATATTCGTGCAAACAGGTATTCAAATATTTTGAATAACAAGTTTCAAATTCAATCGTGCCAGAAGCACAAGAACATGCCAATGCAGTGGCTGGTGCTGTGTCCGATGCAGTGGCTGGTGCTGTGTCCGATGCAGTGCTGGTGCAGTGTCTGATGCAGTGGCTGGTGCTGTGTCCGATGCAGTGGCTGGTGCTGTGTCCGATGCAGTGGCTGGTGCAGTGTCCGATGCAGTGGCTGGTGCAGTGTCCGATGCAGTGGCTGGTGCAGTGTCCGATGCAGTGGCTGGTGCTGTGTCCGATGCAGTGGCTGGTGCTGTGTCCGATGCAGTGGCTGGTGCTGTGTCCGATGCAGTGGCTGGTGCTGTGTCCGATGCAGTGCTGGTGCAGTGTCCGATGCAGTGGCCGGTGGTATGGCACTGATTGATATGCCACATGTATATTGTTTTCTCACACTTTAAAGAAATATCTTAAAAGTCAATTGTTACGGAAATGTTTAAGAAAGGCAAGAAGTCGACTTGAGTTCTGGCTCACGGTAGAGTCTATTGATCTAACTCACTCAAGCTTGGTCCAAAATGCCTGATATAATGATATCAAAATGATTACCAAACAATTAGACTGTCCAAAAGACAATTACGAGATAGGATTACTGTAAGGTGATATAACTTATTTAGCCAAACAATACTAAGGTGTTGCAATGGTAAAAAATTCAAGGGTAAACGGTCATTCATACTTTCATTCTTGACCTCATTCTTGACCTCAAACGCAACAATCGATCAGGCTAAAGCTGCATGCGCACACACAAGTGAAACACCCATCAGAGACAAATATTTGAACAGGATTACCATGCATTAATAATTCTTACAATTTACTAAATGCTCTGAGTGTCATTATAATTGCCATACTGTTTAAAATCAAATAATTACTTTCGTCATTACTTCAAATTTTGGAATTGAACTGGCAAGCCACATTATGCATGCGCACACACTATTAAACAAGACACAGAAGTACCTGACGAAATAGGAGAAAAAGGACTACCAAAACAATGAAGAAACATGATAATCATGAAGTAATGATTCTTAAATTTGATCAACCATCTAATGTGTCAATAAAATTGCTATACAAATTCAGAATCATAGAAATATACAATGGTAATTGCTTCAATATGGGGATTTGAACTTGCATGCCACATTAGACATGGGCACACACAAATAAACAAGCCACAACATGCAAGAAAATATAGACTATAGGATGAGAACAATGATGAAAAATATCAAAGACAATCCAGGTGATAACAACTCTTTGTGATTATTTCTGCACTTAGGATACCACTTTACAGAACGTTTGCCTGGTTAGGCCCCATTTTGCAGTACTTTCTTGACGTTTTAAATCCAAATGTCATCATGAAATTTTATATATTCAAATATCAAAATCAACATTCGCTGTTGGGTGAATATTCAAATAGTGGAAAAAGTGTTATCCGAGTGCCGATAAGTTATTTGAATAGTTCACATTTTAGTCCCAGCCCTATTGATTATGATGATGATGATAATGGTGATAATATAAATGATGATGGTTATGATGATAGTTATGATGATGATGATAATGATATGGTAACAACAATAACAACGGCAATGATAACGATAATGATAATGACAATATAATGATTATTATGATGATGATGCTGCTGATAACGATGATGATGAGTGATGGTGATGATAAATGATAGTGATAATGATGATCTGAAATTCACACACTTTGTCAACTTCTTTTATAGCTAAGAAATGCAGCATTACTTACAATCCATATGATGGTTTGGTTAATATAATCAGGATCTGTGAGCTGTTCAATCATCGATTTGATCATCCCATTGGCTATCACTTCCCGTAGCACGAAGCAGAACGGCTTACTATGGAACTCGTGATCCGGAATCAGCAGAAATAATAAGATTTCAGAAATGGCTCGAAGATATTCTGTGAGAAGGCGATATTGAAACCATTAAATTTGAGAGATGGATGTATCATTTATACAGGTGGGCAATTCCACGGTAACGGAAGGACACTCAGACAAGATTTTTGAACTTCAGGTTCATACTAAAAGAAATGTTTTATTAGTATGTATTAAACTATGGGGAACAAAATGTGTTTCAGTCAAGTGGAAAGCTTCATCAACTTCACAAAGTTTGGATAAACACTAATTAACTGGAAAAACCATGTCCATTTTTATGTCCTTCCGTTACCGAGATAATTAATATGCACATTCTTAAACTACTTAACTATAATGACAATTTTTGGGGGGAGAATTAAAGGCACTTATATAGGTATTATATCTGTACTGTTTCACATCTTATACTAATAAAACAGTTCTTTTAGTATGAACCTGAAGTTAAAAAATCTTGTCTGAGTGTCCTTCCGTTACCGTGGAATTGCCCAGGTAGATCAGAAGATATTTCTAAATAAATAGCATAGCACCCCATTTATGGCATTCTTTTTGTATCCATTCCTAAGTACAACTTAAAGATGGGAAGTTAGTAAGATTCGAAAACAACAATTCAATCCAGAACTCTTTTTCAATTATGTCTAAAAGAGCTTAAACGGAAAATGTGACTGACCAGTTACCACACTATTACAATAACAATATTTAAAGGTACTATGTCCCATTTGCAGGCAAAAAAATGAAAAGGTTAAATTCCAACTGCATTTGAAAGATAATACTAATTTAGAACTTCCCTAAAAAAGGTGGGGCTTGAAAATGTCTTCAAGTGGGAAAATAATGACTATTAGTTGTCAAATCGACTTTAGGGCTATAGAGCCCAAAAGTAATAGTCTTGATTTTCAGACAATTGTACCGAATGGTCATACATGTACGTTTTATGCTGCGAAAAGATTCAATCAGTTTAATCTTGGCCATCAGTGGGTTATTGATGTAGACAAATGCTCATGTACCCTTTACAACTCTTTTCATGTATGTTATTACCAAAGAAGAAAAAAAGCCAGTCAGTCACTCAATAGTGTCTGACAGTGAAGTCTAGCAAGTAAATGGGTTTCCTTGCATAATTTGAATATGAGGACACTGCTAACGTTTAAATTTCACAGATAGGACATACATGACGTATTCATAATTCCTGCAAAGTTCTACAGAATATGAGGTTGGCTGCAAAAGGGACATAGTGCCTTTGAAGCAAGATAATTATAATCAATAATATTGTTTTCTTGTCTACTGCTAAAAATATACCATGGCTTTAGCTAACCTCACATTATTCAACAAAATCCTTCTTTCCAGGTAGCACTTACAAATGGGTGGAAAGTGACAAATGTAGATGAATGTCTAGCCTAAGAATATTGATGGCTTAAACCCATGACTCTCTATTTTAAGGCAAATTTTAAAACTATTTGACTGTGACAAAATTAAATAGCGAGTTACCAGGGATGGAGAAAAAAAAATGTGAATTCTCTTTTTTTTATATAAAGAAAAGATTTTAAAAGATTGAAATTACCACCTTTTTCTAAAAATCATTTTTTAATCGTTTAAAAATCAAGGACACATGCTATTAAAACTTGTTCGCGTAGCTCCAACTGTAAAGTAAACAATCATTGAAAGTAAGAAACCAGTAATAATTTGGGTATAATAAAATAACTTGGTTTAAAATTGTATTGATTTTTTTATTGAAATAATCTATATAATTGGCCATAATTTCCAGAATTAATTGCATAGGACTATGTACTATAGTGGATAAGGAAAGATCATGTAGGCCTCAAGCATATCAAAATCGCTACTTTGCTTAACTTGTTTATTTATTTATTTATTCAGTTCTGATATTTATACAGGGTGGCACATATCACCAATTTGGTGGTCTTCCATGAGGCCCTGTTTAGTAAGAATAAAACAAATAACAGCAGCAAAAACAAAATAGATAATATACAAGCATATAAACAGGTAAAATACAAATTCATTGGTATCCCCATGAAATAACTGATTATTCAAGAATTATCCTTGATCATTACAAGAAATATGTGAATGGAATTTTCAATTTAAATAGAAAATGCTTTCTTTTTTTAATGAAAACAAGTCAACGCAAAGCGTAGCATCCCCTCGCACGGTACAAATGACCTATATACGTCAGAACAAGTTACCTCCAGTGGACTATACTATTATATTACTAGGCAAGGAAGTTAACCACATTTTCACATAATTCTTTTTGCATATTTAATGGGCTATGACTTTCACCTTTGACCTACATTCTCAGAAATCGAACTTAGGCTGTACATGTATTTTGATACCATGTACCTTCATATTAAATTTCATTAAAATTTGTCAAACATTACTCAAGTTATCGAATGGAAACCAGATTCACATATTTAATGAGCTATGACTTTTGACCTACATACTTCGAAATCGAACTTCGGCTGTGTTTTGATACCATGATCCTTCACATCAAATTTTATTAAAATCTGTCAAACAATACTAAAGTTATGGATCTGAAACCAGATCCGCATATTTAATGAGCTATGACCTTTGACCTACATACTCTGAAATCAAACTTGGGCTGTGTTTTGATACCATGATCTTTCACATCAAAATTCATTAAAATCTGTCAAACAATACTGAAGTTATGGATCGGAAACCAGATTCGCATTGTGTTTTTATACCATAAACCTTCATATCAAATTTCATTAAAATCCGTCAAACAATACTAAAGTTATGGATCGGAAACCAGATTCGCATATTTAATGAGCTATGACCTTTGACCTTTGACCTACGTACTCCAAAATGGAACTTAGCCTGTATTTTGATATCATGTATCTTCATATCCAATTTCATTAAAATCCGTCAAACATTACTGAAGTTATCGATCGGAAACCAAATTTGTTACGAACGGACGGCAGCGTTTCTATATCCCCTCCAACTTCGTCGGCGAGGGGATAATAAAATAAAGAACAGATGATAACCACGTATTTAAAAGAAAGAAAAAAAATTGATTGAAAACGTTCATTTTGTAATCTGATATAGTTTAACACACAGGATACCAAAATTGTTGGTACGGTATACATATTTACACTCAAATACACTTAAATTGTTTACAAGATAGCTGAAAAATGGATACATTACATGTATGCATATGATATAACGATAACCATGTCAACCAAATTTAATAATTTTGCAAATAGGAAAAATTGGTTAGCTTCGCACGAATGCATTCAGGGTTGGAAAAAGATAGTTGAATCAGAATTTATAAATATTTACATCAGATTTTGTTTTCAAATTGAAACCAGATTTTTTTTTTCATCAGATTTTTCTAAAATTTCAATCATTTTTTTTTTTTAATCAAAGAGATTCAAATCTATCACTAAAAGGAAGAAGGTGGCAATTCGATATAATAAACAAACAAAAGAAGAAGGAAAAAGGAGAAAAGAAGTAGCAAAAGGTTAAAAATAGTCTTCATATGAGATTGAGATTGTTGATTTGGGCACAATTTCCACAATGTTTAGACCTGCAGTAATAAGTTTAGGGAAGATCATGATGGCCTCATGCATATTAATAATTTAAAGGCTAAATTGCCTAATAAATGATAATAAGAATGAATTTTGTTTGTTTGAAAAATGTTCCACATACAATGGAGAAAAAAAAAGAACGAAGCATAAAAAAATAGATCTTTGACTGCATGCCAAAACAGAAGCATTTTTAAAATTCAAGTTTGATTGTAATCCATTAACAGGTTCTTAGAATAACGTGATTACAAGCTATTTTTCATAAATACATGTATGACCCTTTGATCTTTGACCTCATGACCGTAAAACCTAGTAGAAAAACAAAACTAGACTAGAATTGGTGATTGCTGATGAATTTGTGATCTGCAACAGCTCTGAAAAGACGAAGAAACAATCATCAGACAGCATCTGAGGTATAATCAACAATCAGAACTTCCTTTGGCCTTTGTACACAACATACCAAGCTCAATATTTATATGAAACAATGACATCCAAGAAGGATACTAGCATCACAGAAACTGGACAATTTCATATTGTAGTACCTGTGAGTTGAACCCAACAGGTTGTAATATGGATTTTCTCATTAATAAAATTCCACATACTCTCAGCTACACTACTACCCATATTTTTCCCGGTGATAAGGCCGCAGCGCCGCATAGGCCGCACCCCCAACTTTGAAATTTCAAAGAGGGGGAAAAAAAAGAAAAAAAACAAAAACAAAGGGAAAAAAAAACGGACAAAACAAAATAATCGTAATTTTCTAGTAAAACACTATTTTTTTTTACAAACTGATACCAAATTCATCAATATTCTTATAAATTACCGGAAGTTTTGGTGTCCAATATATACCCCTACCACAATGTACGGTGTAATGCGAAATCGCATGAAATGGATTCAAAGTGGCGACTTCGGCTGGATGCAATTGCGTTCGCGGCAGCTCCGTTAAACGGTCCCTTCTTTTACTTTTGCAATGCATTGGCAAAAAATTAGATCAAGATCTATCGGCAGATGTTGTTTTAGGAAGTTTATTTTCATCTTTGTGTCAACAATGCAAGTTAAAATTGTCGGTAAGATTTGTGGAAATGTCCTGTACCATAGTGGTAGTTACTTTGGCAGCTCGGCTATGACCAGGGTAATATGTGTAAAGCGCCATGAGCGTCACCTGACGGATACCGGCGCTATGTAGATAACCATATTATTTATTTTTTATTTATAGTTATTGTAGTCCCATATGTACTAATTTGTGCTGTTTTTTCATAGTTTTGACTTGCGTTTTTTTTTTTTTTTTTTACTCTTCCGCCGCAAAGGCAGCACCCCGACTTTTTGATATTTTCTCTTCCAAAAATACTGCGGCCTTTACGCCGGCAAATACGGTACATACTAACATTAGGGGGAAATAGGCGATGAACAACGGCGATACAGTTTGATGAACATCAACAATGATATCAAAAACAGAGCTGAATATCATGAAAATGATGGAATTTAGAATTCTGACTTTGAAAGGCCATAAATGACGTCACTAAGCAAAGTATGGTCAAATGAGACATGAAATTGTAGGGCCTATCTCTAGCTCGTACTCTATCCGAATAATGAAATGAATTTGAGGGTTCATGGACTTGTTTAAGTGCTATCATGAATTAACCAGAAGCATATTTTCGAAAATGTGGTAGATTTGGTAAATGTAGGCGAGCGTAGATTCTATTTTTAACGCGCACATATGACATTATTGTGCGCCAAGAGTGCCATTATGTTGGCAGAATTGTGTGCAATATAAATGTAGAATTATTATTAGTATTATTATTTAAGGTCAGAAAGGAGTGAAATTTGGGAAATTTGATTAGGGAAGAATAAAAAATCTGATCCATTGAAGTAAATGCCATTTCTACATTCCATACACAATCTGCCTGTGATAACACATGCACGTGCGCAAGGAGGGAGAAGAACTAGAAATATTGCAATCTGTATTGCCGTGCAATGCGAATGTATCCCCCAGCAGTGGCAGCGATTTTGTGTCATCCTTATGTTCGAAGGAGGAACAAAGATCCCCTCTCACCTCCCTGAAACGTAGAGATCACCACTAGTGGCTCAGATTTTTGATCAAGACTAGTAGCAGCATCACCAAAACAATATGTGTGTAGATTAGAGTATAATGCATCTCTGTAGAAAATTTGAAAGATCTGTCAAGAAATGTGGCAGTTAGAGCGCATAAAAGACAGCCACCAAAATATGAACTTTAACCACATAAAAGACGGAACGATGAGGGCAGCATCGCCCAAAAGTGTAGATTGTACCAAGATACATTTCTAATTCTCTAAACAAAATTTGAAAGAAAACTGTCAAGAAATGTGGCAGTTAGAGCGCATAAAAGACAGCCACCAAAATATGACCTTTGACCACATAAAAGATGGAACACTGGGGGCAGCATCACCAAAAGTTGTAGGTGCGTAGATTATACCAAGATACACCTTTGTTAAAAATTTGAAAAAAATCCCTTGAAAAATGTGGCCTATAGAGCACACACAAACCATCCAAAAAAATATGGCCTTTTACCCTAGATAGAAGACGGAACACTGGGGTCAGCATCACCAAAAGTTATAGGTGTTGAGATTATACTACGATACACCTCCATACAAAATTTGAAAGAAATCCATCAAGGAATGTGGCAGTTAGAGCGCACACAAGAATATGACGCCGCGGCATAACGCTGCTGAATCCAAAGTACCCCACCGGCATACTGTCGGGGGATACAATAATTAACAAAGTAATGAAGAAAAGCATTTCATACCCGCTTCTTTTTCTTCTGATGTGCACACCAGGTCTCGGCAGATTCCGTTCTCCATCTCGATCTCCAGATCAAAGAAGACAGATTCAAGGTCAGGTGGAGGTGCAATTGTTTCTGAAAATAAAAGGTAAAGGAAAACTTGGATTGATCTGCAGAATGGCAACACTATACAAAGTAAAATGATACTACATGTATTATGACTTTTCCCTTTCCTCTTCTACCAAAATGTTACAGACGGACATTTCCTTTGCAAAAAACTTTTGTGATTGCAAACTTAATTTAATGGAGCATGTAATCTAGACTACTCGCAAAGTTTCATGCCAAGATTCTGATTTAATAACTCAGGACTTTCTTCTTCTACACTGCAAATCTGTCTAGGATTTAGAGAACCTGATATTTCACATAAACAAAGATACAAAAAATAACCAATTTCTACATCAACACTTAAACAATAGCAACCCTTTGTGTCATCCGGGCCCAGTAACATAAGGATAATTTTTCAATTTATTGTATTTTTTGCAATTTCCCACAATATAAATGATTGTATGATCGATAAATTGATTGTACATGTACATTAAATCAATTGCTAAGCTATGCATTAGGGCCCTGAAGAAAAGCGACATGTTTAAACACTCTCTGGTCATGAATATGAAAGTGGTATCACCGACCTTCCGATCTGATGATAGCCTTGAGTTTATCCTGAGAATTCCTGAAGAGCCTGACGTGAGAGGCTACATCGTCCACTAACTTCCTCGTGAAATAGGTCAACCAATCCACGTCTTTTGATCTGAGAAAGTGGAAATCATAACATTTGGAGGTTACCTTGGCAAAATATGTTTTTCCTACAAGAAGTGATGAGTCTTATAATTTTATCATCTGTCAACACTTTTTTTTTATCTGAGAAAGTGGCCAAAAAATTGGTTACCATGGTAACACAGTTTGTTGATGCACCAAGCATGTATTCTCATGACAAAATTAACCTTTCTTTTAATAGCTTGCAGCAATGCAATGCAATGCAATGCAATGAAGAGAAATTTCATTCACAAATCTATTACTCTGCAGGAAATGTGTGCTACTGTTAGAAAGTGCTGTAGCTGAACGCAAAGGCCTGGTTTGGATGTTTGTCAGAAAAATGTAAACGTTTTCGCAAGCCAATTAACATGTCATTTTGTACCTAATTTTCATGTAATAATTGCTCCTTCTATATTTACTTTTTTCCAATTTTCTTCCTTTGTGATTTATGCCTCTCCAGTGGTGGGCGCAACTTCACTGGTGCCATTTAAATCCCAAATACTGACATCTGCAACATCGCGATCGCAAGCTATAAACAAGAAGTCCTCCGTGCTGATCGGTGCCGCCCAGTGCCGACCACCATAGCTATAACGCTGCTTGCTATTATATTACCGAACCCCAAACTGAACTCTGCCGAACCCGAACATGGCGCCTGACTTACATGTACAGCACTACTGTTTAATAGAAGTTAATCACAGGAAACAAAGACCCCATTTTCACTCACGTTTTGGACCGGTCTACGCTAGACTGGTCCATGATCCAACAAGATCTAAGATTTGTTTGTCTACACACTTTTCCTGTTGCTATAATAGTAGCACAAGTCATGGTATCATTTATATCTTCTCTCTCTCTCTATCTTTTTTTGTTATCCATTGCTTCCTTTTACCTCCTCCTCCTTTCATTATGTTACTCTTTACTTTGATCACGGTTTAGTCTTCCTTTTCTATCTTTCCTTATGCTATTCTTTCTTTTTAACCTCCTACAATCTGATCTTTCTATTTTTCTATTTTTGTCTTCTTTGTTACCGTATTCTCCAATCCTCTTTTCTTTTTACCTTTCCGTAAGTTATTTTTTGTTTTTCTTTCTATCATCTTCCCTAGTGCGTTTCCTTATGCTATTCCTTGTTTTTATCCATCATCTTTTATTTCTTTCATTCCCTTTATCATTTTTTGTGTGTGTGTAATTCTGTCATTTTCTCTTTCCTTCTTTCCTTATGTTATTCTTTGTTTTTGTAATTCTATCATTTTTCTCTTTCTATCTTTTCTTATGTTGTCTATTTTCCCCCTCTCATCTCTTCTTTTCAAATGTTTATCTTCCAGTATGTATCTCCTTATTTCTCGACTGTCATCTTCCATTTCTACCTCTTCCCATATTTCTTTCTCTTTCCTCCAAGACTCTTTACTTTACCGCAAAAACATGCTCACTTCCGGTTGAAGTACACTTCCGGTTAAGGTACACTTCTGGTTTTAATAAAGTACACTTCCTGGCACTGTTTGTCTTCACACTGCACGTTAGAGCAGTCTGGAGTGGTCTAGGAAACAAACCGTTCTAGAAGACAACATACTCAATGTGGTCTTCTTGACCGGTCTAGAAGTATTCCTGACACTCAATTTTAAATTGCTCTAATGTAGACCAGTCTAGCATAGAGTGAGAATGGGGTCTTACACAATTTCAATAATACAAGTTGCTGTTCAGTGTTTATTCAATCTATGATACAGAGAGAAATTATATACTTCTAAATGCTTTAACGTAAAACAACAATGGATATAATTTAGAATTATATATTAACCAGTTCAATTCAAATCAACTGAACCAACATCCAACATAAGAGGATGATCATAATAGCTCGGCCTCAAATTGTACATAATTTGTTCTAATCATCATGACCATCCCTTAAAGGTACTATGTCCCATTTGCAGGCCAAAAAAATAGAAACAAGGGAAACGCTCTCGCCTGCATTACACAATTTAATATGACGAAAAATTGAGGTTGGAACATTATTCATAGGCAGGGTGGCCCATTAGCAGCCCCCCCCCCCCCTCCCCAATGAAATCCTCAAAATATAATCAGCATTTTGAAGTGAATATTGACCAAGAGTCATCTGAAGAATTATTTACTATAATTTGTACCAAGATTAATAACTTTAATGGAATATCATATATGAAAAAATAGCATAAATGTATTTATTAATCCTCACACACTGACTTTTGACCTTGACTTTGTGACCTGGAATTTGTGTCATAAGATTTGTGATACTTGAAAACCATTGTGTACAACTTTTATGGAATTTGAACAAACACTTTTGAAATTATGCTAAAAATTCAAAATCTTGATGTTGATGCCACAAAAAAGTCTAAGTTTGTTGACCTGAAATGACCTTTGACCTTGATTTTGTGACCTGAAATTCTACTCACATGATTGGAAATACTTGATAACCCTTTAGTCTAAGTTTCCTTGAATGAGAACTTATACTTTCAAAATTATACTAAAAATAACCTAAGGTTAAGTTTTTGATTTTGATTCAATCACTTTAATTTTGGCCATTTGGCCCAAGTAGTGGGTCATTGATGTAGACAAATGCTCATGTACCTACATTGAATTACAGCATTTTATGTATGATATTACCAAAGAAAAAACGATGTCAGTCAGTCACTCAATAATGTCTGACAGTGAAGTCACAGATTTCACAGATATGACATACATGACATATTCATAATTCCTGCAAAGTTCTACAGAATTTGATGTTGGGTGCAAAAGACATGTACATGTAGTATCTTGTTTTTAAAAGACAGAAATCCCCTCTGCACAAGATTGTTGCTCCTTCCCTTTTAATGGATACCATACATTCTACATTATCATCAGAATCTGTTAATCATATCAACATATTAACCTACATACATGCAATATGAGCAATATTAGTGACAAGCATGGAATATACAATGAAGTGGTTATAATAAATTTATCTAGAAATCAAAGTCTACATTAAAATATTTCCACGTATTTCTCCATGAACATTAACATGAACATGTAGGTCAAATTACAAAACACTCAATACATAATTGAGTTTGCAATTTGCTATGGCTACTAAATGACTTTTAACAAAATACCCATGTTATTTAATGTAGGTACATAAATACTGCTCTAAATATGAGGTCTATTTACGTTCCAGAAAACCATTTCGAAAAACTATTGTTTTTTAACTACCATTTCCACTACTGGAACATCCAGCGCGATACTTGTTTGGGTGAGCTGTGCGCATGCTTTTTTTTGGGGGGGGGGGTGCTGCCCCAGTCCCCCTAAAGGAAACGTACCCCAATAGAACAACTTAACATCACCCTTGCTTAAGTATAATCCCTACTAAGTTTGGTTAAAATCTTGCCTTGCACTTTTTAGAAGAATTCCAAAATGTAAGCCAGACAGCATTTTTTGTTTTGAGGGGGGGGGGGGGGGGTAGTCTAAGCCACCTCCCCCCTGATTTCTTTCCCCCCTGCTTGATTTAAATAAAGTCAAAATCTATTCATGGTTTTTTTAAAAAATAGGTAAAAAAAAGAAGAATTCTAATTATTGACATAAGGGTATATACATACCCTACATGTATATGGCAACTTTAAATTTCCCCCATCCTGCAGGTGATTCCTACTTTAATACGTGCAATTACTACACCTTAGGAACTTTAGGGGCACTGCCCTCAACCCCCCTCCCCCCCCCCCCGGTGTACGTTCCCCATTTGAAAAACTTTAGATCACCCTTGCCTAAGAATGGCTACGTTTTGAGAAGAAGTTGAACATGTAAAAAGGTTATGGACGATGGACGACAGAAAACAAGTGACTTGAGACTTTAGTTCAGGTGAGCTAAAATCACTCCCACAGGTGTGTCTTTTTATTTGGGTTTTCTGTTGATTATATGGTTAGCTGCCAAGCAACTTCTGATAAAATTCCAGAATGTGAGAAAAACCAATGGTTTTTGCTTGGAGCGTAAAAGCCACTATGGAATTGGGGTATCAAGTTTTACTGGGTCAATTAATCTCATCTTTTGATCTGTTTTGCATTTTAATTCCACATGCACTCATGATATATCATTTTGGGAGATCGAGTTGACCGTTTGGCAATTTAATCAAGCTGCAATGAAGAAATCATCAATCACAATTTTCCAATTTAGGCATAATTTGATGGATAAATATATCCTGGGCAGGTTATTACATGTTTGTATGTAACTTTAGCACGGATATCTGAATATATCTGTACCCTACTGTAAAAAAAGCATTAAGGATTTTTTTTTTAAAGGTCATTTTTACAAGTTTCCCTAGTTTTACCCTTTTCATGACTTGGGTAGGATTTCCCCCCTCACAGTGGTGCGCAATCATGTTTTTTTTTTCTCCCTAAAACACAAAGAAGGTACTGTGTAAGGTTTCTAATACAATATGTGTTATGCCTTAAAGTGACTCAGTAACATTATTGAAGGTTGATGAAGAAACTGCGTAATTTTTGTATGAAATGTTATTTTTGATATGCCTTCTGCTGTATAACTCTCTAACATGCAACAAATCCTGAAAAAATTCTAAAACCACAAATATATTTATGGTTTTCTTTGAAGGCGTCACTGTGCAACACCCTCTAACAGTAAATTCTCCCAAAAGACAGGCTTTTAAAAATCTTTCCACACTTAAATATCTGGGATGGTATATAGAGCCAATTCATTTCTTTGTGACGATTTACATTCACATAATTAAATTGTAATAATATAGTTCAGAGAATTAAGGAATCAATCAAATCAGTTTTCCTCAATTCCGTTTTCACTCAAACTTTCAGATTATCTTTAATTGTACATCTAGCATTGAATTCACTGATAGAATGAGAATTTCTCCTGCTCTTGAGCAGGAGAATTTAATCGCCTATTTCTCTTCTTTTCATCTGCTATTTAATCTGCTTTTTTCCTCTGTAGCATTCATAGTGGCCGTTTCATCGGATGCATACGATGAAAATCAGGCCAGCTTGAAAGAGGTATTTGTCAGTTAAATAATTATCAATAAACAAAGCACTTAGGTAGTTGAAATCTAAGTTATTGAATCTGTATGGCAATCAAGTTGGTAGCACAAAATTAATTATAGCTGTTGAATGGAGAGTAGGGTACAACCTTTATCCTGTAGCATACTGTACATGTATACTCAGTTTATGCCCAGGGCTCAAATAAATTTTTTGTCCACGGGGGCTCTTCCCAAAAAAAAGAGCCCCTGTGAGCCTTCTCACGGGGGCTTTCTTAGTACTGACGAGGGCTCTTTTTTATACAAATTTCCATTGAATTGGTACCTATGATACTCCTCAATTCTTTGCTATTTCATCATTATCATTTATTTAAGTCATCGCATTTTCCCTCTTACAAATTAACAAGCTACATTACTGTTACTGACTTTCACCCCGTGATGAAATTCTCTCGATTTCTTCCTGCTCTGCAAATTATTTCCTCCTCATTATTCGGAGCAACCTTTACATCTTTACTGAGCTGCATGGCGGCGAGGCGATTTTTTTTTTTTTTTTTTTGGGGGGGGGGGGGGGGGGGGGGCTATTTTGGACCCCCCGTAAGTGATGTTTCCTGGCATCTACTTTACATGCGAAGCATCGTCCACGAGCTGCATAGCAGCGAGGCGATTTGTTGTTGTTGTTGCTATTTTGAACGCCCGTAAGTTGTAAGTGATGGTTTCCTGGCATCTACTAACATCTACTAATACTGTGTGGGTCTGGATGGCGTTTTTCTATGCACATCACATTTTCAGGGGGGGGGGTAAACCCCCTAACCACCCCCCCCCCCCCCCACCCTATAGATCTGCCCATGTTACCATATCATTCCACGACATCTTGGTCTTCCTCTTCTTCTCAATAGGGACTTTTAGATTTGCGTGGACGTGTTACGTCCTTTTAAGCACTGGCAGTAACTTAAAAGGAGATCACACGTTGCAATCCAGGTTCTCGTTGTGCAAATCTAAAAGTTCCTAATATTGATTTACTGGTCGAGGTTCATCATTTGCTGGTCATTTGAAATCAATAGATTTCAGTGGATTCATGCTTTTCACAACAAAAAACTTTGTTTCAGCCCTTGCGCGATCGCCTCCAGCTGCAGCAGATATGGGGCGGCAGCATGCACACGTACCATTAGTAGGCCTATAGCCACTGCTGACTGCAGCACCAGCTGCACTGCGAGCTTCCGTTGTTTGAATCAGTAATAATACTCATAGAACGAGAAATCTTGCACGCTAATCTAAGTTCCATTTCATTGGTTTAAGGTTTGAAAATTAAAACTCAATATTGTGTTAAAGTTATTACAGAAAAGATAATCTTTATTTTATAATTCCACGGGGGCGATTTTTAATTTTGCAATCGCCCCCGTGAGCAACCTGACGGGGGCAATTGTGTAGCTCACGGGGGCGAATTGCCCATCGCCCCCGTGCATTTTGAGCGCTGTTTATGCCATTCACATCTCCACACAAACCCACTACTTAACTGCACACTTTTTAGGTACAGTGTACTGCACATGTATGACATGGGTGAAAAAAAGAAAAACCATGGTAAAGAATACTTTGAATATTGACTTTGTTTATAGGCACAATAAAACCTCTAGATTCAATTTTGGGATTGAACTTGAAGGTACATGTATACAAGAATCAGAAAAAAAAATGTCATCAAGCAGGACCACAAGTACATGAACACTGAACAGTGACAAGGTTTCCTTCACTCTATGCTGTACATGAACACTGAAAAGTGACAAGGTTTCCTCCCCTCCTTCACTCTATGCTGTAAAACCTTTTAAAGCTCGCGGGCCACAGCTAACGATTGACATAACTTGGCGGGCCGTTAGTCTTCTCCGCCCCCCCCCCCCACACCTACATGCAATACGTGTACACACCTGCAATTTGCAAAAACAATTCAACAAGCAAACAACAAAATCAGTGGGAAAAAAAATCAGGCTTACATTTTTAGTGTGATTTCTGGGGCTTGCACTTTTCTGCTATGTTGTTAAC
Source organism: Strongylocentrotus purpuratus (assembly GCF_000002235.5). NCBI lineage: Eukaryota > Metazoa > Echinodermata > Echinoidea > Camarodonta > Strongylocentrotidae > Strongylocentrotus > Strongylocentrotus purpuratus. The sequence continues at coordinate 921,694 of NW_022145553.1, forward strand.
CTTCATGACATACTCAGACAAATGAGGCAAAGTGGTTCATCTTTCTCTTCTATGAAGAAATACCTTTTCTTCGCAGGTCTCAAAGTCGGTGCTATCTTGGTTGTTATTTCAAACAAAATCAAGGACACAGCAGAAAGAATATATCCTAACTTTATTAGTCGTATACTTAACATCTCATTGAACGCAGTGTAAAGGGAAGATGACTATCCAGTTTATGATTAAGATTCATGAGAAAATTCAACGGCGAGAGAAAAGGGTTGTACCGGTAATTGTTTCAAGACAAGTACGGCATTTCAAAAATATTTCTTGATTCACAACATTTGTATATTTACAAACATTATACTGCGTGCGGAAATTACAAACTGAAATTAACACGGCGAGTGATGTTAATGTCGTATGTAATGTACATGTAATGAGAGGGAATTTGAGGAGTTTTGTATCAACCAAGTAACGAGTCAATATGTTGTGAATAATGATTTTAGCCTATTTCATCGTTGCTATGCGGGCCGCGTTTCATTGATGAGCCATATTTATAATTACTTTTTCAATGCTCCGCGGGCCGCACCAGAAGAGCTCGTAGGCCGCATGTTGGCCACCCGTGCTGTACATGAACACTGAATAGTGACAAGGTTTCCTCCCCTCCTTCACTCTATGCTGTACATGAACAATGAATAGTGACAAGGTTTCCTCCCCTCCTTCACTCTAGATGCTGTACATGAAGGCTGAATAGTGACAAGGTTTCCTCCCCACCTTCACTCTATGCTGTACATGAACACTGAATAGTGACAAGGTTTCCTCCCCTCCTGCACTCTATGCTGTACATGAACAATGAATAGTGACAAGGTTTCCTCCCCTCCTTCACTCTATGCTGTACATGAACAATGAATAGTGACAAGGTTTCCTCCCCTCCTTCACTCTAGATGCTGTACATGAAGGCTGAATAGTGACAAGGTTTCCTCCCCTCCTTCACTCTATGCTGTACATGAATGCTGAATAGTGACAAGGTTTCCTCCCCTCCTTCACTCTATGCTGTATGAACACTGAATAGTGACAAGGTTTCCTCCCCTCCTTCACTCTATGCTGTATATGAACACTGAATAGTGACAAGGTTTCCTCCCCTCCTTCACTCTATGCTGTATATGAACACTGAATAGTGACAAGGTTTCCTCCCCTCCTTCACTCTATGCTGTATATGAACACTGAATAGTGACAAGGTTTCCTCCCCTCCTTCACTCTATGCTGTACATGAACGCTGAATAGTGACAAGGTTTCCTCCCCTCCTTCACTCTATGCTGTACATGAACACTGAATAGTGACAAGGTTTCCTCCCCTCCTTCACTCTATGCTGTACATGAACGCTGAATAGTGACAAGGTTTCCTCCCCTCCTTCACTCTATGCTGTACATGAATGCTGAATAGTGACAAGGTTTCCTCCCCTCCTTCACTCTATGCTGTACATGAACGCTGAATAGTGACAAGGTTTCCTCCCCTCCTTCACTCTATGCTGTACATGAACGCTGAATAGTGACAAGGTTTCCTCCCCTCCTTCACTCTATGCTGTACATGAATGCTGAAAAGTGACAAGGTTTCCTCCCCTCCTTCACTCTATGCTGTACATGAACGCTGAATAGTGACAAGGTTTCCTCCCCTCCTTCACTCTATGCTGTACATGAACACTGAATAGTGACAAGGTTTCCTTCCCTCCTTCACTCTATGCTGTACATGAACACTGAATAGTGACAAGGTTTCCTCCCCTCCTTCACTCTATGCTGTACATTAACGCTGAATAGTGACAAGGTTTCCTCCCCTCCTTCACTCTATGCTGTACATTAATGCTGAATAGTGACAAGGTTTCCTCCCCTCCTTCACTCTAGATGCTGTACATGAACGCTGAATAGTGACAAGGTTTCCTCCCCTCCTTCACTCTAGATGCTGTATATGAACACTGAATAGTGACAAGGTTTCCTCCCCTCCTTCACTCTATGCTGTACATGAATGCTGAATAGTGACAAGGTTTCCTCCCCTCCTTCACTCTAGATGCTGTACATTAACGCTGAATAGTGACAAGGTTTCCTCCCCTCGTTCACTCTACAATACCGCCCAGAAGTTATTGGGCATGTTTTTGCGGGGCGGGTTTTCCCCGATGGGTATTTCACGATAAAATCACGATAAAATATCGATGAAATACTGATAGAATCACGATAAAAATCACGATAATTTGCACACTAGTGAATGATTTCCTCTATCGGGGGATGCGTGTAACCCGCCTAATCCCCGACAGTCTATCGTGTTTCATGGTGCGCGTATTTGCAACTAGTCAAGTCATGTCCTCTGCAAGCGCATGTCTTGCTCATCGCGCGCTAAGTCTTGATATGTATGATTTGTACGCGCAGTTCCGTATGTGTCTTTGTTTACGTCACAATAGAAAGTATTCACGAGTAAACATTACACACAGTTAAATACTAGTAAAAGCCGTCGCTAAATCACTGACACTGGGCGCGAATAAGCATCGGGTACTGATGCGGTGAAGCAACGAGTAGATCTAACTATATTCAAGTTGCAAAAACTTGCATGATTTGCATTCATTGAAATTATAATTGTGAGCACAATACCTTTCATTTTCACTGCCATATTTTCTGTTCGCCTACTCCAGATATGCGTATCTCATTCCACAACCATGAAAGTGGTGAATAAATTCAATTCAATTCAATTCAACCTCCACCAAATAAAATAAAAATATTCCCAAGATCGTCGCTTCAGAAAACACGCACGCGATCAGATTCTTTCATTTGCCCTATCAGTATCACTGACAAGACTGCCGTAAGAAGGGTCTCCACCCCTAAAAAAGAAAACGTCCAATCATGGACATTCTTGCCTACTAGTCACGCGTAAAAGTTGCCAGGTGGACTAGTAACCAAGGTAACCAAAACACGCGTAAATAAACATTTTTAGTCGACGGCATTGGATGATTGATAAATAATAAAATCTGTAAAAATGGCATGGATCAATTACTGTAACTGTCTTCGGAGTGTGGATTAGACCAGAGTTGAATTAACAGGAAAACATGTAGGAGAGAGAGAGAGATAATTGAGAGGGAGGTAGTGTTGAGCTGGAGATAGATGAAGATATTATTCGAGAAGGAAAGGAGTTATGATCGAGGTCAGGATGGGAAAAAAAAAATGGATAATTATCTACTTAACAGGGTTGACTAAATATAAGTAGGCAAGACACCAATACGTTAGTCTATTTTCCGTACACCTTTCTACTTCCACTCCTTATTCATCGACACTAGACGAAAACGTTCATGGGTGGAGAAATGTGACAAAGAAGAGGGTGAGAGCATGGACCTACGTATTTGGAGAGCAAGAGAGACGAGAGGAAATCCCACTAGTATCTTCACGAGGGGGGGGGGGGGGGGGGGGGGGGACTACACGTAATAGAGAGAGAGAGAGAGAAAGAAAAATGTCTGATGGGAGCGCAGGCTAGCGAAATCATACTAAGGGAGACATTTACGTACATTTACTTTTGAGAAATAAACAGTAGGATTATGTCTGCCACATGCGTTGAGATCTGGCTCCCCTCGGCTGACACATCGTAAATAACAAAGATAACATTCAATGACATTTTTAACCGAAGATTGAAAACTAGGTCATTCACACCTCTTTTTCTTTTTATCATTTATAATTACTTTGTACGATGGCGATGTTAAAAAATAGGATGTTGGAAAGGAAGAAAAAAAGTTGGATCGTAGATTAAATGACATGATTTGCAAAACTGGAACGATGAAGTTCATGAAGTTCATGTTTCAATTACAGAATTTTTAAACAGGTAATCGGTTTGGAAGAATATATGTTAAAGTTGGATTTCAGTGATAGAACATCTCTTTATAAATATCGATGTGGTAATAGTAAGCTGCCCTGCCGTCTGCACCTGACCGTCACTAAAGTCAGCCTCTAGAAATTGTAGAATTGTGTTCCATATGTGATCTCAAAGTACAAGATGATGCATTTCATTATGTTCTCGTATGTCCAGCCTTTGGCTTTGATTAACATTCGCAATTATTTTAAGAGATAGTTAGTCAATTTAAGATTAAGAATTAAAACAAACCTTTAAACCTTTTAGATTCATTCATGGTTTGCTGCTTCGCATTAGAATATGATATAGATTTTATTTTTAAAAGCAGACCCGTATCACTATCATTCGCGAAGTTGTGTTTTATTTTTGTGGACATTTTTACAATAATAGCTCCTGTTCTAGTCCCTCTAACGTTTATTCGCGCTAATAATATTTATAATTAATGTGCCTGATGTTGCCTTCAATTCATTTATGGTTTGCTGCTTCGCAATCGGATATAAAATAAATGATAATTTTAAAAGCAAACTCGACGCAGGGGGGGGGGGGTGGAGGGGAGAAGAAAAGGAAAGGAAGGAGGGGAAAAGGAAGAAGAGTAAATCTAAAAATAAAATCAAATAGACAGACGAAACAAGCAGAGAACTTCATCAATCGGAAATTCTAATTTTTTCGCCAATGAATTGAATGTTTAAATGACAAGAGAGCTTGCGTACATTTCATATTGTGTTTCAAGTGTTTCTAAACAATGGGTTTGGAGTCAAGGTGTCTGGCAGCATGTGGTTATCTCAGAAGTTAGTATAAACAGATCATGTTCGCGCCGTAAGATCACGTGATCATAGTAGTGATGATTGAACCTTCGAGAGAAAACTATAATATAAGCGCGTGCATTTTTTTTAATCTTTACCTCATCATCTTTTCTGGTTTTTTTTTATTTCTTTGTTTTACCTTTTCTCGAAATATAAATATGTGTATGTATTCCCTTCGCTTGTTCCTTAAGGTTCAAGAAGAATTACCCCCTTGCACAATCACCCCCCTTTGTTTAATTCCTTGTTTTTCTTGCTATCAATTCGATCAATCATTTTTTTGTTGTTTATCCTTATTTCTTACCATATGTAGATCTTTGTTAAGCCGTTATTATTTATTATTATTATTATCATTATTAATCATTCTTCTGGTTTATTCCTTCGTAAATGTGTTTTAATACTTAATGTTTTTCTTAGATTTCTTTCTATCATTTTATATTTTGTCCTCAATCCTCGTGTATTTCTTTGTTATTTCCTTATGTATTACTCCAATTTTGATTACGGGAGCTTGCCAACCCAGGTATGTGTACATGTATTTAGCTTGCATGCAAACTGAATGTCATAAAATGGAGATCGAGATCGAGGGGTTTTCCAATTCCGGGAATCCCTGAGCGCGCGCACTACATATCAAATTTCAACTACTTTGTGGACCACGAGGTACATTGGCTGATCGAGATCGCGTTGCTTTTGTTTTTGATAATACTGGTTTATGAAAATGCCGTTTGCGGTCTGTGGCAAAATTTGTAATGTGTAGGGACAGGGTCAACCGATTGGTATTATGAATGAATAAAATAATAATATTTTTTTATTATTTGGAGTTACGGATCCTTTATTTATTCTGTTAATTTTCAATTCCCTATCTCTCTTAATTATCTTTGTCTGATATATTTCACTCTTCACTCCCTTCCCTCTTTCTTTTCTGTCCCTGTCACGCTAACGGTAACGGTACCCCTCCGCCTCTTCTCTCCTCTTCCCTTAATTATTCACGCCTTCCTGAAAATCTCACAACATGCACATAATTCTTCTAGAAATAACAGCCGCATTTATCCATAAATTCTCAGATTCTACCAACATATTAGATCTGATATGTACATGTAATGATGAATACTCTCGATTAGACAGAAATAACCGTCTGATATGGGTCATTACTCTTTGATAAATCTTACATTTGTCAACATTCCTCATACACAGACGGTGACCCTTACGGCTCGCACGACGGGGGGGGGGGGGGGGTGAGCCTTTCTTTTCTTCTCGTTTTTCCTTATTTAGATCTAATTTTCCGATCAATAAATCGGACATAAGAAAGTATGTATATTTCTTAAAATTCTTACAATTTTAATCAAGTAATTGCAATGGCGAAATTTAGGCGAATTAGATCACGCGTTTATGAATATCAAAATATCACCGGGTCAAGCCGTGCTGACTCGTACGCACATGTAGGTATCGGACGTCCGGAAAAAAGGAGCATTCATTAACTCAAATCAAGATGGCTGCACAACAAATAATGTTAACGACAAGTCTTTCTCGGATTAAACATAAGCGGAATAGCCGTCGATATTAGAGACTGAAGCTTTCGGTCTAACTCTCGATATACTCTCGGATCTCCTCTGCAATGATATGAGCTATCCCAAACATTCATCCCCCCCCCCCCCCCCTCAAATAAAAAAAAGATGTCGTATCGTGAGAAAGGCCAATTAGACACCTGGTTCTTGGTTTCTGCACTTCTCTCATCGGATAACTTTTCTCTCCGCATGCGCAATCCCAAACATTCCCCGTAGCACATTGTCTCGTGTATTTATGCATGGAATGAAAAGAGCATTCATTCACGCTTTTGTGATGTAATAATCAAGTGATTGTGACGTCAGTGGCAAGCGCGCATCGGTATGTTTGAGGATGCGCAGGCTCAGCAAGCGTATAAATACAGCATGCTGTGCGCAGTTCTATCGTGATAATAACAAACTAATACCCTTTTCACATCTATTTTTCTTAACCCCGGACTATCCTTAACCCCATACTATCCTTAACCCCATACTATTTTTTTTGCTGTTCACATCTATTTTCTTAACCCCGGACTATGTGCTTAGCCGGGGTTAAGAAATTTCACGCGATTCACACTACGTTCGCCTTAGCCCCGGACTATTCGATAGCTCATGAATATTAATGCTTTTGCTACCGCGCATGCGCCTTTCGACTAAATGAAGGGGAAAAACCCGCGCGCTAAATTCAATATAAATATAAATTCAATTGAACTATAATCAATATCGGTCAACGAACTCTTTGCTTGTGGTAAAAAGACCAACAATATACAGTACGGTACGTAATAATTTTAGCTCGCTCGTGTTGTGTTATCCAGCCTTGCGCAAAGCGTTTTCCCTTTATTATTTTACCGATACAAATCAATTACCCATTTTTCATCCAATTCACTTGATAAATTTACCTACGTAAATATGACTGATAATGATAAATGCAATAAAAAATTATGAGCTACATGTTCTTTCACTATTTTTTAAAATCAATTTTATAATAAAGATTTTTTCATAATGACCTCTGCCTCGTAAAAGACTAAACGTCAATACAGAGAGCATGCATGCGTAACGTGAACTGCATGCATAGCGCGCGATAAATGCAAATTCACGACCACACGACCACGCTGTCTGTGATTGGCTGTTGCTTAGCCCCGCTTCTCCTTAGCCCGGTTCGGATTCACACTACGCAGCTTAGCACCACAATTGCCCGGCTAACCCCGCAATTGCCCGGCTAACCCTGCTATTTTGCAGGGCCAGATAGTCCCGTACTATTTGTGGGGTTAGCCCACTTTGGCAAAACGTAATGTGAACAGAAAGCCGGCTAAAATTACCCCGGGTAATTGGTGGGGCTAAGGAAGGAATTGGTGGGGCTAAGAGCCCCTTAGCCCCACCTATTTCCCGGGGTTAAGCAATATTTGGTAGATGTGAAAAGGGTATTAAAGGAAATATCACGATATGCATCGGGGATTTAGCGAGTTGATCAAGTTGAGGAAAAAAATCATGATAGAGATGAATACAAATCACGATGTTTCTCACGATAAAAACACGATAAAACCCGCCTACAATCACGCTAACCTCCTATCGTGAAACACGATCCCGCATGCCCAATAACTTCTGGGCGGTATTGTATGCTGTAAATGAACGCTGAATAGTGACAAGGTTTCCTCCCCTCCTTCACTCTAGATGCTGTACATGAACACTGAATAGTGACAAGGTTTCCTCCCCTCCTTCACTCTATGCTTTACATGAACACTGAATAGTGACAAGGTTTCCTCCCCTCCTTCACTCTATGCTGTACATGAACGCTGAATAGTGACAAGGTTTCCTCCCCTCCTTCACTCTAGATGCTGTACATGAACACTGAATAGTGACAAGGTTTCCTCCCCTCCTTCACTCTATGCTGTATATGAACGCTGAATAGTGACAAGGTTTCCTCCCCTCCTTCACTCTAGATGCTGTATATGAACACTGAATAGTGACAAGGTTTCCTCCCCTCCTTCACTCTATGCTGTACATGAATGCTGAATAGTGACAAGGTTTCCTCCCCTCCTTCACTCTATGCTGTACATGAACGCTGAATAGTGACAAGGTTTCCTCCCCTCCTTCACTCTATGCTGTATATGAACACTGAATAGTGACAAGGTTTCCTCCCCTCCTTCACTCTATGCTGTATATGAACACTGAATAGTGACAAGGTTTCCTTCCCTCCTTCACTCTAGATGCTGTATATGAACACTGAATAGTGACAAGGTTTCCTCCCCTCCTTCACTCTATGCTGTACATGAATGCTGAATAGTGACAAGGTTTCCTCCCCTCCTTCACTCTAGATGCTGTATATGAACACTGAATAGTGACAAGGTTTCCTTCCCTCCTTCACTCTATGCTGTACATGAACGCTGAATAGTGACAAGGTTTCCTCCCCTCCTTCACTCTATGCTGTACATGAACGCTGAATAGTGACAAGGTTTCCTTCCCTCCTTCACTCTATGCTGTACATGAACGCTGAATAGTGACAAGGTTTCCTCCCCTCCTTCACTCTATGCTGTACATGAACGCTGAATAGTGACAAGGTTTCCTCCCCTCCTTCACTCTATGCTGTACATGAACACTGAATAGTGACAAGGTTTCCTCCCCTCCTTCACTCTAGATGCTGTACATGAACGCTGAATAGTGACAAGGTTTCCTCCCCTCCTTCACTCTAGATGCTGTATATGAACACTGAATAGTGACAAGGTTTCCTTCCCTCCTTCACTCTATGCTGTACATGAACGCTGAATAGTGACAAGGTTTCCTCCCCTCCTTCACTCTATGCTGTACATGAACACTGAATAGTGACAAGGTTTCCTCCCCTCCTTCACTCTAGATGCTGTACATTCACACACAAGATCTTTCTATGATACAGGTGCACATGTATGTTTCATTCTGTCTTCCCCTCTCTCCCCCTCTCATCTGGTCTTTTCTGTGGTATAACATCTTTACCTCATCCTCCCCCTCCCTCCCTCCCTCCCTCCCTCCCTCCCTCCCTCCCTCCCTCCCTCCCTCCCTCCCATTGTTATTTTGACCTCTTGCTTTTATGTCAGTAGAATACACCTGGCGTGACTTCTATAGAGCAATATTTTGATTTTTGGGAGACCTAAAATGACATTTTCTGTATCTGTAAATTTGTAAAATGTGGTTAATTACATATTGACATTTGACAAATTTTCAGAAACTTATGCTGTCAAATATCACATAGTTAATCAAGTCTGGGGGGTGTTTCATAAAGCTGTTCGTAAAGTTCCGCATGACTTTACGAACGACTTGTATATGAAAAGCCAAATGGGATGCTCAATTATGAGGTAGTCTGTCAATGACAGATCACCTATTGTTTTCGTCAGAATTTTCTTTATTATTTATTATTATTCTTTATTTTTATTTATTTCCTACACTTTTTTGTGCCTAGGATATTCGGTTTCGTCAATTTCATTCAATTTTGGCACAGTCATAGGTCATTGTCATGAGACGTGACGGGAACATTTTCAAGGTCATCAGGTCATTGTGACGTCATCCAAGCACCATTTTGTGAAATCCCATTATCCATCATATCTTCATGATGCATAAGCAAAGGTCATTCATATTCATATCACATATACTTCAGGTCAAGGGTCAACAAGTCATGTCATCAAAGGTTACATAAAGGTCATGACGCGCACGTACGCGCGCGTCAAAATTTTAAAATGCTCAAAATCACTTAACTATTAAACGAGAGTACGCTCACAACGCGCGGAAAAGATCAAATTCAAATTTTTTACATGATTTAGATTCCTCTTACCGTAAATGACAATTTACATTTTTTTCAGTCACTCTTGACCTTTCATAAAGCCGTGAGCGCGCGTCAAAAGTTCAAAATCCGCGCGTGCTGCTATGGGAAATATAATGCAAATTTGATCAAAAACATGAAATTTTAAAAATTGAAATAGCTCTTCAGATAGTCAATTGACCCCCAACTTTTATATCATGATTAGAAAAGGCATGAGTTGGAGATATGATTTCATGTGTCATTTGACCCTCAATTAACTCATGACGTCATCATAATGGCCTCCGAACTCAAAATTTCAATTTGCATATTATGACGTCAGCAGATTTTTGGAAAATTGATTGTATCTCTGTAAATATTGATCAATTTTCTTTCAAATTTTGATATATTCTACCTGCGAATATTCTCTACAAATGCAGTCACCACGATATTTCATTTTGACAATGGTATCATGGCGTATTTTTGCGATTAAAGGAGGCATGTCAATTTTTCACATTTTGCGTGTATTCTCTAAGGGACATGACTTTTTCTCAAAACTGGATTCTACATTCTCGTCTTTCGCGAGCCATATCTCCGTCGTTTTATCTTTGTTTACGCTGAGCTTTGAGTATGTTGTAGCTGAGACAATAAGCTATCACAAGTGTGCCCTTTATTTTTCGATCAGATGCCGGGATCATGCTCATATTTCACTTACAAAGTGGGATTTGAAAATTCCATTTTCCGTTTACGTGTAATCTCTATGGGAAATGTTTTGGTATATCGGTAACGCACTTGACTTCCGACCTCGAGGTCCCTGGTTCGAGTCCGGGCGTCTCCAACAATTTTTTTTCTTCACTTTTTTTTTCTTTTTGACCTTTCACTCTACCATCTCCATTGAATATTAAAACATGTAGAATCGCAAATAATGTAATAAACAACTACATGTATATTTACTTTATTATTACCCTATTATCACTTGATCCATTACTTTACTGAGCACTGCTCACTTTTGTAAAGGGTATGAAAATTAGGTTGCGCAGGAATTAGCCTTCCAATTTGTGAGAGGTAAATCCTTTGGAGCTTACAAAATTGAGGATGATATGACCAATTTATGATCAATTGTGATGAGTGTGGGTTTGCTGAGTGAAATGTGTGGTTTATGGGAATAACATTGTATGCATGAGTGAACAGGAATTGCATTTGTTATCACCGTATAGCAATGTAACTGTCCATGGTAGACTCAGTGGTTTGTTCATGGGAGTCAGGCCATGGTGCAGGGGAGGTGAAATGTAGGGTAGGACTTTGTTGGGTAGATGGGATAAGGGTCAAGAGGACATGTATGCCCTCCCCTCTCTCTTTCTCTCTCTCTGTCTCTCTTTCTGCCTGGGTTTGCTTGTGCATATCTTAACAATTCATTAGACAATTAACATTCAGCTATCAATCACTTAATCAACAATGTATCAGTCAATTGGTCAATCAATTAATCAATCAAGCATTCAATCACCATTCAGTATTTCAATCAATTTAACCATTCAATAAATCAATCATAATTAATCAATGACTCAGTCAATCACTCAATCTATCAACCAACCAACCAGTCGTTTTAGCACTTGAGTTTCGCACAAGAAATGGGTAACCTGAAGAATAAGTAGCCAACATCTGTGACATTTCTTTTTTCAACAAACCGTATTTGAATAAAATCAATTTACACAATCCCCATATGGTTATTAAGTAAATCAATGAGATGTTCAACTAATCTTACAATAACTTAAATGTGGGGTGAAGGTTTTTATTCAAAGTCACAGATGTAAAAAAAAATATTAAAAATATAAATAAAAATAAATAAAAAACTAGAATTTAAATCGTCACGAGGACGATTAAGGTGGTCTGTCTTCAAGTCTTATGATAGATTATAATACTTACTATATTGAGAAAGGGAGAAGTTATATAGACATGTAAACAATGATGATCATCATGATGATCATGATGATGATGATCCTGATAGTAATGGTGATGACGATGTTGATGATGATGATGATCATCATGATGATGTTGATGATGATCATCAACAGACCATGATGACATCTGATTGAAAAAAATGAGGGAACATTTAGATAGCATATAGTCTCAGCTACAACATACTCCAAAATCAACAAAAACCAAACGGAAATAACGGCGATATTGCTCGCAAAAGACAGGAATGTAGAATCCAGATTTGAGAAAAAGTCATCTCCCATAGGGACTACACTCAAAAAGTAATGGATCAAGTGATAATAGGGGAATAATAAAGTAAACATGGTTGTTTATAACATTATTTGTGATTCTACGTGTTTTAATAAGCAAAGGAAAAGGTACAGTGAAAGGTCAAAAAGAAAAAAAAAGTGAAGAAAAAAATTGTTGGAGACGCCCGGACTCGAACCAGGGACTTCGAGGTCGGAAGTCAAGTGCGTTACCGATGTACCAAAATATTTCCCATAGAGATTACACGTAAACGGAAAATGGAATTATCAAATCCCACTTTGTAAGTGAAATATGAGCATGATCCCGGCATCTGATCGAAAATTAAAGGGCACACTTACGATAGCATATTGACTCAGCTACAACATACTCAAAGCTCAGCGTAAACGAAGATAAAACGACGGAGATATTGCTCGCGAAAGACAAGAATGTAGAAACCAGTTTTGAGAAAAAGTCATGTCCCATAGAGAATACACGCAAAATGTGAAAAATTGACATGCCTCCTTTAATCGCAAAAATACGCCATGATGCCATTGTTCAAATGAAATATCGTGTGAAATACATTCGTAGAAAATATTCTCAGCTAAAACATATCAAAATTTGAAAGAAAATTGATCAACATTTACAGAGATACAATCAATTTTCCAAAAATCTGCTAACGTCATAATATGCAAATTGAAATTTTAAGTTCGGAGGCCATTATGATGACGTCATGAGTTAATTGAGGGTCAAATGAGACATGAAATCATATCTCCGACTCATGATCTATCTAAATATGAAAAAAATTGGGGGTATCTATCCATTCTGAAGAGTTAAAATGAATTTTGTATAGGCTTGTTTTTGCACATGTAATGTGGATAGGGATAATGCAGATCCGCGTGTGCTGTAAACTTTGACGGACGCTCATTGCGTTATCACTGGTCAGAAAAAGGTGAACAAGGTATCAAAATGCTTGGAAAAATGTGGTTGATATGATAGAGAAAATTTGGCGTTTCCATGTTGTAAAATGTCAGTACGCGCACTTACGCGCGGAAACGCGCGCAAAAAAGTGCTCTCGCGCAAAATCTTGAAAATGCTTACAATTGCCTGAAACGTGTGCAAAAAAAATTTGGAACGAATTTGAGCATTTTAAAATTTTAATGCGCGCGTACGTGCGCGTCGAGGTGCGCGCGCAAATTTTGTTGACATTTTTAGTTGAACTTTGACCTGAAGTTGATGTATACCAAATATGGTTTATTTTTGAAGACTCGTTATCGAGATATGATAATGACTTGATTTTTACAAAATGGCGCCTGGATGACGTCACGATGACCCCATGAACTTGAAAAAGGTTTCGGGAACTTGATATTATAGGGCCTAATGACTATCAGAAATTTGAAGGAATTTGACCAAGTCGATTTCGAGTAAACGTATACACAAAAAAAGTGTACGGAAGAAATAAAAATAAATAAAGAAAGAATAAAGAACTAGAATTTAAATCGTCACGAGGACGATTAAGGTGGTCTGTCTTCAAGTCTTATGATAGATTATAATATTTACTATATTGAGAAAGGGAGAAGTTATATAGACATGTAAACAATGATGATCATCATGATGATTATGATGATGATGATCTTGATAGTAATGGGGATGACGATGATGATGATGATGATCATGATGATGTTGATGATTATCATCAACAGACCACGATGACATCAGACTGAAAAAAATGAGAGAACATTTAGATAGTATATAGTCTCAGCTACAACATACTCCAAAATCAACAAAAATCAAGCCGAAATAACGGCGATATTGCTCGCAAAAGACAAGAATGTAGAATCCAGATTTGAGAAAAAGTCATCTCCCATAAGGATTACACGCCAAAAGTAATGGATCAAGTGATAATAGGGTAATATTAAAGTAAATATGGTTGTTTATTACATTATTTGCGATTGTACGTGTTTTAATATTCAAAGGAGATGGTACAGTGAAAGGTCAAAAAGAAAAAAAAGTGAAGAAAAAAAATTGTTGGAAACGCCCGGACTCGAACCAGGGACCTCGAGGTCGGAAGTCAAGTGCGTTACCGATATACCAAAACATTTCCAATAGAGATTACACGTAAACTGAAAACTGAATTCTCAAATCCCACTTTTTAAGTGAAATATGAGCATGATCCCGGCATCTGATCTAAAAATAAAGGGCACATTTGTGATAGCTTATTGTCTCAGCTACAACATACTCAAAGCTCAGCGTAAACAAAGATACAACGACGGAGATATTGCTCGCAAAAGACGAGAATGTAGAATCCAGTTTTGAGAAAAAGTCATGTCCCATAGAGAATACACGCAAAATGTAAAAAATTGACATGCCTCCTTTAATCGCAAAAATACGCCATGATACCATTGTCAAAATGAAAATTCGTGGTGACTGTATTTGTAGAGAATATTCTCAGGTAGAACATATCAAAATTTGAAACAAAATTGATTAATATTTACAGAGATACAATCAATTTTCCAAAAATCTGCTGACGTCATAATATGCAAATTGAAATTTTGAGTTCGGAGGCCATTATGATGACGTCATGAGTTAATTGAGGGTCAAATGAGACATGAAATCATACCTCCAACTCATAATCTATTTAAATATGAAAGAAATTGGGGGTTATCTATCAATTCTGAAGAGTTAAAATGAATTTTGTATAGGCATGTTTTTGCCCATGTATTGTGGATACAGATAGCGCAGGTCGGCGCGTGCGTTCAACTTTGACAGCCGCTAATTGCGGTATTACTGGTCGGAAACAGGTAAACAAGGTATCAAAATGCTTGGAAAAATGTAATAAATATGATCACAGAAAAAATTTGGCGATTCTATGTTGCAAAATGCCAGGACGCGCGGATACGCGCGGAAACGCGCGCGCATAATTACGCGCGCGCAAATTTTGAAAATGCTTAAAATGGCCTGAAACGTATGCAAAATTAATATGGAACGAATTTGACCATTTTTAAATTTTAATGCGCGCGTACGTGCGCGTCGAGGTGCGCGCTCAGAATTTTTTGACATTTTTCGTTGACCTTTGACCTGAAGTTGATGTATACCAAATATGGTTGATTTTTGATAACTCGTTATCGAGATATGATAATGACCTGATTTTTACAAAATGGCGCCTGGATGACGTCACGATGACCCCATGAACTTGAAAAAGGTTTCGGGAACTTCATATCATAGGGCCTGATGACTAGCAGAAATTTGAAGGAAATTGACCAGGTCGAGTTCGAGTAAACGTATACACAAAAAAAGTGTACGGAATAAATAAAAATAAATAAAGAAAGAATAAAGAACTAGAATTTAAATCGTCACGAGGACGATTAAGGTGGTCTGTCTTCAAGTCTTATGATAGATTATAATATTTACTATATTGAGAAAGGGAGAAGTTATATAGACATGTAAACAATGATGATCATCATGATGATCATGATGATGATGATCTTGATAGTAATGGGGATGACGATGATGATGATGATGATCATGATGATGTTGATGATTATCATCAACAGACCACGATGACATCAGACTGAAAAAAATGAGAGAACATTTAGATAGTATATAGTCTCAGCTACAACATACTCCAAAATCAACAAAAATCAAGCCGAAATAACGGCGATATTGCTCGCAAAAGACAAGAATGTAGAATCCAGATTTGAGAAAAAGTCATCTCCCATAAGGATTACACGCCAAAAGTAATGGATCAAGTGATAATAGGGTAATATTAAAGTAAATATGGTTGTTTATTACATTATTTGCGATTGTACGTGTTTTAATATTCAAAGGAGATGGTACAGTGAAAGGTCAAAAAGAAAAAAAAGTGAAGAAAAAAAATTGTTGGAAACGCCCGGACTCGAACCAGGGACCTCGAGGTCGGAAGTCAAGTGCGTTACCGATATACCAAAACATTTCCAATAGAGATTACACGTAAACTGAAAACTGAATTCTCAAATCCCACTTTGTAAGTGAAATATGAGCATGATCCCGGCATCTGATCTCAAAATAAAGGGCACATTTGTGATAGCTTATTGTCTCAGCTACAACATACTCAAAGCTCAGCGTAAACAAAGATACAACGACGGAGATATTGCTCGCAAAAGACGAGAATGTAGAATCCAGTTTTGAGAAAAAGTCATGTCCCATAGAGAATACACGCAAAATGTAAAAAATTGACATGCCTCCTTTAATCGCAAAAATACGCCATGATACCATTGTCAAAATGAAAATTCGTGGTGACTGTATTTGTAGAGAATATTCTCAGGTAGAACATATCAAAATTTGAAACAAAATTGATTAATTTTTACAGAGATACAATCAATTTTCCAAAAATCTGCTGACGTCATAATATGCAAATTGAAATTTTGAGTTCGGAGGCCATTATGATGACGTCATGAGTTAATTGAGGGTCAAATGAGACATGAAATCATACCTCCAACTCATAATCTATTTAAATATGAAAGAAATTGGGGGTTATCTATCAATTCTGAAGAGTTAAAATGAATTTTGTATAGGCATGTTTTTGCCCATGTATTGTGGATACAGATAGCGCAGGTCGGCGCGTGCGTTCAACTTTGACAGCCGCTAATTGCGGTATTACTGGTCGGAAACAGGTAAACAAGGTATCAAAATGCTTGGAAAAATGTAATAAATATGATAACAGAAAAAAATTGGCGATTCTATGTTGCAAAATGCCAGGACGCGCGGATACGCGCGGAAACGCGCGCGCATAATTACGCGCGCGCAAATTTTGAAAATGCTTAAAATGGCCTGAAACGTATGCAAAATTAATTTGGAACGAATTTGACCATTTTTAAATTTTAATGCGCGCGTACGTGCGCGTCGAGGTGCGCGCTCAAAATTTTTTGACATTTTTCGTTGACCTTTGACCTGAAGTTGATGTATACCAAATATGGTTGATTTTTGATAACTCGTTATCGAGATATGATAATGACCTGATTTTTACAAAATGGCGCCTGGATGACGTCACCATGACCCCATGAACTTGAAAAAGGTTTCGGGAACTTCATATCATAGGGCCTGATGACTAGCAGAAATTTGAAGGAAATTGACCAGGTCGAGTTCGAGTAAACGTATACACAAAAAAAGTGTACAGAATAAATAAAAATAAATAAAGAATAAAGAATAAAGAATAAAGAATAAAGAAAGAAAATTCTAACGAAATCAATAGGTGATCTGTCATCGACAGACCACCTAATTACATGGAAATTGCAACATGTACCATCACTCCATCCTGACTCCCATGAACACGCCACTGAGTCTACCAGGGAAAGTTACAATGTTACAATAAAAAAATGCAATTCCTGTTCACTCATGCATAACAGTTTGGTTTAATAAACCATGAAATTAACTCAGCAAATCATGAATGTATCATATCACCCTCAATTTTGTAAGCTCCAAAGGATTTACCTCTCACAAATTGGAAGGCTAATTCCTGCGCAACCTAATTTTCATACCCTTTACAAAAGTGAGCAGTGCTCACCCAAGCATGAATTATTTTCAGACTTTTTGGTGTCACATGAAAGTTGAGTTTATGAGCTTTCCATACATATCAAAAAAATCTCCCAGAATCATATATTTTTTTATTTGGCAGCCATTTCAAAAGTGTATAGTTTTTTGGGGGGATGCACTGTATAGATTTTTAAATAGTTAATGTTGCCGCTGTTGTTGTTTAGTAAAGAAATGAACATCTGAATGACAAAATGAAGCAAAGTCATAATTATACACAATTTAAATCTGTTTCAGGTTCTTTACCAGTAACAAAGGAAGAAGAAAGAAGCATATGTTTTCTGATAGCTTTCAGACTTACTTTGTGGCAACGGATATGATGGCATTCTGGATGACCTGTCGTATTTCATGTGTGAACTGCTCATCGTTGCTTAGTTTATGATACCAGGGGTGCACATAGTCACGCAGTGTGAGCAACACAACCTAGGATAGCATGATAAATAGATATTGGATGTGTTCACATTTGCCAATGAACGTAATGTATGAGCATGCAGGGACTAATAGTTATATTTCATTTCATGTGTGAACTGCTCATCATTGCTCAGCTTCTGATACCAAGGACGTACATTGCCACATAGAGTCAGTAATACAATACACAGAAAGGAAGTGTTATTTTATTAATACCTATAAAATGGGCA
The DNA here is from genome assembly GCF_000002235.5 of Strongylocentrotus purpuratus. Classification (NCBI taxonomy): domain Eukaryota; kingdom Metazoa; phylum Echinodermata; class Echinoidea; order Camarodonta; family Strongylocentrotidae; genus Strongylocentrotus; species Strongylocentrotus purpuratus. Next base: position 940,073 of record NW_022145553.1, read on the forward strand.
TGTAGGATTTGATAAACTTATTACTAATCTATTCAAACTCGGGGGTCATATGCATTATGTTTAATCACTAAGTGTATACTCAAAGAGTTAATCAAAATATTACTGGGGGAAACTTCATTTCGAGATAATATGTCTTTTTCTTAAACTGTGATCATTGAGTTATTTAATTGTTTAAAATGACAACAAATTAAGACAAAAATTGCAAAAAAAAACTTCCTTTTAAGTTTGTTCATACATGTGCAATGTACAAATGTACAATTATGAAAGATATTTTGTACTCACATAAATTTACTAATGAAACAAAGAATTAAAACTCAAACTACGACTCTTGAAAATATATATATATATATATATATATATATATAGGAAAATTGTTTCATCAATTCAATGGGCACAGGACAAATTTTTAAATAATGCCTCCAGCACTACCTTTGGTGGGTGGAGGCATAACAATGTAGGAGATACATGTACATGCACTGTCAAATTAATGAATTACAACAACAAAAATAATTTGATACAAGAATGGATGGATGAGAGAAAAAAACTGTACCTCTTGGAGTTGATCATCTATGATACTAGCTCCAGTTAGTCTCTTGTCAATTTTATACGACCTTGGCTCAACTTGCATCTTTTCAACAATCTGGTTTATACAAAAAATAAAACAAATTAATGCAAACAAAACTCATCATAATGAGGACAATGGGAGCATGGAAATTACCTGTTATATTAGGTTAAAAACCCCAAAGAATAAAAAGAGCTGAGACAAGCAAAATGAGCTTGTTATAATTATCAGGTATCTCGCAATGTCAGAGTTCTTCATAACAAGTTTCCTCCGTATTGTTAATCTTTAATTTAATATGGTTTTTAATAGACTTTGCCACAATAATCTCCCAAGTATTTTTATTTATATTCTAAATTCATTTATTTTTACTTACTGAATTTTTTTTTTTTTTTTACAGAGATGGGTACATGTATTTGGATGGTCTTTTAATGCTCGTTTATTATTTATTAGTACCTGTCTCCCTCCAATACTCTCTTCCCGTAGCTGGGTCGCTGAGGTGATTAAATCCAAGATGGTCACCGAATCCGAGGCCCCAGGTCCGCTGTACACAACCCATAAGGCCCTGTCATTGCAGGAAGAAGAAAAAAAAGTTAAGACAAATTGGTGATCGTAATTAAATTTTCCTTCCTACATGTAGATATACGATAAATTTCGGAATAAGCTGCACACAATAACCCACTGAATACAGGAGCAGAGTGGGTCTTAAATTATGGGAATCCAAGAATTCAATATACATGTAGTGGGGGCTGTTAGTAGGGATATTTTGGTGCAAATTCTTCTAAAAGCACCAAATTTGGCCCAGAGGTAGCTTACGAGTATACCATACTATTGCAATTTCTGCTGGGCGCCGAGAAGGGGGCCCTCCAGGACGGCCATATTGTGTAAATCCAAAATGGCCGCCATCTAAGTTAAAGGTCAAGCGTACATGTAGTTCCAAAAGGAAAAGGGCTAGTATGATAAAAACTAGATGGAATTCGACTGCGCGCAGTCGAAAATGATGCCTCCGTCATAGAGCAATTTTACAAACCGAAACGGAAGAAATTTTTCAAATTCAAGTTCAATTGTAATCCATTAACATGTTCTCAGAATATCGTGATTACAAGCAATTTCTCATATACATATATGACCCTTTGATCTTTGACCTCATGACCCTAAAATCTACTCAGTTCATTGGCTCTGCAAGATTTCCTGAGTTAAATAGTAATCCATCTGTCAGTTCTAATGAGAATGCGTCCACAAGCTATTTTTGCATACATAATGAGCCCATGACCTTTGATCTTATGAACCATTCATTGGCTCTGCAAGATACATAAATGATCTAAGTTTGGCAGGAATCCATCAATCTGTTCTAATGATAATACGATCACAAGCTATTTTTGCATACATAATGAGCCGCATGACCTTGACCTTTACCTCATGACCCCAAAATCTAATCAGTTCATCAGCTCTGCAAGTAACATACATGACCTAAGTTTGGCAGGAATCCATCAATCGGTTCTTGAGATAAGGCGATCACGAGCTGTTTTTGCATACACAATGTGCGCTGTGACCTTTGACCTCGTGACCCCAAAATCTAATCAGCTCATTGGCTTTGCAAGATACATACATGACCAAAGTTTGGCAGGAATCCATCAATCGGTTCTTCAGATAACGCGATCACAAGCTGTTTTTGCATACATAATGAGCCCTGTGACCTTTGACCTTTGACCTCGTGACCCAAAATGTAATCAGATTGTTTTCCTATAGTGATACACACTATCACTAAGTTTGAAGTTTAAATCTCCAGTGGTTCTTGAGATATCATGATAACAATCTCAATGTATGGAATTTCATAAGTTGACCTCTGTGACCCTTGACCTTTGACATATGTGCTCCAAAATCTAATCAGATCGTCTTCCTATGGTGATACATACTATCCTTAAGTTTGAAGTTTAAATCTCGAATGGTTCTTGAGATATCGCGCTAACAAACTCAATACAAGGAATTTCATAAGTTGACCTCTGTGACCTGTGACCTTTGACCTACGTACTCCAAAATCTAATCAGATCGTCTTCCTATGGTGATAAATACTATTCCCGAGTCTTAAGTTTAAATCTTAAATGGTTCTTGAGATATTGTGATAACGGTCGAACGGGACCTACGGACGGACGTACGGACGGACAACCCGAAAACATGATGCCTCCGGCACCACCTTCGGTGGCGGAGGCATAAAAATTATATATTTATGGGGTTTGGGGGTCAGAGAATTTGGATATAACGTTATTTCATCGATTTGAGGTCTCCTTGGGGCTTTCATACTGGCCATATTGGTCAAATCCAAAATGGCCGCCATTTGAGTTACAGGTCAAGTGTAGTTATGAAAGGAAATAGGCTACGGTAGTTTGATAAAAGTTGATACATTTATGGGGTTTTCGAGGTCAAAGAATCTGATTAAGATGTTCTTTCATCGATTTGAGGTCTCCTTGGGGCTGCCATACTGATTATACTGGTCAAATCCAAAATGGCTGCCATCTGATAGTTACAAGTCAAGTGTAGTTACGAAAGGAAATAGGCTAGAATGATAACAGTTTATATATTTATAGGGTTTCCGGGGTCAGAGAATCTGATATTCATGTTCTTTTACCAATTTGAGGTCTCCTTGGGGTCTCCTTGGGGCTGTCACAGAGATGCCAACCCTATCGGATGGCTGTCAGTAACATTTACCACATTTGTCTGTAACAAATGGGGGTCTTTCCGTAACGCAAGACACCGCAGCAAAATTTGGCGGAAAACGTACACAAACACCCAATCACTCTTACTGCATTTCGAACCTACCGTTTTTAAGTCCAAAATAAAGATGTGCATAAAAACGTTTTTTTTAATCTGTTTGCAGTCAAAGGATCTCCTCCTTGGGTACCCGCTCTTTTGGATGAATCCATGATAATATTCAGGAAGAAAACACCTCGTTCAAGCGTTGAACGGCAAATTCAAATCCACAGTCGAATGGCAGAACTCGTATCCTACACACGCACAAGTACAGTCAGCAGTACCACAGACACACCAGCCCAGGCCGCTAGGCCCAGCGTTCATGAACAACAACACACCGTATACCACACTTGCAATGCGCCCGCTGAATTACCGAAGTCTTCGCTACTATACTTTGAATGGGTATTGCGGGCGCCGCGCGCACGATCATCCACCACCATGCTTCCCAAAATGCACGACCACACGTAGTATACTAGTATCAAAACAGTAATGACGGCTGTGTTGTTTCGGAATTAAACAAGATGGCGGCGGACGGACCATGTGCGCGAAAGTGCCTATCCAGTGTAGTCAAATTCTGTGAACTTATGAGTAATTGCGTGCGACATGCAGCGTTGTGTACGGAGGCTATGTGATAAAGGCAGCATTCGCTATAATGTACTTTTATTTATCGTTTCCCCGTAACCTTTGATTGTTTACCGTAACGCTGTAACAAGAGCATAAAAACTGTAACAAATACGGCGAAACCATAACGGTTGGCATCTCTGCTGTCATGCTAGTTATATTGGTCAAATCCAAAATGGCTGCCACCTCAGAGCAAAAGGTCAAGCGTAGTTCTAAAAGGAAAAGGGCTAGTATGATAAAAGTTTAAATATATGGGGGTTTTCGGGGTCTGAGAATCTGATTATGATGTTCTTTTATCGATTTTATGTCACCATCCTGTCCTAAGGCTACAATGAAGTCCATTTCCTGGTTGAAGAAGATGAAAGAAGACGCGCCAAATTCACATTTTGAGTGGGTTAATGACTTCACCGTATTTTGAGAGTCGTGAAAACAGTAGTTAGTTGGAGGTGTTGAATATGTTCCTCTTATGTCCTGTCTTACTCCCGATGAGGAGGTCGTCGATGTACATGTAGGCGTACACAACTGGTAGACTACGGGTTACCTCGATCATCAAAAAACCTTTAAAAAGTATATATGTGCGGCATTTCGTAGCTCAAAAGGCATGCGCACAAATTAAAATAACCCTTGGGGTGTGGTGATGGCTGTTTTGTGTACGTCTACTGGATCGACTGGAATTTGGTGGTACGCTCTGATGACATTGAGTTTGGAGAAAACTCTAGGCTGACGTTGAGAGTCAGGCTTCGGTCTCCTTAAGTAGTGATACTTGAGCGATTGACTACTTGCAGGGAAAATTTTGAAGAAGGGTGCACATGTTTCTCAGATTTGGATGGAGCATGGACCTAGTAGGTCCATGGATGGAGGAAGAAAGTAACTTCAGTTCCACAAGAAATCTAATCCCTGTTTCCCATCCGTAATGTAGAAAAGGCGAACTTTTTGGCTGGTGCCAGTGGGACTTGTCGCTGCTAATCGCTGGCTGGGTCATTTCCCTGGTGTGAACAAGTTGATTTGAAAGTGCAGGGAGGAATACATTTCTTGGCTCGCTAACAAAACGAAAGTGATATTTGCAATCCCCTCCAGCATGGCATTGTGAACTGGAGCTTCGCGCTTGATGGTCTTGCTTCTGATGTGATATTTGCGCTTTCATTTTTCTGCATTTCCAGGAAAGGAGTATGGTGTGAAGAAGAAAAAGAAGAAGAGGAAGAAGACAGATAGGATAAAAGTAAGATGGAGAAGTTGTCACAACGATTTAATCGGCTAAATCAGTGAGTTTCTCAATCCCTATCGAGTCCCCAGTTGATGCTAAAATGAGCTGAACATAATTTTGTGGGCAGCCTCTGGAGAAATAGCTGTTTCAGAATGTTCTCCTCCAAATTGTTCACCCCAGCAGTTTTTTTTATCTTGCGAAGTAACTGCGAGGGTTTGCGATCTCTCAAAGTCCTCATAAATCAGCACCCGATGAAGGTGTTTTTGCTCAGAGGCGGAGTTCCTCTGTATCGCTTCAGCTTTCAGTTTAACGTAGGGCTGTTCTTGAGGAAGAGATATCAGTAAGTCCCAATTTCCTGGGCATATTCCGGCTGCAAAAAAGCGACGACGTAGACAAACTTTGTTTTCTGTTGGGTGATGCCTCAGAGTCGGGTCATGAATCGTGCCTGGACTTGGGCAGCCAAATAGTAGGATCATTGTGCCAGACAGGAGGAAGATTGAGTTGAACATTGGAGACAGGTTAAGGGTAAGCAGATGTTTCAGAAGTTAAAGAATGGGTGTGATCGTCAGTAGGCATGATGACAGTTCAAAGAAATAAAGGAAAGGGAGACAATAATTGAAACAGTTTTGATGAAGGATGTCTGCGACTCAGCAGATTGGTCGGGTTTAGATCACGTCGGAGTCACCAGTGAAACGATGCTCTGCAAATGCGAGGGCGGATGTAGCAACAACATTGACAGCAACGACTAGTAGAACATAATGATGAAACGATATATGGGCGCAGACCAAGATTATACCCACTCAAGTGTGAATTTGGCGCATCTTCCCTCATCCTCTTCAACCAGGAAATGGACTTCATTGTAGCCTTAGGGCAGGATTGGTGACATAAAATCGATAAAAGAACATCATAATCAGATTATCCGACACCGGAAACCCCATGAATTTATCAACTTGTAACATACCAACTCTTTTCCTTTTAGAACTACACTTGACCTTTTACTCAGAGGTGGCAGCTATTTTGGATTGACCAATATGACCAGTTTGACAGCCCCAAGGAGATCTCAAATCGATGAAAGAACATCATAATCAGTTTCTCTGACCCCGAAAACCCCATAAATTTATAGACTGTTATCATACTAGCCTATTTCCTTTCGTAACTACACTTGACCTGTAACTATCAGATGGTGGCCATTAAGGCTGTGAAGGGTAGTCGAATGCTCGAGTACCCGCACGGTTGACAACTACATGTACTCGGGTACGATTTCTCGTACCCGAATATTCGCTTACCCGTGCCTGGGTGAGCGGCGGCCGCTGGCATGGTGCCGTCGGTAAAAATGTTTCCCAACTCAAGCACTGTCAAACTCACCACTCAGAAACTGGGACCAAATGTCTGGATTTCTGCTTGGACTTGGAGGAAAATAGATTATTATGCCATCCTTGGTTTTTAAAACAGCATTGTTCACTGTTATTATTATTATTAAATCGGCGCCTTCAACTGCAACTCAAAGTAAAATTGCATGCGTTTTCGGCCACAGAACTGGGATACTGCTCCAGTGGTATGTATGGTGGTGGCAAAAAAAACAAAAATTTTTTTAAAAAAAAACAAAAAACATGGCGTCCGAATACTCGAGTATTCGCTTGTAAACATAGGAGTGTACTCGGGTACCTCATTACACTGTTGTGCACAGCCTTAGCGGCCATTTTGGAGTTGACCAATATAACTAGTATGGCAGCCCCAAGGAGACCTCATATCGATTATCTATGAAAGAACATCTTGATCAGATTCTTTGACCCCGAAAACCCCATAAATGTATCAACTTTTATCAAACTAGCCCCTTTCCTTTCTGTAACTCAAATGGCGGCCATTTTGGATTTGACCAATATAACCAGTATGACAGCCCAGCGGAGATCTCAAATCGATGAAAGAACATTAAATCAGATTCTCTGACCCCCAAAACCCCCACAATATATTCACTTTTATCATACAAGCCCTTTTCCTTTTGGAACTACGCTTGACCTTTAACTCAGATGGCGGCCATTTTGGATTTGCCCAATATGGTGGTCCCAGATGGTGCCCTTTTTGGTGCCTGGCAGAAATCGTAATAGTACAGTATAAGCTACCTCTGGGCCAAATTTGGTGCTTTTAGAAGTATCTGCACCAAACAACCCCTATATACAAATGTAGCCCTAACAGCCCTATTACAAGAGCTCGTACTTTCGTCATTTATCTGGAAGGGACGCTCATTCCGTTATTATAGGTCATAAAAAGATAGACATGGTATCAAAATGTTTGGAAAAAATGGGGATTATCATGGGAGTAACAAAAATGGCGATTCTAAAAAGATGGCCACCGAGTAATCAAGTATTCGCCTGTAAGCCTGAGAGTGTACTCGAGTACCACAGTACACGGTTATAAATGCACAGCCTTAGTGGTAGGGGTATACAATGTAAATCGGATAAACCAAATCTGCCTGCGATACAGTAAGTACTAGCTTCAAAATTGATGAAGATTTGCTAAATTACGATAATTTTTTAGGTAAACATTAGTTTTTTCCTGTTAATTTTATAAGAATATTGATGAATTTGGTATCATTATGTAGAAACGATAGTGTTCTAGATACAAGAAAATTACGATGATTTGTTTGTTTGGTCCGTTTTTTTTTTGTTTTTTTTCCTCTGCGAAATGTCAAAGTTGGGGTTGAGGCCTTATCGCAGGCAAATACGGTAATGATCTTATGATCACACGTGCGGCACAGCCTTGCACTGTGCGAACGGCGAGCAAGCATGCACCAAGAAATTGGGGCTTTACTACAGTCTATGTACTACAAGTAGTGTGTGTATTAAACCGTGATAGGGGTCATGCATGAAGCACAACATGTGACCTCCAGTTAATTTGACAGGGCATGTACTTTTTCAACTAGAAGGCGGGCATGCACAACCAATTCTGAGCGGTAGTAGGTCTCGGTCTCTGTTGATTGATGAATAATGTTTGAGGTGAACATCGCTAGCAAGGTTTATAAGTTGTTGAAATGATTTTAAGAAAGCTTTGTGCGTCTTACTTCGAGTACGTTTGTAAACCATGAAGTAAAGTCTATGATTCATATTCCTTCAACTCATACATAAGTCACTGCGTGCACACGGATACGAGAAATAGAACATGTGTAGTTGTCGAACGGACGAGTACCAAAACATCCATGTACACGTCGCAGGCTTACAAAATACATGTAGTATACTCACCCAACTGCAAAAGCTAGAAAGGATGAGATGAGCACTACCGGGTAGCTCAGACCAAACGTTGCCAGGAAGAGGGCAAGGCCCAACCCTAACCAGCCAATGCCCACCTTGCCCCCCTGTGAGTAGAAAAGAAGAAGAAAAAAATAATTAAAAATCAAATAATAGGCCCTGGTTGAATCACATGCATAAACATGCACATGTGTGATATTTGTAATAACAAAATGTACATGTTGAAGGAAAATTTTGATTAATAAATGATACAATGAAACGATGAAGGCCCTATATTGTAATATCATCCATAACAAATTAACTGAATGAGTGAACCCATGATACAATATTTCAAGAGAGTATTACTTATTCTCCAATTAAATGTGCTCTTTTGTTTACAAAGCAAAGAAATACATTGTATAATCATTAAATGCAATAAAAATGAACTACAGTCAAACCTCCCTTAGCGCCAACCTGTCCATAACGACCACTAATAAATCCCTCGCAGAACATTCATGTACTAACAAGCCCACCTACAGTATAACGACCATTTGCCTAACACAACCAGCGACCGCCCATTCTGACGCCGCAAGGAAGATGTTGTGTTGCCACAACGACTGCCTGCACCAGCTACAGGGCTGTCAGCAGTCAATCGCTGGCTCTCAGCCACTGTGTGAAGGACAAAACCGCAGTTGTTACACAGAAACGCATACACAATTAACACAAACAAGGCCATCCACTAGCGGTCGCTTCCGGCTACAGGAATCATGAAATGTCACTCAAAAAACATCAAACAATCAATAGAATATCTACAGGAGACGTTTTAAGCACACATTCTTTTTAGGTCCGAGTCATGTCAGGACTTTTATAAAAACGGGTCCCGACGGCCGACAGCACTGTTCGGGAACCGGTGTCCCGAAATCAGCTAGCAGGATCTGTCACTTGCCTCTATAAACAGCTAATGATGTGCATTGCACATTCCTTTCGTGACTAGTCCGAACTTGCGTAGCAACAGCTATCAGTATCGAAACTGTTGTGATTACCAAGTAATTTTCAGCTTTTAAAAGAAGCATGCAGTATCTAAAATAAGAGAAAAATATTTATTTTGTCTTTTCAAAATTATTTGATTGGTATGTTGTAAAAAAGAATTTTTTAGAAAACCGTTTTATTATTGTAACATTAATGCTTTTTAACCTGATTTATTCATCCTGCCGAGACCCGGCCAGTACAGTAGCTAGCTGGGCTGGCAACAACAGCCCCGTGCCGCGAACAGCGAACTGCTTTGCAACCCACACACAGACTACGCTGCTGCGCTAAGCTAAGTGCACATAATACCATACCTGCCAACTCTTACAAATAATTCAGAATATTCTGTTTTGGGGGATTTCTAGGACCTGAAAATCTGGAATATTCAGATTTTTCAAAATTGCGCTAGATCGGGTCAATCAAGAAAGTTATCTGTGTACGCGAGGGCCTTGAGTGTCACACAACTCTTCCACGTTCTCTTAGCACATGCGCTAACATGCATAGCCATCAATATGTAGAAGTATATTGCGAAACAACTACGTGTGCTGTCGCAATGAATTTAGTGTGTGAAGAGAATCACTTCCGTGTTCACTCCATCACAGCGAATTTGCAAATGATGCACTTGCCGATGTGCAAGAGGTATTTATAAGATACCCTTGCCATGCGGTATCGCTTGGCCAGTATTCGGTCAACGCATTGACATGTGACATTCAGTGCTTTATCGCGCAATTGTGTGAAAATAGTGCGCAAATACGCTTCGCTCGATTCGCTCCTTGGCAACGGAAATACCACGCACAAAGCGCGTGACCGAATTCTATTCGGCGCGACCAAATTCTGGGCAGAAAAATGCTCCGTCTTCTTTCGCAAGTATTTTTCTTATCATTTTTCTATATTTTAAGTGACTATATAAAATCCTGTTAGACTTCTAGAGGAATAAATTCCTTTTCTTTTGAATTTGATGGGTAGATTGCCAAATAAAAGAGGTAGGGTCTAGGCCCTAATAGTCTAGACTGCATGTTATATTGTAAATTAGGCCTAGAGGGATCTAGGCTATAATAAATCAGTTCCACTTACCAACTTGACTGAAATAATGGGTCAAAATCGAAATCCATGTTGAAAATCTTTTTCAACATGGATTTCGATTTTAACCCATAATTTCCTAAAAAGGGACCATATGATTTAGGCTAACTGATTATTTCAGTCAAGTTGGTAAGTGGAACTGATTTATTATAGCCTAGATTTCTAGGCCTAATTTACAATATAACATGCACGAGGTAAAATGACATTTGGTGGGATTTTCGGGGCATAAGAATATGGCCATAAATGGCCATGGTGTTAGCAAGGGAATGCGTATAGACTAGTCTAGAATCTAGGTCTAGTCGGCTTCCGTCTCTAAAGAGAGAGCCGACCCTACCCCAATAAGAGGCTAACGTACGAAAGAGACGGAAAATTCGGTCTACTAATAGTCTAATTCAAAATAGACTCTAGTCTAGACTAGACCTAGACTATTAGCGATTTCCCCTTAAGACGTGACTGAATACTGGGCACTAGAGGCGGTCAGAGGAGCCAGATGCAATCTCAGCTCAGCGGAACAACTCTCGATATCAAAGACTGAAGCTTTTGGTCTAGTCTCAATGCAATGCATGTACACCTACATGTAGGCCTAGATCTAGGCCTATGTCATAGGTCCAACTAGCATGACTAGTAACTGTCAACATGTAAGGAATGGGCTGATCAAGCAAGATCAGATCAGCTCAGCTCAGCTCAGCTCAAGAGAGCACACAGCCTTTTGTCAAACGGCGAGTCAATGAATGGCAGAGGTCGGTGTTTACTTGCAGAAACAACACAACGTCAAAATAGATCTAGATCTAGGTCTAGTAAACTATGAATGAGTAGATCTAGATTCTAGACTCTATTACTATGAGCTTAGCCTTAGAGTTAGAGAAGTTAGACTTAGACTCTTAGAGGGTCTACCGTTACTAGATCTAACTTTAGATCTAGGTCTAGACAAGTGGTCTTACTCTTACCATGATTTTAGCTTTGGATATGTGTCCGAGTCAGAAAATGACTGTTCCCCGACTGTTTCATACTATCAAAAAAATAAAACCGTCATGTTGTATACAACAGGCTTAGTAGATAAGATGAATATTCGGCCTGGAATACAGTCATCCTTCTAAAGTAAAAGTTCTATGCATTAATGAGCAATACAGTGCAGTACGTGCGTACTGTATGCAGCAGCTACAGTGTAGCAGCGCATTAGCGTAGAAATTACGCTCCTTGAATCTGATCTGGCGACCAATTACGGTGTCTTCAAAAGGGTAAAAGGAAAATAGAAAAAATATTTTTTCCCGCTCATTTTCTTTAGATGCTTCTCCAGGCGCGCCGGAAGCAGTTTGGGATTGGGGGGGGGGGGGGGGGGGGGGGGCAAACATTCCAGGGGGCTCACATTCCAGGGGCAGTGACGTAATGAGAAAAAAAGTTGGAAAGGGGGGGGGGGGGCAGACGGAAAATCTGCATCACCACCAGTCTTACACGTTACATGCAGGTCCCGCGGAACGTTTTCAAAAGTGGAGTATTATCGATCAGGTAGAGCGTAAATTGGCGTGGGGTCCAGGGCATGAGCCTCGGCAGGGGATCAAGGGGCTGAGCCCCCGGAAGCTCAGGGGTTTTAGCTATTTAATTACGGTTAGATGAGCATCCAGGGGCCCTGTGCAAGGCAATTGACGTGTTCCAAGGGGGAGAGCCCCCAGAAGTTAAGAGGTTTTAATATTTAACTACGGTCAGATGAGCATCCAGGGACCGTCTTAGGGCCCTTGGTGTGGTCCAGGGGGCACAGCCCCCGGAAGTTCAGGGGTTTTAGGTATTTAATAACGGCCAGATGAGCATCCAGGGGCCCGCCTTAGGGCCCTTGGTTGGGTCCAGGGGGCAGAGTCCCCAGAAGCTAAGTGTTTTTAGGTATTTAATTAAGGTCAGATGAGCATCCAGGGGCCGCCTTAGGGCCCTTGTTTGGGTCCAGGGGGCAGAGCCCCGGAAGCTCAGGGGTTTTAGGTATTTAATTACGGTCAGATGAGCATCCAGGGGCCCGCCTTAGGTCCCTTGGGAGTGGTTCGGGGGCGGAGCCCCCGTAAGCTCTGGGGTTTTAAGCATTTAATTACGGTCAGATGAGCATTTTATATACCTTATTTGTGACATTGGCAGGTCATTTTTTTTTTTTTCCGTCTTTCTTTCTTTTTCTCTTTAACATACTCTTTCAAAAAGGAGGGGGGGGGGGGGGGCTCGAACCCAGCCACTTTGCAGACCATGACATAAAGGCTTCTAAATAAGCGTATTTCGCCTGACTGTAATTTGGGAATTTCTTATTTTCCAACAAACGCATAAAAAGGTATGACTTACAAAAAAAATGGAGAAAAAATGCCAGAAAATCATGTCACAACATCAACATTTCTAAATCACTTGTTTCGAATAAGAAATACATCACCCCCCAGCCACCCACACGCCAGCGTCCAGGGGCTCATGTCTTCTCACCCCTCTTTATAACAACAAAAAAAACGGACACGCTTTCCCATTCTCGCACAATATTGTCCACGATATGCGCGTATCGCTATTATAGAGACCTCCATTGATAACTACCGCATGCGCAATGTCTATGAAATTTAATTCCTGTGAACTTTCCTTTTTCTTTGAATGGAATTGTATATGTGATTTAATTCAGGTTTGTATTATTGTTACGTTCTTTTGGATTAAAAATACAAACCATGTTTACTCCTTTACTGTTTTTTTTTTTTTTGGAGGGGGGGGGCGTTTTTTTTTTTGGGGGGGGGGCAAAAATGCGTTTTGCCCCCCCACTTTTTTGACTGGGGGGGCAACTGCCCCCCTGCCCCCCCCCCTCCACCACTTCCGGCGCCTATGTGCTTCTCGCTAGAAAATGTAATGAGTAATGAGTAATAACTTCCGGCTTTTTGGTGGTACATGTCACTTGTCGGAGGAACATGTCTTGACCTTACTGTTTAACTTTAATATCGGCCGGACAATGGCCTGATATCCCTTTCAAAATGAGGTGCCTAAATGTCAAGGCGCCTAAATCTCTGTTCGACATTTTTGTAATTCTTAGCTGATAACATATTCAAATAGACGAGATTTCCAGCTTTCTGTTGGTATATGTCACCTGCCAGGGGAAGATGTCTGTACCTTACTGTTAACTTTATAGTTGGCTCTGTATTCTGAAAATGTTCGGTCAATTCGCACAATAGCTTGAAATCCCGAGTACGCAATCCAAACTAACATGCCTAAATCTCAAGACGCTTTAATCTTTGGCCGACATTTTTTATTCTTAGCTGATAACATATTCAAATGAAAGAAATTTCCAGCTTTCTGGTGGTATAAGTCACCTGCCGGGGGAAGATGTCTGGACCTTACTGTTTAACTTTATAGTCGGCTCTGTATTCTGAAAATGTTTGGTCAATTCGCACAATAGCTTCAAATCCCGAGTACACTCTAAAAAAAACTGCTCAATTTGAGTAAAAATGTTACTCTTTTGAGTAGTCAAAAGGGAACCACCCGACTTTTGAGTAAACTTTACTCAGCATGTGTTGAGTAACAAATCTACTCATCTGTTGAGTAAAAATATTACCCAATAAAAGACTAAATCTCTACTCAGTTCGAATGAGTCAACCTTTACTCAATATTTACTCCTTTGTTGAGCGGTTCCCTTTTTTACTCAGTACTGGGTAGAAACGTAATCAACTCATGTCGAGTAAGAAACTGCTCATGAGTTGAGCCAAATTTTACTCAATTAACGAGTACATGTTTTGACTCAAATTGTTTGAGCAATTTTTTGCTCAAATATTGAGTATGATGTTATCTGGGTAACGCTTAGTTGCTCAATCAATATTGAGTAAAAAACATATACTAAGTTAAGTACATGTTTTTACTCAATACTGATTAAAACAAAGGTGGATTCAACTAGGGTTTTAACCTTTTCACTAAGGGTTTAACTAAACCGCTGATTAATATTGTTCTTTTTTTAACAGCTGTTAAGTAATCATTATTTGTCAATAGCGAATATAAACCATAATTTTGCCTGATTTCTAAATTTAGCAATGATTTGAAGTTCTTCACTCACACACACTATGCAAATAACATAAAGTCAACGACATTTTAAATTCAGTAACATAATTTGTGGACTTTAATTTCCCAAATCAGTTTGAATCACAGTGTAAACATACATGATATTAAAAACCTCTTTTGTCTACATCTTTTCTTTCTCTCTTCCTCACTTTGAATTCATAATTTTTTGAGGTAGATGTTCCCCTTTTCCTTCGTATTTTTGCTTTTGTTTTACATTTGGTATATACAAAATTTAGGATAAACATGTGACATAATACGTGTACTTATAATTATGTAAACGATACTGTTCTAAATTGTACTCTCGTTTTTGGAATGCAACTTATATCAATGTGCAATTCAGTAATATGTAACTGCGATGCATGATTCAATAAAAATACCATACCATACCATACCAAAAGTATGTAGTTTAAAAATTTCAATTAAAAAAAATGTTACTTTATATCGCCACATCATTCAAGTTTTTGGCATCAATTCTATGTGTTAAATACCAGTAACATAATTTGTGGACTTTAATTTCCAAAATCAGTTTGAACCACAGTGAAAACTCAGAGTTCTCTCATCATACATGATATTATCAAGTATGTAGTTTAACAATGTTACTTTACATCGCATCATCATCCAAGTTTTTGGCATCAATTCTGAACGTTAAATATCAGTATTAAACATAATTTGTGGAACTTAATTTCCAAAATCAGTTTGAATCACAGTGAAAACTCAGAGTTTTCTCATCAATCATGATATTAAAAAGTATGTAGTTTAAAAATTTCAATTTTAAAACAATGTTACTTTACATCGAATCATCGTAATGAGCTTTCAAGTTGTTGGCATCAATTCTGTAAGTTAAATATTTGACACATATTGACAAGGATTAACGCCTTCAATGAAAATCAAGTAAAAAAAAAAAATTAATTCAGTATAGGAATCTCCTGATTTATATTTTTACAGTGCGTCCCAGAAAAAACGAAACCGAGAATTATAGATATTTTATCATAACTTAATCACAATTAATAAATAACACATATTTGTAAAGCTTAGATCATCCTCTTTTATTTAATGCAACTAGCATGATGCATGTTTCACGCTTGAGTGATCAAAATAAATTTGAAGAAAGGATACTAAAAAGTCATAAGGCGGACGTTATCTAAATTTCAAAGATAAAATCACATTTATATAAAGTTCATTTTATGCCCTTTAGTATGACACCTCAATCAGGAAAAATGAGCTAGGAATAAAAAGTTATGTTTGTTTAAAGTAATGCTTGCATTTCCATAATTTCATTAAACGAACTCTTTTCCCCTGGCTGCCTGCCATACCAACAAACATAATTGACAAAAGGCTTAACACCTTTTCGTTGACAATCAGCCATGCATGAGGTCTTTTTTTCTATGGCTGATATTCAACGAAACAGAGTTGTCAATTGTGTTTGTTGCTACGGCAGGCAGCCAGTGAAAGCGAGGTCATTTAATCGTGGACCTACTACAAATGGACACTGATCGGTACCATAATACATGCATGCACCTGACTCTGTCAAAAGTATCATAATGACATTCCAAACATGCTTCCAGGCTTTGATCTCATCACGACCGCCGCCAGTCAGCCATTAAAAAAAACAGAACTATGCCTGGAACTCTAAAAAAAATGCCTGCGCAAAAGAAGCTGAATCGCTTAAAATCACGGAAATGTATGTGCAGTTGTGGCGTACATATGAATATTAACGTATATGAAGTCTTCAATAGAAAATTAGAAGTAGTATAAACGAGAAACCTGTAAATTTGGCTGTAACACAATGATTTTAAACTTCAATTTAAAACTTATCCTATCTATTTCCAAGGAATAGAAGGTAATATGACAGTAAAGAATAAGTATTTTTCAAAGTTTTGCAAGTCCAGATGTATGTCCACCATGCAGTGTCCACTTCTTTAATAATCAATCTAATATCGCACAAATTGTCATAATTTGGGGTTCACTGCTCCTCCAACTGGTCTTTAATCACGATACTTATCCTGAAACTACACTCTGGGCCCTGGCCTAGCGAAAAGAATCTGAAGAAATGTAAAAGTTCTTTTGTCTGTGATGATGCGTGATTACATAATAAACATTGTCGCGTCAAATAAATGTCCTCATCAACATACATATTATCAGGTGGCGGTAGGAATGATGTGATCAAAGAAAGACTCTCATTATTAGTCTGTAGTGACTTGACCTTTGGAGAACTTTGCATTTGTAAATATTATTGTCTTGTCTTTATTGTGTGGCTTGAAGTCTAGCCTTTTATTCCATTGTCACTCATTTCTTTAGTGACACCTGTTGCATTACTAGAGTGCCACAAATACTTACTCTGGCAAGCACATTCCATACCCTATGGGTTGGGATGTGCAACCACCTAATGTACTGGTATAGCTTATACTGTACAGGGACATTACACTTGCTTGCTTTATTTGCCACACCTATTTTCATCACTTCTCCTGAGCTGTTCATATAGAGCACACCTATTCTAGAGAGTCGATCGATCAACAGCAAAGCTAATTCAGCTTCATCTTAATTCTTGTCCTATTTCTTCGCTTGTTTCTCTACTCGGTTCTGAGGCCTTATTACTTTATAGAGATTATAAGTTTCTTCTTCTTTACTTAATTCGCGAAGAAGCGTCATTACTTTGTACATGGTCTTACATATTCTTTCTACGGGTGCTGTGCAATATTTGAACTACTACTTGTGATATAATATATGTTCCAAGTATCTGTACTCAACAGGTGTTTCTACGAGACAAGGTAGGAAAGATATCTATTTCTATTTCTTTTATTTAGGTGATTAAATTCCCTAAAAGTCCATCTGTACTAGGGTCCATGGTTTAATAAAATCCTTGGTACGAATTCCATAAATGAGACGACAAAGAAGTCCCATATGACAGCTGCCTGGGCAGGGTAATCCAGCTGTAGTATTTGAAACATCTTGTAGCAGTAGTCAACTGCTGCTTTCAATGAAGAGCATGAATAGGCGCTTCTCTCGATGACTACGTAACACTGTCCTGGATTCATTGGTGTCCCTCAAAGTACCATCAAAAGCAGTTGGCTCCTTCCTCTGAAGGAGGCCAGAAAAAAAGTCCAAGCCAGTTCCTTCCTAAAATGATAAAATTTCGATATATAGTTAACATGATAGGAATTAACAAGGTAGAGGTTAATTTATGTGCATTAAGTTTCGATAGGATGAAAACAACTAATTGGTTTTGATAAAATCGGGGGGAAGTTGTCCTACTCCGAGTTCTAGGGGGGAGGGGTTATTGTCCTCTGGGGTGGTTGTCTTCAGGGGGTTATTTTCTGGGGGGGGGGCGTAATTGTTCCGCTGGTAATTGGCCGATTGCCCAGTGGTAATTGTCCTACAACCATCTGCATCAATAGGCCTACCCCAGGCCAATACGTGTTTAATACAAATACAATAAAGTAGGCTAGCTATTACCGGTCACTAAATTAATGCATGCACGCTTGCCCTAAGAGAATTTCCCAAGTTCACAATCAAATTAATGACATCGACAGTGACAACAATAATTTCACAATGTTGATCAACACAGTGTCCTTGAAACTTGACTAAATATCACACAGTAGCTCTTTTAATATTATCATGAGGATTTCTTACCTAGAAATGTCGGTTGGAGCTGTTCCAAGCTCGATCCATGAGCTCAGATTTTGTGTCACATCTATCTCAGTTCTTTTGCATCCACTATGAACATGACAGAGTGACAAAAAAAGCGGACAAAATATACAGTTCCTCAGGTAGACAGAGGAACATACCTTCACTGCTATTATGTAGAAAGGTGAATATGCATGTGACACCTGTTCTACACATTTTTACATAATAGCAGTGAAGGGATGTTCCTTTGTCTACCTGGGGAACTGTATATTTTGTCCGCTTTCTTTGTCAGTCATCTCTCTGCACGCGCACATTCATGCACGAGACAGCTAATACACAACCGTAGTTTATTCAAAATTGACACAAACGAAGTTCTTACTCAATGTTGAGTCATTGATTTACTCTTTATCGAAGGTAACACATTACTCGGGTGACGAGTACCACTAAAATTAAGGTCTTACTCCAGCTTGAGTACTGAATTGCTCATTTTGTTACTCAACTTGTTTTACTCGGCACAATTTACTCGCTGACATTAAGAGTGTACGCAATCCAAAATAACATGCTTAACTCTCAAGGCGCCTTAATCTTTGGCCGACATTTTTTTATTCTTAGCTGATTATATATTCTTAAAGAGGGGATTTCCAGTTTTCTGGTGGTATAGGTCACTTGCCGGGGGAAGATGTCTGGACTTTACTGTTTAACTTTAATACCGGCTCTGTTTTCTGAAAATGTTTGGTCATTCCGCACAATATAGATTCATATCCCGTTCAAGCAATTCAAAATGGAGTACCTTTAAGATTCAAGATTCAAGATTTATTTATTTCTTTCCACTTGCATAAAAAAAAAACATTTCGTTCAGGAACAGTAGTAACAAGTTCATCGTCAACTAGCATAAATACATTAACAATGAAACAGTTATAAAGACTTTATCAAATGTGGAAAAAGAGGTGGTCTGTTAAAAATGCACAGCTTGTTAAAACACAGATCACCTTTACAGAAACAACTTTTTTTTTTAAAGAAGTAGGTTATATTACAGGGGGAGGGGGGCTAATACTAATCTAGTTACCTATACAGACTATAAATAAATATCAGATCTACCACTAATTTACAAAATATGGTAGACTAAAAAAGAAAACAATAAAGATAATGGAAAAGTATAGGGGAAGGAGGATAATGTACAACACGGGGGGGGGGGGGACAATGCTAATCCAGTTACCTATATTGAATACTAATAAATATCAGATCTATTCACTGTAGGTGTACCGTAGATGAAATTTCAGCTTACGTTTGAAGACAGAAGAGCTTACAGACTGCCTAATAGAACAGTCTAAAGAGTTCCAATACTTTGGTCCAGTATGTGCAAGTGTATTAATCCTAAGCTGAGTTCTAGCTGATGATACATGGTATAAGGCAGCCTGCCTAGTAGAGTATTTGTGTATTTGGTTATTCTTTATTCTATTATGATCAACTTTTCTGATCCATTCCACACCTTTTCTTTCACAATGCAATCGCATTACCAGAACTCAAGTTTATCTTTAACCCTGACTTAACCGATAGTTTTCTAGTGTAATCTATGTCGTGTTTAATTATATATACGAGGAAATAATCTTGGTCACTAGGTTTGCTCTGGATTTGCGTTGAGTTAAACTCGTGACTTGTTTTTTTACCACCCTTAACAAGTTTGTAAGTTTCTCCTTCCCGCTGATATGTATCTACACCATTACTACCTACAATTACTACATTGAGCAGCTTGTAGGTACCCAGGTTCCCAAACTCCTTTGAGCATATAAGCATTGATTCTGCTATTGTTAAAGTAACATCTTTCTCTACAATCCCTATTAAAAGCTTTGCAGGAGATACAAGCCTACACTTCCTGACCTTATCGTTAGTTGAACAAGCGCATTGCAATTTATCAAAAGAATATGCTTGAAGGTGCTCCTCTATATATTTTTCTAAAGTATTTGGAAGATCTAACAATGGAATGACTTCTACATAATACACCAAATGACTGCAGTCCATGCATCTTTCAGAACACAGAACCTTCATTAGTTTGCCTGCATTACCTAATTCCTGTGCATTCAAGAAATCAGTTTTTAATTGCGATTTCATGGAAATGAAATGGTCTGTTTTATTATTTTTGTTTCCTTCACCTCTCTCGACAGACGAAATTAATTCATTGATGTTCCCTCGCCGATTGGTGCACGAAGTTGCAGTCATTTCAAACGTTTTATGATAGATAGCTATAATTAGCAGCTCTATCCGAATTTTCTTCACTATTTCTATTCCGGTCATTCAAACCGACGGCCTCGTCATCAATAGCGAAATAACGATTTTGACAATTGACTTTTGCTGTGTAATGCCCCAAGTTTGCGAAACCCCCGTGGTGTCTTAACTGCAGTAAGATTGTAGTTGGATACGCTTTTCCCTACGCTAAGTGATATGTTTTCGTCAACACGAACTCTAGTATTAACTTTAACCACGAAAATAAGAAAACGTAAAAGAGGATGGGATGTCTATTATAAGGCCTAAAATAAAAACTTGTTGTATTGCCCTTTGCGACCGACCCAAAAATCTGAAAATCTACGGTCGGCATTTGTTTATATTTTTTTTTATCCGTTTTTTAGAAAAATATATATATTATGGATAGAAGAAATAGAGATTAAGGAGAAAGAGAGAGGGAGAGAGATAGACACAGAGAGAGCGGGAGAGGGTGGGGGGGGGGGGAGACACAGAGAGACAGAATGGGTAGGGGTAATGTAAATGGCAGAGGCTGCTGATAGGCCTACTATATGGAGCGCGCGAGAGAAGGATTATGTTGTAGATAGAAAAGGATATTATCTGGATAGATAGAAAAATAGAGGAACCAAGGAGGATAAACAAGGAATGAATGGAAGGGATATACGCTGAGGAAATTAGGATAGTAAAATGAGAGAGAAAGAGAATAAGAGGGGGGGGGGGTGAGAGAAAATGAAATTAAGAATGACTGGGAGAGAGAGAAAGAGGTATACTGACTAACAATTCGGGATTATTCTTCAACAATTTATTGTTCAAAAAATGGTCATGATTTAAAAGTCGTTATCTTTCTCACCGCTTTCGTGTCAATTTTTCTTATATTTGTTGTTTACTACTTAAATGGAAGACATTATAATAAAAACTTTCTCATAGGTTTCAGGACAACCCATTACACAATACCGACGGTGGAATGCGGGCGTGCACGTGTTTGAAGTTAGCGACCGTAATATCAGCTATATCCTCATTAAAATCATCATTACGGTCGCTAACTTCACGCCCCGCACACCCCACCGTCGACAGGATATGCGTGTATCAGTGTCCTTTTCCATCTGATGAGTACCTCTTAGAACTTCCTTTACTGTATACCGGTTTGAAGACACCATCTAAAGGGAAGAAATATAGGTGAAGCTATTCGGTTAATTGACGACATGATCTTTCGATCATACAACTCAAAATAAAATACCTGCTTATTTGTTAGCGATAGATTTTGAAAAAGCGTTTGACTCGGTTTCACACATGTTTTTACAAAAGGTCTTAGTAGCATTTGGTTTTGGACCGATATTTTGTAAATGGGTGAAAATAATTTATAATAAGGCTCAAAGTTGTGTTTTCAATGGACACGTACGTATCAACTGGATATTTTTCTATTCAGAAAGGTGTAAGACAAGGTGATCCTTTGTCTGCATATTTATTTTTACTTTGCATTGAGATTCTTGCTCGCACAATCCGCAGCGACTCGGCTATTCATGGGATTCCCTTTGATGATATTCACGTTAAACAAATTCTTTATGCAGATGACATGTCGTCGTTTGTTCAAGATATTGAATCTTTTAATAGACTAAACCCATTGTTTACTAGATTTGCAGATATGTCTGGATTGAAGATGAATAGAGACAAAACCTTTGTATTATTGTTGGGTCCTAACGCGGATAAAGATGTAATAGTTCCATTTGGTAAGATAGTAAACATTGTAAAGATAGTAGGTATACAGTTTACGTTAGACGTGGAAAGCCAGGAAAAATAAATTAAAAATAAATCTTAAGTAAAATTAAAAAGCTGCTTATGTGGTGGAAACAAAGAGATTTGACTTTGATGGGGAAAATTCAACTAATTAAGACTTTTGTTCTATCAAAATTAGTATGTATCATCACTCACACCTGTACAGCCGTGGGCATTCCGTGAAATTGAAGTGTTATTATTTGATTTTTTTATGGAATGGAAAAGATAAAATCAAAAGGAGTACTATGTTTTTAGATTACGATAAGGGAGGTCTTAAATTGACAGATTTTCAATTATTTATTCGAACACAAAGAATCATGTGGATTAAAAGACTTATAACAGGAGATTCAAATATGATTTGGAAACGTTATTTTAAATACCTGACTATAGAAAATATGGCGGCCTCTTGATTTTTTCAGTAATGTATCGCCAGATTTACTTGCACTGTCATTACCAGATTTTTACCGTAGCATGCTGGAGGCTTGGCTGGGGACAAAAGCCTTTTTGCCTAAGAACGAAATTTCAAAAAGAAATCAAATTATTTACAATAATACACTGTCACGTATATATTGTCATTTTGCGCTATAAAAGAGCCATTTGAAGCATGTTTTACATTTGCAAATATCTTTCTTAAAAAGAAAGACTCGGACTTCTAAGAGGTATCATTATGTTGCGCTTGAGCTTGTCTATCTGTTCTTGACATCGGTTTATCTCTCTCATCTTTATTTCTTGCGCAATCAAAAGAAAACGATTTAATCGCGTATATACTTTCATTTTGCGCTATAAAAGAGCCATTTGAAGCATGTTTTACATTTGCAAATATCTTTCTTAAAAAGAAAGCCATGGACTTCTAAGAGGTATCATTATGTTGCGCTTGAGCTTCTCTATCTGTTCTTGACATCGGTTTATCTCTCTCATCTTTATTTCTTGCGCAATTAAAAGAAAACGATTTAATCGCGTATATACTTTCATTTTGCGCTATAAAAGAGCCATTTGAAGCATGTTTTACATTTGCAAATATCTTTCTTAAAAAGAAAGACACGGACTTCTAAGAGGTATCATTATGTTGCGCTTGAGCTTCTCTATCTGTTCTTGACATCGGTTTATCTCTCTCATCTTTATTTCTTGCGCAATCAAAAGAAAACGATTTAATCGCGTATATACTTTCATTTTGCGCTATAAAAGAGCCATTTGAAGCATGTTTTTCATTTGCAAATATTTTTCTTAAAAAGAAAGCCATGGACTTCTAAGAGGTATCATTATGTTGCGCTTGAGCTTCTCTATCTGTTCTTGACATCGGTTTATCTCTCTCATCTTTATTTCTTGCGCAATCAAAAGAAAACGATTTAATCGCGTATATACTTTCATTTTGCACTATAAAAGAGCCATTTGAAGCATGTTTTACATTTGCAAATATCTTTCTTAAAAAGAAAGCCATGGACTTCTAAGAGGTATCATTATGTTGCGCTATAAAAGAGCCATTTAAAGCATGTTTTACATTTGCAAATATCTTTCTTAAAAAGAAAGAGACGGACTTCTAAGAGCTATCATTATGTTGCGCTTGAGCTTCTCTATCTGTTCTTGACATCGGTTTATCTCTCTCATCTTTATTTCTTGCGCAATCAAAAGAAAACGATTTAATCGCGTATATACTTTCATTTTGCGCTATAAAAGAGCCATTTGAAGAATGTTTTTCATTTGCAAATATCTTTCTTAAAAAGAAAGCCATGGACTTCTAAGAGGTATCATTATGTTGCGCTTGAGCTTCTCTATCTGTTCTTGACATCGGTTTATCTCTCTCATCTTTATTTCTTGCGCAATCAAAAGAAAACGATTTAATCGCGTATATACTTTCATTTTGCGCTATAAAAGAGCCATTTGAAGCATGTTTTACATTTGCAAATATCTTTCTTAAAAAGAAAGACACGGACTTCTAAGAGGTATCATTATGTTGCGCTTGAGCTTCTCTATCTGTCCTTGACATCGGTTTATCTCTCTCATCTTTATTTCTTGCGCAATCAAAAGAAAACGATTTAATCGCGTATATACTTTCATTTTGGGCTATAAAAGAGCCATTTGAAGCATGTTTTACATTTGCAAATATCTTTCTTAAAAAGAAAGACTCGGACTTCTAAGAGGTATCATTATGTTGCGCTTGAGCTTCTCTATCTGTTCTTGACATCGGTTTATCTCTCTCATCTTTATTTCTTGCGCAATCAAAAGAAAACGATTTAATCGCGTATATACTTTCATTTTGCGCTATAAAAGAGCCATTTGAAGCATGTTTTACATTTGCAAATATCTTTCTTAAAAAGAAAGCCATGGACTTCTAAGAGGTATCATTATGTTGCGCTTGAGCTTCTCTATCTGTTCTTGACATCGGTTTATCTCTCTCATCTTTATTTCTTGCGCAATCAAAAGAAAACGATTTAATCGCGTATATACTTTCATTTTGCGCTATAAAAGAGCCATTTGAAGCATGTTTTACATTTGCAAATATCTTTCTTAAAAAGAAAGCCATGGACTTCTAAGAGGTATCATTATGTTGCGCTTGAGCTTCTCTATCTGTTCTTGACATCGGTTTATCTCTCTCATCTTTATTTCTTGCGCAATCAAAAGAAAACGATTTAATCGCGTATATACTTTCATTTTGCGCTATAAAAGAGCCATTTGAAGCATGTTTTACATTTCCAAATATCTTTCTTAAAAAGAAAGCCATGGACTTCTAAGAGGTATCATTATGTTGCGCTTGAGCTCCTCTATCTGTTCTTGACATCGGTTTATCTCTCTCATTTTTATTTCTTGCGCAATCAAAAGAAAACGATTTAATCGCGTATATACTTTCATTTTGCGCTATAAAAGAGCCATTTGAAGCATGTTTTACATTTGCAAATATCTTTCTTAAAAAGAAAGCCATGGACTTCTAAGAGGTATCATTATGTTGCGCTTGAGCTTCTCTATCTGTTCTTGACATCGGTTTATCTCTCTCATCTTTATTTCTTGCGCAATCAAAAGAAAACGATTTAATCGCGTATATACTTTCATTTTGCGCTATAAAAGAGCCATTTGAAGCATGTTTTACATTTGCAAATATCTTTCTTAAAAAGAAAGACACGGACTTCTAAGAGGTATCATTATGTTGCGCTTGAGCTTCTCTATCTGTTCTTGACATCGGTTTATCTCTCTCATCTTTATTTCTTGCGCAATCAAAAGAAAACGATTTAATCGCGTATATACTTTCATTTTGCGCTATAAAAGAGCCATTTGAAGCATGTTTTACATTTGCAAATATCTTTCTTAAAAAGAAAGACACGGACTTCTAAGAGGTATCATTATGTTGCGCTTGAGCTTCTCTATCTGTTCTTGACATCGGTTTATCTCTCTCATTTCTATTTCTTGCGCAATCAAAAGAAAACGATTTAATCGCGTATATACTTTCATTTTGCGCTATAAAAGAGCCATTTGAAGCATGTTTTACATTTGCAAATATCTTTCTTAAAAAGAAAGCCATGGACTTCTAAGAGGTATCATTATGTTGCGCTTGAGCTTCTCTATCTGTTCTTGACATCGGTTTATCTCTCTCATCTTTATTTCTTGCGCAATCAAAAGAAAACGATTTAATCGCGTATATACTTTCATTTTGCGCTATAAAAGAGCCATTTGAAGCATGTTTTACATTTGCAAATATCTTTCTTAAAAAGAAAGACTCGGACTTCTAAGAGGTATCATTATGTTGCGCTTGAGCTTCTCTATCTGTTCTTGACATCGGTTTATCTCTCTCATCTTTATTTCTTGCGCAATCAAAAGAAAACGATTTAATCGCGTATATACTTTCATTTTGGGCTATAAAAGAGCCATTTGAAGCATGTTTTACATTTGCAAATATCTTTCTTAAAAAGAAAGACTCGGACTTCTAAGAGGTATCATTATGTTGCGCTTGAGCTTCTCTATCTGTTCTTGACATCGGTTTATCTCTCTCATCTTTATTTCTTGCGCAATCAAAAGAAAACGATTTAATCGCGTATATACTTTCATTTTGCGCTATAAAAGAGCCATTTGAAGCATGTTTTACATTTGCAAATATCTTTCTGAAAAAGAAAGCCATGGACTTCTAAGAGGTATCATTATGTTGCGCTTGAGCTTCTCTATCTGTTCTTGACATCGGTTTATCTCTCTCATCTTTATTTCTTGCGCAATTAAAAGAAAACGATTTAATCGCGTATATACTTTCATTTTGCGCTATAAAAACGCCATTTGAAGCATGTTTTACATTTGCAAATATCTTTCTTAAAAAGAAAGCCATGGACTTCTAAGAGGTATCATTATGTTGCGCTTGAGCTCCTCTATCTGTTCTTGACATCGGTTTATCTCATTTTTATTTCTTGCGCAATCAAAAGAAAACGATTTAATCGCGTATATACTTTCATTTTGCGCTATAAAAGAGCCATTTGAAGCATGTTTTACATTTGCAAATATCTTTCTTAAAAAGAAAGCCATGGACTTCTAAGAGGTATCATTATGTTGCGCTTGAGCTCCTCTATCTGTTCTTGACATCGGTTTATCTCTCTCATCTTTATTTCTTGCGCAATCAAAAGAAAACGATTTAATCGCGTATATACTTTCATTTTGAGCTATAAAAGCGCCATTTGAAGCATGTTTTACATTTGCAAATATCTTTCTTAAAAAGAAAGCCATGGACTTCTAAGAGGTATCATTATGTTGCGCTTGAGCTCCTCTATCTGTTCTTGACATCGGTTTATCTCATTTTTATTTCTTGCGCAATCAAAAGAAAACGATTTAATCGCGTATATACTTTCATTTTGCGCTATAAAAGAGCCATTTGAAGCATGTTTTACATTTGCAAATATCTTTCTTAAAAAGAAAGCCATGGACTTCTAAGAGGTATCATTATGTTGCGCTTGAGCTTCTCTATCTGTTCTTGACATCGGTTTATCTCTCTCATCTTTATTTCTTGCGCGATCAAAAGAAAACGATTTAATCGCGTATATACTTTCATTTTGCGCTATAAAAGAGCCATTTGAAGCATGTTTTACATTTGCAAATATCTTTCTTAAAAAGAAAGCCATGGACTTCTAAGAGGTATCATTATGTTGCGCTTGAGCTCCTCTATCTGTTCTTGACATCGGTTTATCTCTCTCATCTTTATTTCTTGCGCAATCAAAAGAAAACGATTTATTCGCGTATATACTTTCATTTAGCGCTATAAAAGAGCCATTTGAAGCATGTTTTACATTTGCAAATATCTTTCTTAAAAAGAAAGCCATGGACTTCTAAGAGTTTTATTATGTTGCGCTTGAGCTTCTCTATCTGTTCTTGACATCGGTTTATCTCTCTCATCTTTATTTCTTGCGCAATCAAAAGAAAACGATTTAATCGCGTATATACTTTCATTTTGCGCTATAAAAGAGCCATTTGAAGCATGTTTTTCATTTGCAAATATCTTTCTTAAAAAGAAAGACACGGACTTCTAAGAGGTATCATTATGTTGCGCTTGAGCTTCTCTATCTGTTCTTGACATCGGTTTATCTCTCTCATCTTTATTTCTTGCGCAATCAAAAGAAAACGATTTAATCGCGTATATACTTTCATTTTGGGCTATAAAAGAGCCATTTGAAGCATGTTTTACATTTGCAAATATCTTTCTTAAAAAGAAAGCCATGGACTTCTAAGAGGTATCATTATGTTGCGCTATAAAAGAGCCATTTAAAGCATGTTTTACATTTGCAAATATCTTTCTTAAAAAGAAAGAGACGGACTTCTAAGAGCTATCATTATGTTGCGCTTGAGCTTCTCTATCTGTTCTTGACATCGGTTTATCTCTCTCATCTTTATTTCTTGCGCAATCAAAAGAAAACGATTTAATCGCGTATATACTTTCATTTTGGGCTATAAAAGAGCCATTTGAAGAATGTTTTTCATTTGCAAATATCTTTCTTAAAAAGAAAGCCATGGACTTCTAAGAGGTATCATTATGTTGCGCTTGAGCTTCTCTATCTGTTCTTGACATCGGTTTATCTCTCTCATCTTTATTTCTTGCGCAATCAAAAGAAAACGATTTAATCGCGTATATACTTTCATTTTGCGCTATAAAAGAGCCATTTGAAGCATGTTTTACATTTGCAAATATCTTTCTTAAAAAGAAAGCCATGGACTTCTAAGAGGTATCATTATGTTGCGCTTGAGCTTCTCTATCTGTTCTTGACATCGGTTTATCTCTCTCATCTTTATTTCTTGCGCAATCAAAAGAAAACGATTTAATCGCGTATATACTTTCATTTTGCGCTATAAAAGAGCCATTTGAAGCATGTTTTACATTTCCAAATATCTTTCTTAAAAAGAAAGCCATGGACTTCTAAGAGGTATCATTATGTTGCGCTTGAGCTCCTCTATCTGTTCTTGACATCGGTTTATCTCTCTCATTTTTATTTCTTGCGCAATCAAAAGAAAACGATTTAATCGCGTATATACTTTCATTTTGCGCTATAAAAGAGCCATTTGAAGCATGTTTTACATTTGCAAATATCTTTCTTAAAAAGAAAGCCATGGACTTCTAAGAGGTATCATTATGTTGCGCTTGAGCTTCTCTATCTGTTCTTGACATCGGTTTATCTCTCTCATCTTTATTTCTTGCGCAATCAAAAGAAAACGATTTAATCGCGTATATACTTTCATTTTGCGCTATAAAAGCGCCATTTGAAGCATGTTTTACATTTGCAAATATCTTTCTTAAAAAGAAAGCCATGGACTTCTAAGAGGTATCATTATGTTGCGCTTGAGCTCCTCTATCTGTTCTTGACATCGGTTTATCTCTCTCATCTTTATTTCTTGCGCAATCAAAAGAAAACGATTTAATCGCGTATATACTTTCATTTTGAGCTATAAAAGCGCCATTTGAAGCATGTTTTACATTTGCAAATATCTTTCTTAAAAAGAAAGCCATGGACTTCTAAGAGGTATCATTATGTTGCGCTTGAGCTCCTCTATCTGTTCTTGACATCGGTTTATCTCTCTCATCTTTATTTCTTGCGCAATCAAAAGAAAACGATTTATTCGCGTATATACTTTCATTTAGCGCTATAAAAGAGCCATTTGAAGCATGTTTTATACATTTGCAAATATCTTTCTTAAAAAGAAAGCCATGGACTTCTAAGAGTTTTATTATGTTGCGCTTGAGCTTCTCTATCTGTTCTTGACATCGGTTTATCTCTCTCATCTTTATTTCTTGCGCAATCAAAAGAAAACGATTTAATCGCGTATATACTTTCATTTTGCGCTATAAAAGAGCCATTTGAAGCATGTTTTTCATTTGCAAATATCTTTCTTAAAAAGAAAGACACGGACTTCTAAGAGGTATCATTATGTTGCGCTTGAGCTTCTCTATCTGTTCTTGACATCGGTTTATCTCTCTCATCTTTATTTCTTGCGCAATCAAAAGAAAACGATTTAATCGCGTATGTACTTTCATTTTGGGCTATAAAAGAGCCATTTGAAGCATGTTTTACATTTGCAAATATCTTTCTTAAAAAGAAAGACTCGGACTTCTAAGAGGTATCATTATGTTGCGCTTGAGCTTCTCTATCTGTTCTTGACATCGGTTTATCTCTCTCATCTTTATTTCTTGCGCAATCAAAAGAAAACGATTTAATCGCGTATATACTTTCATTTTGCGCTATAAAAGCGCCATTTGAAGCATGTTTTACATTTGCAAATATCTTTCTTAAAAAGAAAGCCATGGACTTCTAAGAGGTATCATTATGTTGCGCTTGAGCTTCTCTATCTGTTCTTGACATCGGTTTATCTCTCTCATCTTTATTTCTTGCGCAATCAAAAGAAAACGATTTAATCGCGTATATACTTTCATTTTGCGCTATAAAAGCGCCATTTGAAGCATGTTTTACATTTGCAAATATCTTTCTTAAAAAGAAAGCCATGGACTTCTAAGAGGTATCATTATGTTGCGCTTGAGCTCCTCTATCTGTTCTTGACATCGGTTTATCTCTCTCATCTTTATTTCTTGCGCAATCAAAAGAAAACGATTTAATCGCGTATATACTTTCATTTTGAGCTATAAAAGCGCCATTTGAAGCATGTTTTACATTTGCAAATATCTTTCTTAAAAAGAAAGCCATGGACTTCTAAGAGGTATCATTATGTTGCGCTTGAGCTCCTCTATCTGTTCTTGACATCGGTTTATCTCTCTCATCTTTATTTCTTGCGCAATCAAAAGAAAACGATTTATTCGCGTATATACTTTCATTTAGCGCTATAAAAGAGCCATTTGAAGCATGTTTTACATTTGCAAATATCTTTCTTAAAAAGAAAGCCATGGACTTCTAAGAGTTTTATTATGTTGCGCTTGAGCTTCTCTATCTGTTCTTGACATCGGTTTATCTCTCTCATCTTTATTTCTTGCGCAATCAAAAGAAAACGATTTAATCGCGTATATACTTTCATTTTGCGCTATAAAAGAGCCATTTGAAGCATGTTTTTCATTTGCAAATATCTTTCTTAAAAAGAAAGACACGGACTTCTAAGAGGTATCATTATGTTGCGCTTGAGCTTCTCTATCTGTTCTTGACATCGGTTTATCTCTCTCATCTTTATTTCTTGCGCAATCAAAAGAAAACGATTTAATCGCGTATATACTTTCATTTTGGGCTATAAAAGAGCCATTTGAAGCATGTTTTACATTTGCAAATATCTTTCTTAAAAAGAAAGACTCGGACTTCTAAGAGGTATCATTATGTTGCGCTTGAGCTTCTCTATCTGTTCTTGACATCGGTTTATCTCTCTCATCTTTATTTCTTGCGCAATCAAAAGAAAACGATTTAATCGCGTATATACTTTCATTTTGCGCTATAAAAGAGCCATTTGAAGCATGTTTTACATTTGCAAATATCTTTCTTAAAAAGAAAGCCATGGACTTCTAAGAGGTATCATTATGTTGCGCTTGAGCTTCTCTATCTGTTCTTGACATCGGTTTATCTCTCTCATCTTTATTTCTTGCGCAATCAAAAGAAAACGATTTAATCGCGTATATACTTTCATTTTGCGCTATAAAAACGCCATTTGAAGCATGTTTTACATTTGCAAATATCTTTCTTAAAAAGAAAGCCATGGACTTCTAAGAGGTATCATTATGTTGCGCTTGAGCTCCTCTATCTGTTCTTGACATCGGTTTATCTCTCTCATCTTTATTTCTTGCGCAATCAAAAGAAAACGATTTATTCGCGTATATACTTTCATTTAGCGCTATAAAAGAGCCATTTGAAGCATGTTTTACATTTGCAAATATCTTTCTTAAAAAGAAAGCCATGGACTTCTAAGAGTTTTATTATGTTGCGCTTGAGCTTCTCTATCTGTTCTTGACATCGGTTTATCTCTCTCATCTTTATTTCTTGCGCAATCAAAAGAAAACGATTTAATCGCGTA
The DNA here is from genome assembly GCF_000002235.5 of Strongylocentrotus purpuratus. NCBI lineage: Eukaryota > Metazoa > Echinodermata > Echinoidea > Camarodonta > Strongylocentrotidae > Strongylocentrotus > Strongylocentrotus purpuratus. Next base: position 971,667 of record NW_022145553.1, read on the forward strand.
TATACTTTCATTTTGCGCTATAAAAGAGCCATTTGAAGCATGTTTTTCATTTGCAAATATCTTTCTTAAAAAGAAAGACACGGACTTCTAAGAGGTATCATTATGTTGCGCTTGAGCTTCTCTATCTGTTCTTGACATCGGTTTATCTCTCTCATCTTTATTTCTTGCGCAATCAAAAGAAAACGATTTAATCGCGTATATACTTTCATTTTGGGCTATAAAAGAGCCATTTGAAGCATGTTTTACATTTGCAAATATCTTTCTTAAAAAGAAAGACTCGGACTTCTAAGAGGTATCATTATGTTGCGCTATAAAAGAGCCATTTAAAGCATGTTTTACATTTGCAAATATCTTTCTTAAAAAGAAAGAGACGGACTTCTAAGAGCTATCATTATGTTGCGCTTGAGCTTCTCTATCTGTTCTTGACATCGGTTTATCTCTCTCATCTTTATTTCTTGCGCAATCAAAAGAAAACGATTTAATCGCGTATATACTTTCATTTTGCGCTATAAAAGAGCCATTTGAAGAATGTTTTTCATTTGCAAATATCTTTCTTAAAAAGAAAGCCATGGACTTCTAAGAGGTATCATTATGTTGCGCTTGAGCTTCTCTATCTGTTCTTGACATCGGTTTATCTCTCTCATCTTTATTTCTTGCGCAATCAAAAGAAAACGATTTAATCGCGTATATACTTTCATTTTGCGCTATAAAAGAGCCATTTGAAGCATGTTTTACATTTGCAAATATCTTTCTTAAAAAGAAAGCCATGGACTTCTAAGAGGTATCATTATGTTGCGCTTGAGCTTCTCTATCTGTTCTTGACATCGGTTTATCTCTCTCATCTTTATTTCTTGCGCAATCAAAAGAAAACGATTTAATCGCGTATATACTTTCATTTTGCGCTATAAAAGAGCCATTTGAAGCATGTTTTACATTTCCAAATATCTTTCTTAAAAAGAAAGCCATGGACTTCTAAGAGGTATCATTATGTTGCGCTTGAGCTCCTCTATCTGTTCTTGACATCGGTTTATCTCTCTCATTTTTATTTCTTGCGCAATCAAAAGAAAACGATTTAATCGCGTATATACTTTCATTTTGCGCTATAAAAGAGCCATTTGAAGCATGTTTTACATTTGCAAATATCTTTCTTAAAAAGAAAGCCATGGACTTCTAAGAGGTATCATTATGTTGCGCTTGAGCTTCTCTATCTGTTCTTGACATCGGTTTATCTCTCTCATCTTTATTTCTTGCGCAATCAAAAGAAAACGATTTAATCGCGTATATACTTTCATTTTGCGCTATAAAAGCGCCATTTGAAGCATGTTTTACATTTGCAAATATCTTTCTTAAAAAGAAAGCCATGGACTTCTAAGAGGTATCATTATGTTGCGCTTGAGCTCCTCTATCTGTTCTTGACATCGGTTTATCTCTCTCATCTTTATTTCTTGCGCAATCAAAAGAAAACGATTTAATCGCGTATATACTTTCATTTTGAGCTATAAAAGCGCCATTTGAAGCATGTTTTACATTTGCAAATATCTTTCTTAAAAAGAAAGCCATGGACTTCTAAGAGGTATCATTATGTTGCGCTTGAGCTCCTCTATCTGTTCTTGACATCGGTTTATCTCTCTCATCTTTATTTCTTGCGCAATCAAAAGAAAACGATTTATTCGCGTATATACTTTCATTTAGCGCTATAAAAGAGCCATTTGAAGCATGTTTTATACATTTGCAAATATCTTTCTTAAAAAGAAAGCCATGGACTTCTAAGAGTTTTATTATGTTGCGCTTGAGCTTCTCTATCTGTTCTTGACATCGGTTTATCTCTCTCATCTTTATTTCTTGCGCAATCAAAAGAAAACGATTTAATCGCGTATATACTTTCATTTTGCGCTATAAAAGAGCCATTTGAAGCATGTTTTTCATTTGCAAATATCTTTCTTAAAAAGAAAGACACGGACTTCTAAGAGGTATCATTATGTTGCGCTTGAGCTTCTCTATCTGTTCTTGACATCGGTTTATCTCTCTCATCTTTATTTCTTGCGCAATCAAAAGAAAACGATTTAATCGCGTATATACTTTCATTTTGGGCTATAAAAGAGCCATTTGAAGCATGTTTTACATTTGCAAATATCTTTCTTAAAAAGAAAGACTCGGACTTCTAAGAGGTATCATTATGTTGCGCTTGAGCTTCTCTATCTGTTCTTGACATCGGTTTATCTCTCTCATCTTTATTTCTTGCGCAATCAAAAGAAAACGATTTAATCGCGTATATACTTTCATTTTGCGCTATAAAAGCGCCATTTGAAGCATGTTTTACATTTGCAAATATCTTTCTTAAAAAGAAAGCCATGGACTTCTAAGAGGTATCATTATGTTGCGCTTGAGCTTCTCTATCTGTTCTTGACATCGGTTTATCTCTCTCATCTTTATTTCTTGCGCAATCAAAAGAAAACGATTTAATCGCGTATATACTTTCATTTTGCGCTATAAAAGCGCCATTTGAAGCATGTTTTACATTTGCAAATATCTTTCTTAAAAAGAAAGCCATGGACTTCTAAGAGGTATCATTATGTTGCGCTTGAGCTCCTCTATCTGTTCTTGACATCGGTTTATCTCTCTCATCTTTATTTCTTGCGCAATCAAAAGAAAACGATTTAATCGCGTATATACTTTCATTTTGAGCTATAAAAGCGCCATTTGAAGCATGTTTTACATTTGCAAATATCTTTCTTAAAAAGAAAGCCATGGACTTCTAAGAGGTATCATTATGTTGCGCTTGAGCTCCTCTATCTGTTCTTGACATCGGTTTATCTCTCTCATCTTTATTTCTTGCGCAATCAAAAGAAAACGATTTATTCGCGTATATACTTTCATTTAGCGCTATAAAAGAGCCATTTGAAGCATGTTTTATACATTTGCAAATATCTTTCTTAAAAAGAAAGCCATGGACTTCTAAGAGTTTTATTATGTTGCGCTTGAGCTTCTCTATCTGTTCTTGACATCGGTTTATCTCTCTCATCTTTATTTCTTGCGCAATCAAAAGAAAACGATTTATTCGCGTATATACTTTCATTTAGCGCTATAAAAGAGCCATTTGAAGCATGTTTTATACATTTGCAAATATCTTTCTTAAAAAGAAAGCCATGGACTTCTAAGAGTTTTATTATGTTGCGCTTGAGCTTCTCTATCTGTTCTTGACATCGGTTTATCTCTCTCATCTTTATTTCTTGCGCAATCAAAAGAAAACGATTTAATCGCGTATATACTTTCATTTTGCGCTATAAAAGAGCCATTTGAAGCATGTTTTTCATTTGCAAATATCTTTCTTAAAAAGAAAGACACGGACTTCTAAGAGGTATCATTATGTTGCGCTTGAGCTTCTCTATCTGTTCTTGACATCGGTTTATCTCTCTCATCTTTATTTCTTGCGCAATCAAAAGAAAACGATTTAATCGCGTATATACTTTCATTTTGGGCTATAAAAGAGCCATTTGAAGCATGTTTTACATTTGCAAATATCTTTCTTAAAAAGAAAGACTCGGACTTCTAAGAGGTATCATTATGTTGCGCATGAGCTTCTCTATCTGTTCTTGACATCGGTTTATCTCTCTCATCTTTATTTCTTGCGCAATCAAAAGAAAACGATTTAATCGCGTATATACTTTCATTTTGCGCTATAAAAGCGCCATTTGAAGCATGTTTTACATTTGCAAATATCTTTCTTAAAAAGAAAGCCATGGACTTCTAAGAGGTATCATTATGTTGCGCTTGAGCTCCTCTATCTGTTCTTGACATCGGTTTATCTCTCTCATCTTTATTTCTTGCGCAATCAAAAGAAAACGATTTATTCGCGTATATACTTTCATTTAGCGCTATAAAAGAGCCATTTGAAGCATGTTTTATACATTTGCAAATATCTTTCTTAAAAAGAAAGCCATGGACTTCTAAGAGTTTTATTATGTTGCGCTTGAGCTTCTCTATCTGTTCTTGACATCGGTTTATCTCTCTCATCTTTATTTCTTGCGCAATCAAAAGAAAACGATTTAATCGCGTATATACTTTCATTTTGCGCTATAAAAGAGCCATTTGAAGCATGTTTTTCATTTGCAAATATCTTTCTTAAAAAGAAAGACACGGACTTGTAAGAGGTATCATTATGTTGCGCTTGAGCTTCTCTATCTGTTCTTGACATCGGTTTATCTCTCTCATCTTTATTTCTTGCGCAATCAAAAGAAAACGATTTAATCGCGTATGTACTTTCATTTTGGGCTATAAAAGAGCCATTTGAAGCATGTTTTACATTTGCAAATATCTTTCTTAAAAAGAAAGACTCGGACTTCTAAGAGGTATCATTATGTTGCGCTTGAGCTTCTCTATCTGTTCTTGACATCGGTTTATCTCTCTCATCTTTATTTCTTGCGCAATCAAAAGAAAACGATTTAATCGCGTATATACTTTCATTTTGCGCTATAAAAGCGCCATTTGAAGCATGTTTTACATTTGCAAATATCTTTCTTAAAAAGAAAGCCATGGACTTCTAAGAGGTATCATTATGTTGCGCTTGAGCTTCTCTATCTGTTCTTGACATCGGTTTATCTCTCTCATCTTTATTTCTTGCGCAATCAAAAGAAAACGATTTAATCGCGTATATACTTTCATTTTGCGCTATAAAAGCGCCATTTGAAGCATGTTTTACATTTGCAAATATCTTTCTTAAAAAGAAAGCCATGGACTTCTAAGAGGTATCATTATGTTGCGCTTGAGCTCCTCTATCTGTTCTTGACATCGGTTTATCTCTCTCATCTTTATTTCTTGCGCAATCAAAAGAAAACGATTTAATCGCGTATATACTTTCATTTTGAGCTATAAAAGCGCCATTTGAAGCATGTTTTACATTTGCAAATATCTTTCTTAAAAAGAAAGCCATGGACTTCTAAGAGGTATCATTATGTTGCGCTTGAGCTCCTCTATCTGTTCTTGACATCGGTTTATCTCTCTCATCTTTATTTCTTGCGCAATCAAAAGAAAACGATTTATTCGCGTATATACTTTCATTTAGCGCTATAAAAGAGCCATTTGAAGCATGTTTTACATTTGCAAATATCTTTCTTAAAAAGAAAGCCATGGACTTCTAAGAGTTTTATTATGTTGCGCTTGAGCTTCTCTATCTGTTCTTGACATCGGTTTATCTCTCTCATCTTTATTTCTTGCGCAATCAAAAGAAAACGATTTAATCGCGTATATACTTTCATTTTGCGCTATAAAAGAGCCATTTGAAGCATGTTTTTCATTTGCAAATATCTTTCTTAAAAAGAAAGACACGGACTTCTAAGAGGTATCATTATGTTGCGCTTGAGCTTCTCTATCTGTTCTTGACATCGGTTTATCTCTCTCATCTTTATTTCTTGCGCAATCAAAAGAAAACGATTTAATCGCGTATATACTTTCATTTTGGGCTATAAAAGAGCCATTTGAAGCATGTTTTACATTTGCAAATATCTTTCTTAAAAAGAAAGACTCGGACTTCTAAGAGGTATCATTATGTTGCGCTTGAGCTTCTCTATCTGTTCTTGACATCGGTTTATCTCTCTCATCTTTATTTCTTGCGCAATCAAAAGAAAACGATTTAATCGCGTATATACTTTCATTTTGCGCTATAAAAGAGCCATTTGAAGCATGTTTTACATTTGCAAATATCTTTCTTAAAAAGAAAGCCATGGACTTCTAAGAGGTATCATTATGTTGCGCTTGAGCTTCTCTATCTGTTCTTGACATCGGTTTATCTCTCTCATCTTTATTTCTTGCGCAATCAAAAGAAAACGATTTAATCGCGTATATACTTTCATTTTGCGCTATAAAAACGCCATTTGAAGCATGTTTTACATTTGCAAATATCTTTCTTAAAAAGAAAGCCATGGACTTCTAAGAGGTATCATTATGTTGCGCTTGAGCTCCTCTATCTGTTCTTGACATCGGTTTATCTCTCTCATCTTTATTTCTTGCGCAATCAAAAGAAAACGATTTATTCGCGTATATACTTTCATTTAGCGCTATAAAAGAGCCATTTGAAGCATGTTTTACATTTGCAAATATCTTTCTTAAAAAGAAAGCCATGGACTTCTAAGAGTTTTATTATGTTGCGCTTGAGCTTCTCTATCTGTTCTTGACATCGGTTTATCTCTCTCATCTTTATTTCTTGCGCAATCAAAAGAAAACGATTTAATCGCGTATATACTTTCATTTTGCGCTATAAAAGAGCCATTTGAAGCATGTTTTTCATTTGCAAATATCTTTCTTAAAAAGAAAGACACGGACTTCTAAGAGGTATCATTATGTTGCGCTTGAGCTTCTCTATCTGTTCTTGACATCGGTTTATCTCTCTCATCTTTATTTCTTGCGCAATCAAAAGAAAACGATTTAATCGCGTATATACTTTCATTTTGGGCTATAAAAGAGCCATTTGAAGCATGTTTTACATTTGCAAATATCTTTCTTAAAAAGAAAGACTCGGACTTCTAAGAGGTATCATTATGTTGCGCTATAAAAGAGCCATTTAAAGCATGTTTTACATTTGCAAATATCTTTCTTAAAAAGAAAGAGACGGACTTCTAAGAGCTATCATTATGTTGCGCTTGAGCTTCTCTATCTGTTCTTGACATCGGTTTATCTCTCTCATCTTTATTTCTTGCGCAATCAAAAGAAAACGATTTAATCGCGTATATACTTTCATTTTGCGCTATAAAAGAGCCATTTGAAGAATGTTTTTCATTTGCAAATATCTTTCTTAAAAAGAAAGCCGTGGACTTCTAAGAGGTATCATTATGTTGCGCTTGAGCTTCTCTATCTGTTCTTGACATCGGTTTATCTCTCTCATCTTTATTTCTTGCGCAATCAAAAGAAAACGATTTAATCGCGTATATACTTTCATTTTGCGCTATAAAAGAGCCATTTGAAGCATGTTTTACATTTGCAAATATCTTTCTTAAAAAGAAAGCCATGGACTTCTAAGAGGTATCATTATGTTGCGCTTGAGCTTCTCTATCTGTTCTTGACATCGGTTTATCTCTCTCATCTTTATTTCTTGCGCAATCAAAAGAAAACGATTTAATCGCGTATATACTTTCATTTTGCGCTATAAAAGAGCCATTTGAAGCATGTTTTACATTTCCAAATATCTTTCTTAAAAAGAAAGCCATGGACTTCTAAGAGGTATCATTATGTTGCGCTTGAGCTCCTCTATCTGTTCTTGACATCGGTTTATCTCTCTCATCTTTATTTCTTGCGCAATCAAAAGAAAACGATTTATTCGCGTATATACTTTCATTTAGCGCTATAAAAGAGCCATTTGAAGCATGTTTTATACATTTGCAAATATCTTTCTTAAAAAGAAAGCCATGGACTTCTAAGAGTTTTATTATGTTGCGCTTGAGCTTCTCTATCTGTTCTTGACATCGGTTTATCTCTCTCATCTTTATTTCTTGCGCAATCAAAAGAAAACGATTTAATCGCGTATATACTTTCATTTTGCGCTATAAAAGAGCCATTTGAAGCATGTTTTACATTTGCAAATATCTTTCTTAAAAAGAAAGCCATGGACTTCTAAGAGGTATCATTATGTTGCGCTTGAGCTTCTCTATCTGTTCTTGACATCGGTTTATCTCTCTCATCTTTATTTCTTGCGCAATCAAAAGAAAACGATTTAATCGCGTATATACTTTCATTTTGCGCTATAAAAGCGCCATTTGAAGCATGTTTTACATTTGCAAATATCTTTCTTAAAAAGAAAGCCATGGACTTCTAAGAGGTATCATTATGTTGCGCTTGAGCTCCTCTATCTGTTCTTGACATCGGTTTATCTCTCTCATCTTTATTTCTTGCGCAATCAAAAGAAAACGATTTAATCGCGTATATACTTTCATTTTGAGCTATAAAAGCGCCATTTGAAGCATGTTTTACATTTGCAAATATCTTTCTTAAAAAGAAAGCCATGGACTTCTAAGAGGTATCATTATGTTGCGCTTGAGCTCCTCTATCTGTTCTTGACATCGGTTTATCTCTCTCATCTTTATTTCTTGCGCAATCAAAAGAAAACGATTTATTCGCGTATATACTTTCATTTAGCGCTATAAAAGAGCCATTTGAAGCATGTTTTATACATTTGCAAATATCTTTCTTAAAAAGAAAGCCATGGACTTCTAAGAGGTATCATTATGTTGCGCTTGAGCTCCTCTATCTGTTCTTGACATCGGTTTATCTCTCTCATCTTTATTTCTTGCGCAATCAAAAGAAAACGATTTAATCGCGTATATACTTTCATTTTGAGCTATAAAAGCGCCATTTGAAGCATGTTTTACATTTGCAAATATCTTTCTTAAAAAGAAAGCCATGGACTTCTAAGAGGTATCATTATGTTGCGCTTGAGCTCCTCTATCTGTTCTTGACATCGGTTTATCTCTCTCATCTTTATTTCTTGCGCAATCAAAAGAAAACGATTTAATCGCGTATATACTTTCATTTTGAGCTATAAAAGCGCCATTTGAAGCATGTTTTACATTTGCAAATATCTTTCTTAAAAAGAAAGCCATGGACTTCTAAGAGGTATCATTATGTTGCGCTTGAGCTCCTCTATCTGTTCTTGACATCGGTTTATCTCATTTTTATTTCTTGCGCAATCAAAAGAAAACGATTTAATCGCGTATATACTTTCATTTTGCGCTATAAAAGAGCCATTTGAAGCATGTTTTACATTTGCAAATATCTTTCTTAAAAAGAAAGCCATGGACTTCTAAGAGGTATCATTATGTTGCGCTTGAGCTTCTCTATCTGTTCTTGACATCGGTTTATCTCTCTCATCTTTATTTCTTGCGCGATCAAAAGAAAACGATTTAATCGCGTATATACTTTCATTTTGCGCTATAAAAGAGCCATTTGAAGCATGTTTTACATTTGCAAATATCTTTCTTAAAAAGAAAGCCATGGACTTCTAAGAGGTATCATTATGTTGCGCTTGAGCTTCTCTATCTGTTCTTGACATCGGTTTATCTCTCTCATCTTTATTTCTTGCGCGATCAAAAGAAAACGATTTAATCGCGTATATACTTTCATTTTGCGCTATAAAAGAGCCATTTGAAGCATGTTTTACATTTGCAAATATCTTTCTTAAAAAGAAAGACACGGACTTCTAAGAGGTATCATTATGTTGCGCTTGAGCTTCTCTATCTGTTCTTGACATCGGTTTATCTCTCTCATCTTTATTTCTTGCGCAATCAAAAGAAAACGATTTAATCGCGTATATACTTTCATTTTGCGCTATAAAAGAGCCATTTGAAGCATGTTTTACATTTGCAAATATCTTTCTTAAAAAGAAAGCCATGGACTTCTAAGAGGTATCATTATGTTGCGCTTGAGCTTCTCTATCTGTTCTTGACATCGGTTTATCTCTCTCATCTTTATTTCTTGCGCAATCAAAAGAAAACGATTTAATCGCGTATATACTTTCATTTTGCGCTATAAAAGAGCCATTTGAAGCATGTTTTACATTTGCAAATATCTTTCTTAAAAAGAAAGACTCGGACTTCTAAGAGGTATCATTATGTTGCGCTTGAGCTCCTCTATCTGTTCTTGACATCGGTTTATCTCATTTTTATTTCTTGCGCAATCAAAAGAAAACGATTTAATCGCGTATATACTTTCATTTTGCGCTATAAAAGAGCCATTTGAAGCATGTTTTACATTTGCAAATATCTTTCTTAAAAAGAAAGCCATGGACTTCTAAGAGGTATCATTATGTTGCGCTTGAGCTTCTCTATCTGTTCTTGACATCGGTTTATCTCTCTCATCTTTATTTCTTGCGCAATCAAAAGAAAACGATTTAATCGCGTATATACTTTCATTTTGCGCTATAAAAGAGCCATTTGAAGCATGTTTTTCATTTGCAAATATCTTTCTTAAAAAGAAAGACACGGACTTCTAAGAGGTATCATTATGTTGCGCTTGAGCTTCTCTATCTGTTCTTGACATCGGTTTATCTCTCTCATCTTTATTTCTTGCGCAATCAAAAGAAAACGATTTAATCGCGTATATACTTTCATTTTGGGCTATAAAAGAGCCATTTGAAGCATGTTTTACATTTGCAAATATCTTTCTTAAAAAGAAAGACTCGGACTTCTAAGAGGTATCATTATGTTGCGCTTGAGCTTCTCTATCTGTTCTTGACATCGGTTTATCTCTCTCATCTTTATTTTTTGCGCAATCAAAAGAAAACGATTTAATCGCGTATATACTTTCATTTTGCGCTATAAAAGAGCCATTTGAAGCATGTTTTACATTTGCAAATATCTTTCTTAAAAAGAAAGCCATGGACTTCTAAGAGGTATCATTATGTTGCGCTTGAGCTTCTCTATCTGTTCTTGACATCGGTTTATCTCTCTCATCTTTATTTCTTGCGCAATCAAAAGAAAACGATTTAATCGCGTATATACTTTCATTTTGCGCTATAAAAGCGCCATTTGAAGCATGTTTTACATTTGCAAATATCTTTCTTAAAAAGAAAGCCATGGACTTCTAAGAGGTATCATTATGTTGCGCTTGAGCTTCTCTATCTGTTCTTGACATCGGTTTATCTCTCTCATCTTTATTTCTTGCGCAATCAAAAGAAAACGATTTAATCGCGTATATACTTTCATTTTGCGCTATAAAAGCGCCATTTGAAGCATGTTTTACATTTGCAAATATCTTTCTTAAAAAGAAAGCCATGGACTTCTAAGAGGTATCATTATGTTGCGCTTGAGCTCCTCTATCTGTTCTTGACATCGGTTTATCTCTCTCATCTTTATTTCTTGCGCAATCAAAAGAAAACGATTTAATCGCGTATATACTTTCATTTTGAGCTATAAAAGCGCCATTTGAAGCATGTTTTACATTTGCAAATATCTTTCTTAAAAAGAAAGCCATGGACTTCTAAGAGGTATCATTATGTTGCGCTTGAGCTCCTCTATCTGTTCTTGACATCGGTTTATCTCATTTTTATTTCTTGCGCAATCAAAAGAAAACGATTTAATCGCGTATATACTTTCATTTTGCGCTATAAAAGAGCCATTTGAAGCATGTTTTACATTTGCAAATATCTTTCTTAAAAAGAAAGCCATGGACTTCTAAGAGGTATCATTATGTTGCGCTTGAGCTTCTCTATCTGTTCTTGACATCGGTTTATCTCTCTCATCTTTATTTCTTGCGCGATCAAAAGAAAACGATTTAATCGCGTATATACTTTCATTTTGCGCTATAAAAGAGCCATTTGAAGCATGTTTTACATTTGCAAATATCTTTCTTAAAAAGAAAGCCATGGACTTCTAAGAGGTATCATTATGTTGCGCTTGAGCTTCTCTATCTGTTCTTGACATCGGTTTATCTCTCTCATCTTTATTTCTTGCGCAATCAAAAGAAAACGATTTAATCGCGTATATACTTTCATTTTGAGCTATAAAAGCGCCATTTGAAGCATGTTTTACATTTGCAAATATCTTTCTTAAAAAGAAAGCCATGGACTTCTAAGAGGTATCATTATGTTGCGCTTGAGCTCCTCTATCTGTTCTTGACATCGGTTTATCTCATTTTTATTTCTTGCGCAATCAAAAGAAAACGATTTAATCGCGTATATACTTTCATTTTGCGCTATAAAAGAGCCATTTGAAGCATGTTTTACATTTGCAAATATCTTTCTTAAAAAGAAAGCCATGGACTTCTAAGAGGTATCATTATGTTGCGCTTGAGCTTCTCTATCTGTTCTTGACATCGGTTTATCTCTCTCATCTTTATTTCTTGCGCGATCAAAAGAAAACGATTTAATCGCGTATATACTTTCATTTTGCGCTATAAAAGAGCCATTTGAAGCATGTTTTACATTTGCAAATATCTTTCTTAAAAAGAAAGCCATGGACTTCTAAGAGGTATCATTATGTTGCGCTTGAGCTTCTCTATCTGTTCTTGACATCGGTTTATCTCTCTCATCTTTATTTCTTGCGCGATCAAAAGAAAACGATTTAATCGCGTATATACTTTCATTTTGCGCTATAAAAGAGCCATTTGAAGCATGTTTTACATTTGCAAATATCTTTCTTAAAAAGAAAGACACGGACTTCTAAGAGGTATCATTATGTTGCGCTTGAGCTTCTCTATCTGTTCTTGACATCGGTTTATCTCTCTCATCTTTATTTCTTGCGCAATCAAAAGAAAACGATTTAATCACGTATATACTTTCATTTTGCGCTATAAAAGAGCCATTTGAAGCATGTTTTACATTTGCAAATATCTTTCTTAAAAAGAAAGACACGGACTTCTAAGAGGTATCATTATGTTGCGCTTGAGCTTCTCTATCTGTTCTTGACATCGGTTTATCTCTCTCATTTCTATTTCTTGCGCAATCAAAAGAAAACGATTTAATCGCGTATATACTTTCATTTTGCGATATAAAAGAGCCATTTGAAGCATGTTTTACATTTGCAAATATCTTTCTTAAAAAGAAAGCCATGGACTTCTAAGAGGTATCATTATGTTGCGCTTGAGCTTCTCTATCTGTTCTTGACATCGGTTTATCTCTCTCATCTTTATTTCTTGCGCAATCAAAAGAAAACGATTTAATCGCGTATATACTTTCATTTTGCGCTATAAAAGAGCCATTTGAAGCATGTTTTACATTTGCAAATATCTTTCTTAAAAAGAAAGACTCGGACTTCTAAGAGGTATCATTATGTTGCGCTTGAGCTTCTCTATCTGTTCTTGACATCGGTTTATCTCTCTCATCTTTATTTCTTGCGCAATCAAAAGAAAACGATTTAATCGCGTATATACTTTCATTTTGCGCTATAAAAGAGCCATTTGAAGCATGTTTTACATTTGCAAATATCTTTCTTAAAAAGAAAGCCATGGACTTCTAAGAGGTATCATTATGTTGCGCTTGAGCTCCTCTATCTGTTCTTGACATCGGTTTATCTCTCTCATCTTTATTTCTTGCGCGATCAAAAGAAAACGATTTAATCGCGTATATACTTTCATTTTGCGCTATAAAAGAGCCATTTGAAGCATGTTTTACATTTGCAAATATCTTTCTTAAAAAGAAAGCCATGGACTTCTAAGAGGTATCATTATGTTGCGCTTGAGCTTCTCTATCTGTTCTTGACATCGGTTTATATCTCTCATCTTTATTTCTTGCGCAATCAAAAGAAAACGATTTAATCGCGTATATACTTTCATTTTGCGCTATAAAAGCGCCATTTGAAGCATGTTTTACATTTGCAAATATCTTTCTTAAAAAGAAAGCCATGGACTTCTAAGAGGTATCATTATGTTGCGCTTGAGCTTCTCTATCTGTTCTTGACATCGGTTTATCTCTCTCATCTTTATTTCTTGCGCAATCAAAAGAAAACGATTTAATCGCGTATATACTTTCATTTTGCGCTATAAAAGCGCCATTTGAAGCATGTTTTACATTTGCAAATATCTTTCTTAAAAAGAAAGCCATGGACTTCTAAGAGGTATCATTATGTTGCGCTTGAGCTCCTCTATCTGTTCTTGACATCGGTTTATCTCTCTCATCTTTATTTCTTGCGCAATCAAAAGAAAACGATTTAATCGCGTATATACTTTCATTTTGAGCTATAAAAGCGCCATTTGAAGCATGTTTTACATTTGCAAATATCTTTCTTAAAAAGAAAGCCATGGACTTCTAAGAGGTATCATTATGTTGCGCTTGAGCTCCTCTATCTGTTCTTGACATCGGTTTATCTCATTTTTATTTCTTGCGCAATCAAAAGAAAACGATTTAATCGCGTATATACTTTCATTTTGCGCTATAAAAGAGCCATTTGAAGCATGTTTTACATTTGCAAATATCTTTCTTAAAAAGAAAGCCATGGACTTCTAAGAGGTATCATTATGTTGCGCTTGAGCTTCTCTATCTGTTCTTGACATCGGTTTATCTCTCTCATCTTTATTTCTTGCGCGATCAAAAGAAAACGATTTAATCGCGTATATACTTTCATTTTGCGCTATAAAAGAGCCATTTGAAGCATGTTTTACATTTGCAAATATCTTTCTTAAAAAGAAAGCCATGGACTTCTAAGAGGTATCATTATGTTGCGCTTGAGCTTCTCTATCTGTTCTTGACATCGGTTTATCTCTCTCATCTTTATTTCTTGCGCGATCAAAAGAAAACGATTTAATCGCGTATATACTTTCATTTTGCGCTATAAAAGAGCCATTTGAAGCATGTTTTACATTTGCAAATATCTTTCTTAAAAAGAAAGACACGGACTTCTAAGAGGTATCATTATGTTGCGCTTGAGCTTCTCTATCTGTTCTTGACATCGGTTTATCTCTCTCATCTTTATTTCTTGCGCAATCAAAAGAAAACGATTTAATCACGTATATACTTTCATTTTGCGCTATAAAAGAGCCATTTGAAGCATGTTTTACATTTGCAAATATCTTTCTTAAAAAGAAAGACACGGACTTCTAAGAGGTATCATTATGTTGCGCTTGAGCTTCTCTATCTGTTCTTGACATCGGTTTATCTCTCTCATTTCTATTTCTTGCGCAATCAAAAGAAAACGATTTAATCGCGTATATACTTTCATTTTGCGCTATAAAAGAGCCATTTGAAGCATGTTTTACATTTGCAAATATCTTTCTTAAAAAGAAAGCCATGGACTTCTAAGAGGTATCATTATGTTGCGCTTGAGCTTCTCTATCTGTTCTTGACATCGGTTTATCTCTCTCATCTTTATTTCTTGCGCAATCAAAAGAAAACGATTTAATCGCGTATATACTTTCATTTTGCGCTATAAAAGAGCCATTTGAAGCATGTTTTACATTTGCAAATATCTTTCTTAAAAAGAAAGACTCGGACTTCTAAGAGGTATCATTATGTTGCGCTTGAGCTTCTCTATCTGTTCTTGACATCGGTTTATCTCTCTCATCTTTATTTCTTGCGCAATCAAAAGAAAACGATTTAATCGCGTATATACTTTCATTTTGCGCTATAAAAGAGCCATTTGAAGCATGTTTTACATTTGCAAATATCTTTCTTAAAAAGAAAGCCATGGACTTCTAAGAGGTATCATTATGTTGCGCTTGAGCTCCTCTATCTGTTCTTGACATCGGTTTATCTCTCTCATCTTTATTTCTTGCGCGATCAAAAGAAAACGATTTAATCGCGTATATACTTTCATTTTGCGCTATAAAAGAGCCATTTGAAGCATGTTTTACATTTGCAAATATCTTTCTTAAAAAGAAAGCCATGGACTTCTAAGAGGTATCATTATGTTGCGCTTGAGCTTCTCTATCTGTTCTTGACATCGGTTTATATCTCTCATCTTTATTTCTTGCGCAATCAAAAGAAAACGATTTAATCGCGTATATACTTTCATTTTGCGCTATAAAAGAGCCATTTGAAGCATGTTTTACATTTGCAAATATCTTTCTTAAAAAGAAAGACACGGACTTCTAAGAGGTATCATTATGTTGCGCTTGAGCTTCTCTATCTGTTCTTGACATCGGTTTATCTCTCTCATCTTTATTTCTTGCGCAATCAAAAGAAAACGATTTAATCGCGTATATACTTTCATTTTGCGCTATAAAAGAGCCATTTGAAGCATGTTTTACATTTGCAAATATCTTTCTTAAAAAGAAAGACACGGACTTGTAAGAGGTATCATTATGTTGCGCTTGAGCTTCTCTTATCTGTTCTTGACATCGGTTTATCTCTCTCATCTTTATTTCTTGCGCAATCAAAAGAAAACGATTTAATCGCGTATATACTTTCATTTTGCGCTATAAAAGAGCCATTTGAAGCATGTTTTTCATTTGCAAATATCTTTCTTAAAAAGAAAGCCATGGACTTCTAAAAGGTATCATTATGTTGCGCTTGAGCTTGTCTATCTGTTCTTGACATCGGTTTATCTCTCTCATCTTTATTTCTTGCGCAATCAAAAGAAAACGATTTAATCGCGTATATACTTTCAGTTTGCGCTATAAAAGAGCCATTTGAAGCATGTTTTACATTTGCAAATATCTTTCTTAAAAAGAAAGCCATGGACTTCTAAGAGGTATCATTATGTTGCGCTTGAGCTTCTCTATCTGTTCTTGACATCGGTTTATCTCTCTCATCTTTATTTCTTGCGCAATCAAAAGAAAACGATTTAATCGCGTATATACTTTCATTTTGCGCTATAAAAGAGCCATTTGAAGCATGTTTTACATTTGCAAATATCTTTCTTAAAAAGAAAGACTCGGACTTCTAAGAGGTATCATTATGTTGCGCTTGAGCTCCTCTATCTGTTCTTGACATCGGTTTATCTCATTTTTATTTCTTGCGCAATCAAAAGAAAACGATTTAATCGCGTATATACTTTCATTTTGCGCTATAAAAGAGCCATTTGAAGCATGTTTTACATTTGCAAATATCTTTCTTAAAAAGAAAGCCATGGACTTCTAAGAGGTATCATTATGTTGCGCTTGAGCTTCTCTATCTGTTCTTGACATCGGTTTATCTCTCTCATCTTTATTTCTTGCGCGATCAAAAGAAAACGATTTAATCGCGTATATACTTTCATTTTGCGCTATAAAAGAGCCATTTGAAGCATGTTTTACATTTGCAAATATCTTTCTTAAAAAGAAAGCCATGGACTTCTAAGAGGTATCATTATGTTGCGCTTGAGCTTCTCTATCTGTTCTTGACATCGGTTTATCTCTCTCATCTTTATTTCTTGCGCGATCAAAAGAAAACGATTTAATCGCGTATATACTTTCATTTTGCGCTATAAAAGAGCCATTTGAAGCATGTTTTACATTTGCAAATATCTTTCTTAAAAAGAAAGACACGGACTTCTAAGAGGTATCATTATGTTGCGCTTGAGCTTCTCTATCTGTTCTTGACATCGGTTTATCTCTCTCATCTTTATTTCTTGCGCAATCAAAAGAAAACGATTTAATCACGTATATACTTTCATTTTGCGCTATAAAAGAGCCATTTGAAGCATGTTTTACATTTGCAAATATCTTTCTTAAAAAGAAAGACACGGACTTCTAAGAGGTATCATTATGTTGCGCTTGAGCTTCTCTATCTGTTCTTGACATCGGTTTATCTCTCTCATTTCTATTTCTTGCGCAATCAAAAGAAAACGATTTAATCGCGTATATACTTTCATTTTGCGCTATAAAAGAGCCATTTGAAGCATGTTTTACATTTGCAAATATCTTTCTTAAAAAGAAAGCCATGGACTTCTAAGAGGTATCATTATGTTGCGCTTGAGCTTCTCTATCTGTTCTTGACATCGGTTTATCTCTCTCATCTTTATTTCTTGCGCAATCAAAAGAAAACGATTTAATCGCGTATATACTTTCATTTTGCGCTATAAAAGAGCCATTTGAAGCATGTTTTACATTTGCAAATATCTTTCTTAAAAAGAAAGACTCGGACTTCTAAGAGGTATCATTATGTTGCGCTTGAGCTTCTCTATCTGTTCTTGACATCGGTTTATCTCTCTCATCTTTATTTCTTGCGCAATCAAAAGAAAACGATTTAATCGCGTATATACTTTCATTTTGCGCTATAAAAGAGCCATTTGAAGCATGTTTTACATTTGCAAATATCTTTCTTAAAAAGAAAGCCATGGACTTCTAAGAGGTATCATTATGTTGCGCTTGAGCTCCTCTATCTGTTCTTGACATCGGTTTATCTCTCTCATCTTTATTTCTTGCGCGATCAAAAGAAAACGATTTAATCGCGTATATACTTTCATTTTGCGCTATAAAAGAGCCATTTGAAGCATGTTTTACATTTGCAAATATCTTTCTTAAAAAGAAAGCCATGGACTTCTAAGAGGTATCATTATGTTGCGCTTGAGCTTCTCTATCTGTTCTTGACATCGGTTTATATCTCTCATCTTTATTTCTTGCGCAATCAAAAGAAAACGATTTAATCGCGTATATACTTTCATTTTGCGCTATAAAAGAGCCATTTGAAGCATGTTTTACATTTGCAAATATCTTTCTTAAAAAGAAAGACACGGACTTCTAAGAGGTATCATTATGTTGCGCTTGAGCTTCTCTATCTGTTCTTGACATCGGTTTATCTCTCTCATCTTTATTTCTTGCGCAATCAAAAGAAAACGATTTAATCGCGTATATACTTTCATTTTGCGCTATAAAAGAGCCATTTGAAGCATGTTTTACATTTGCAAATATCTTTCTTAAAAAGAAAGACACGGACTTGTAAGAGGTATCATTATGTTGCGCTTGAGCTTCTCTTATCTGTTCTTGACATCGGTTTATCTCTCTCATCTTTATTTCTTGCGCAATCAAAAGAAAACGATTTAATCGCGTATATACTTTCATTTTGCGCTATAAAAGAGCCATTTGAAGCATGTTTTTCATTTGCAAATATCTTTCTTAAAAAGAAAGCCATGGACTTCTAAAAGGTATCATTATGTTGCGCTTGAGCTTGTCTATCTGTTCTTGACATCGGTTTATCTCTCTCATCTTTATTTCTTGCGCAATCAAAAGAAAACGATTTAATCGCGTATATACTTTCAGTTTGCGCTATAAAAGAGCCATTTGAAGCATGTTTTACATTTGCAAATATCTTTCTTAAAAAGAAAGCCATGGACTTCTAAGAGGTATCATTATGTTGCGCTTGAGCTTCTCTATCTGTTCTTGACATCGGTTTATCTCTCTCATCTTTATTTCTTGCGCAATCAAAAGAAAACGATTTAATCGCGTATATACTTTCATTTTGCGCTATAAAAGCGCCATTTGAAGCATGTTTTACATTTGCAAATATCTTTCTTAAAAAGAAAGCCATGGACTTCTAAGAGGTATCATTATGTTGCGCTTGAGCTCCTCTATCTGTTCTTGACATCGGTTTATCTCATATTTATTTCTTGCGCAATCAAAAGAAAACGATTTAATCGCGTATATACTTTCATTTTGCGCTATAAAAGCGCCATTTGAAGCATGTTTTACATTTGCAAATATCTTTCTTAAAAAGAAAGCCATGGACTTCTTAGAGGTATCATTATGTTGCGCTTGAGCTCCTCTATCTGTTCTTGACATCGGTTTATCTCTCTCATCTTTATTTCTTGCGCAATCAAAAGAAAACGATTTATTCGCGTATATACTTTCATTTAGCGCTATAAAAGAGCCATTTGAAGCATGTTTTACATTTGCAAATATCTTTCTTAAAAAGAAAGCCATGGACTTCTAAGAGTTTTATTATGTTGCGCTTGAGCTTCTCTATCTGTTCTTGACATCGGTTTATCTCTCTCATCTTTATTTCTTGCGCAATCAAAAGAAAACGATTTAATCGCGTATATACTTTCATTTTGCGCTATAAAAGAGCCATTTGAAGCATGTTTTACATTTGCAAATATCTTTCTTAAAAAGAAAGACACGGACTTCTAAGAGGTATCATTATGTTGCGCTTGAGCTTCTCTATCTGTTCTTGACATCGGTTTATCTCTCTCATCTTTATTTCTTGCGCAATCAAATGAAAACGATTTAATCGCGTATATACTTTCATTTTGAGCTATAAAAGAGCCATTTAAAGCATGTTTTTCATTTGCAAATATCTTTCTTAAAAAGAAAGCCATGGACTTCTAAGAGGTATCATTATGTTGCGCTTGAGCTTCTCTATCTGTTCTTGACATCGGTTTATCTCTCTCATCTTTATTTCTTGCGCAATCAAAAGAAAACGATTTAATCGCGTATATACTTTCATTTTGCGCTATAAAAGAGCCATTTGAAGCATGTTTTACATTTGCAAATATCTTTCTTAATATTTTGTAGGGAGGATTTACACGTTATTTTTTTTGCTTAATGTTTCCGATTCTAGGGGGGTGTAAAAATGGCGAAACCATGTTAAGAACTGCAAAAAAGTGTATATAGGCGCTTTTTTGAGGCGTTTTTGTTAGTTTTTATCCAAATGGCAAAACACCCCTAAAACAATAATGGTATCGTCCGTTATAACAGAAAGAGGACTATACCATTATTTTGTAGGGGGGATTTACACGTTATTTTTTTTGCTTAATGTTTCCGATTCTAGGGGGGTGTAAAAATGGCGAAACCATGTTAAGAACTGCAAAAAAGTGTATATAGGCGCTTTTTTGAGGCGTTTTCGTTAGTTTTTATCCAAATGGCAAAACACCCCTAAAACAATAATGGTATCGTCCGTTATAACAGAAAGAGGACTATACCATTATTTTGTAGGGGGGATTTACACGTTATTTTTTTTGCTTAATGTTTCCGATTCTAGGGGGGTGTAAAAATGGCGAAACCATGTTAAGAACTGCAAAAAAGTGTATATAGGCGCTTTTTTGAGGCGTTTTCGTTAGTTTTTATCCAAATGGCAAAACACCCCTAAAACAATAATGGTATCGTCCGTTATAACAGAAAGAGGACTATACCATTATTTTGTAGGGGGGATTTACACGTTATTTTTTTTGCTTAATGTTTCCGATTCTAGGGGGGTGTCAAAATGGCGAAACCATGTTAAGAACTGCAAAAAAGTGTATATAGGCGCTTTTTTGAGGCGTTTTCGTTAGTTTTTATCCAAATGGCAAAACACCCCTAAAACAATAATGGTATCGTCCGTTATAACAGAAAGAGGACTATACCATTATTTTGTAGGGGGGATTTACACGTTATTTTTTTTGCTTAATGTTTCCGATTCTAGGGGGGTGTAAAAATGGCGAAACCATGTTAAGAACTGCAAAAAAGTGTATATAGGCGCTTTTTTGAGGCGTTTTCGTTAGTTTTTATCCAAATGGCAAAACACCCCTAAAACAATAATGGTATCGTCCGTTATAACAGAAAGAGGACTATACCATTATTTTGTAGGGGGGATTTACACGTTATTTTTTTTGCTTAATGTTTCCGATTCTAGGGGGGTGTAAAAATGGCGAAACCATGTTAAGAACTGCAAAAAAGTGTATATAGGCGCTTTTTTGAGGCGTTTTCGTTAGTTTTTATCCAAATGGCAAAACACCCCTAAAACAATAATGGTATCGTCCGTTATAACAGAAAGAGGACTATACCATTATTTTGTAGGGGGGATTTACACGTTATTTTTTTTGCTTAATGTTTCCGATTCTAGGGGGGTGTAAAAATGGCGAAACCATGTTAAGAACTGCAAAAAAGTGTATATAGGCGCTTTTTTGAGGCGTTTTCGTTAGTTTTTATCCAAATGGCAAAACACCCCTAAAACAATAATGGTATCGTCCGTTATAACAGAAAGAGGACTATACCATTATTTTGTAGGGGGGATTTACACGTTATTTTTTTTGCTTAATGTTTCCGATTCTAGGGGGGTGTAAAAATGGCGAAACCATGTTAAGAACTGCAAAAAAGTGTATATAGGCGCTTTTTTGAGGCGTTTTCGTTAGTTTTTATCCAAATGGCAAAACACCCCTAAAACAATAATGGTATCGTCCGTTATAACAGAAAGAGGACTATACCATTATTTTGTAGGGGGGATTTACACGTTATTTTTTTTGCTTAATGTTTCCGATTCTAGGGGGGTGTAAAAATGGCGAAACCATGTTAAGAACTGCAAAAAAGTGTATATAGGCGCTTTTTTGAGGCGTTTTCGTTAGTTTTTATCCAAATGGCAAAACACCCCTAAAACAATAATGGTATCGTCCGTTATAACAGAAAGAGGACTATACCATTATTTTGTAGGGGGGATTTACACGTTATTTTTTTTGCTTAATGTTTCCGATTCTAGGGGGGTGTGAAAATGGCGAAACCATGTTAAGAACTGCAAAAAAGTGTATATAGGCGCTTTTTTGAGGCGTTTTCGTTAGTTTTTATCCAAATGGCAAAACACCCCTAAAACAATAATGGTATCGTCCGTTATAACAGAAAGAGGACTATACCATTATTTTGTAGGGGGGATTTACACGTTATTTTTTTTGCTTAATGTTTCCGATTCTAGGGGGGTGTAAAAATGGCGAAACCATGTTAAGAACTGCAAAAAAGTGTATATAGGCGCTTTTTTGAGGCGTTTTCGTTAGTTTTTATCCAAATGGCAAAACACCCCTAAAACAATAATGGTATCGTCCGTTATAACAGAAAGAGGACTATACCATTATTTTGTAGGGGGGATTTACACGTTATTTTTTTTGCTTAATGTTTCCGATTCTAGGGGGGTGTAAAAATGGCGAAACCATGTTAAGAACTGCAAAAAAGTGTATATAGGCGCTTTTTTGAGGCGTTTTCGTTAGTTTTTATCCAAATGGCAAAACACCCCTAAAACAATAATGGTATCGTCCGTTATAACAGAAAGAGGACTATACCATTATTTTGTAGGGGGGATTTACACGTTATTTTTTTTGCTTAATGTTTCCGATTCTAGGGGGGTGTAAAAATGGCGAAACCATGTTAAGAACTGCAAAAAAGTGTATATAGGCGCTTTTTTGAGGCGTTTTCGTTAGTTTTTATCCAAATGGCAAAACACCCCTAAAACAATAATGGTATCGTCCGTTATAACAGAAAGAGGACTATACCATTATTTTGTAGGGGGGATTTACACGTTATTTTTTTTGCTTAATGTTTCCGATTCTAGGGGGGTGTAAAAATGGCGAAACCATGTTAAGAACTGCAAAAAAGTGTATATAGGCGCTTTTTTGAGGCGTTTTCGTTAGTTTTTATCCAAATGGCAAAACACCCCTAAAACAATAATGGTATCGTCCGTTATAACAGAAAGAGGACTATACCATTATTTTGTAGGGGGGATTTACACGTTATTTTTTTTGCTTAATGTTTCCGATTCTAGGGGGGTGTAAAATGGCGAAACCATGTTAAGAACTGCAAAAAAGTGTATATAGGCGCTTTTTTGAGGCGTTTTCGTTAGTTTTTATCCAAATGGCAAAACACCCCTAAAACAATAATGGTATCGTCCGTTATAACAGAAAGAGGACTATACCATTATTTTGTAGGGGGGATTTACACGTTATTTTTTTTGCTTAATGTTTCCGATTCTAGGGGGGTGTAAAAATGGCGAAACCATGTTAAGAACTGCAAAAAAGTGTATATAGGCGCTTTTTTGAGGCGTTTTCGTTAGTTTTTATCCAAATGGCAAAACACCCCTAAAACAATAATGGTATCGTCCGTTATAACAGAAAGAGGACTATACCATTATTTTGTAGGGGGGATTTACACGTTATTTTTTTTGCTTAATGTTTCCGATTCTAGGGGGGTGTAAAAATGGCGAAACCATGTTAAGAACTGCAAAAAAGTGTATATAGGCGCTTTTTTGAGGCGTTTTCGTTAGTTTTTATCCAAATGGCAAAACACCCCTAAAACAATAATGGTATCGTCCGTTATAACAGAAAGAGGACTATACCATTATTTTGTAGGGGGGATTTACACGTTATTTTTTTTGCTTAATGTTTCCGATTCTAGGGGGGTGTAAAAATGGCGAAACCATGTTAAGAACTGCAAAAAAGTGTATATAGGCGCTTTTTTGAGGCGTTTTCGTTAGTTTTTATCCAAATGGCAAAACACCCCTAAAACAATAATGGTATCGTCCGTTATAACAGAAAGAGGACTATACCATTATTTTGTAGGGGGGATTTACACGTTATTTTTTTTGCTTAATGTTTCCGATTCTAGGGGGGTGTAAAAATGGCGAAACCATGTTAAGAACTGCAAAAAAGTGTATATAGGCGCTTTTTTGAGGCGTTTTCGTTAGTTTTTATCCAAATGGCAAAACACCCCTAAAACAATAATGGTATCGTCCGTTATAACAGAAAGAGGACTATACCATTATTTTGTAGGGGGGATTTACACGTTATTTTTTTTGCTTAATGTTTCCGATTCTAGGGGGGTGTAAAAATGGCGAAACCATGTTAAGAACTGCAAAAAAGTGTATATAGGCGCTTTTTTGAGGCGTTTTCGTTAGTTTTTATCCAAATGGCAAAACACCCCTAAAACAATAATGGTATCGTCCGTTATAACAGAAAGAGGACTATACCATTATTTTGTAGGGGGGATTTACACGTTATTTTTTTTGCTTAATGTTTCCGATTCTAGGGGGGTGTGAAAAATGGCGAAACCATGTTAAGAACTGCAAAAAAGTGTATATAGGCGCTTTTTTGAGGCGTTTTCGTTAGTTTTTATCCAAATGGCAAAACACCCCTAAAACAATAATGGTATCGTCCGTTATAACAGAAAGAGGACTATACCATTATTTTGTAGGGGGGATTTACACGTTATTTTTTTTGCTTAATGTTTCCGATTCTAGGGGGGTGTAAAAATGGCGAAACCATGTTAAGAACTGCAAAAAAGTGTATATAGGCGCTTTTTTGAGGCGTTTTTGTTAGTTTTTATCCAAATGGCAAAACACCCCTAAAACAATAATGGTATCGTCCGTTATAACAGAAAGAGGACTATACCATTATTTTGTAGGGGGGATTTACACGTTATTTTTTTTGCTTAATGTTTCCGATTCTAGGGGGGTGTAAAAATGGCGAAACCATGTTAAGAACTGCAAAAAAGTGTATATAGGCGCTTTTTTGAGGCGTTTTCGTTAGTTTTTATCCAAATGGCAAAACACCCCTAAAACAATAATGGTATCGTCCGTTATAACAGAAAGAGGACTATACCATTATTTTGTAGGGGGGATTTACACGTTATTTTTTTTGCTTAATGTTTCCGATTCTAGGGGGGTGTAAAAATGGCGAAACCATGTTAAGAACTGCAAAAAAGTGTATATAGGCGCTTTTTTGAGGCGTTTTCGTTAGTTTTTATCCAAATGGCAAAACACCCCTAAAACAATAATGGTATCGTCCGTTATAACAGAAAGAGGACTATACCATTATTTTGTAGGGGGGATTTACACGTTATTTTTTTTGCTTAATGTTTCCGATTCTAGGGGGGTGTAAAAATGGCGAAACCATGTTAAGAACTGCAAAAAAGTGTATATAGGCGCTTTTTTGAGGCGTTTTCGTTAGTTTTTATCCAAATGGCAAAACACCCCTAAAACAATAATGGTATCGTCCGTTATAACAGAAAGAGGACTATACCATTATTTTGTAGGGGGGATTTACACGTTATTTTTTTTGCTTAATGTTTCCGATTCTAGGGGGGTGTAAAAATGGCGAAACCATGTTAAGAACTGCAAAAAAGTGTATATAGGCGCTTTTTTGAGGCGTTTTCGTTAGTTTTTATCCAAATGGCAAAACACCCCTAAAACAATAATGGTATCGTCCGTTATAACAGAAAGAGGACTATACCATTATTTTGTAGGGGGGATTTACACGTTATTTTTTTTGCTTAATGTTTCCGATTCTAGGGGGGTGTAAAAATGGCGAAACCATGTTAAGAACTGCAAAAAAGTGTATATAGGCGCTTTTTTGAGGCGTTTTCGTTAGTTTTTATCCAAATGGCAAAACACCCCTAAAACAATAATGGTATCGTCCGTTATAACAGAAAGAGGACTATACCATTATTTTGTAGGGGGGATTTACACGTTATTTTTTTTGCTTAATGTTTCCGATTCTAGGGGGGTGTAAAAATGGCGAAACCATGTTAAGAACTGCAAAAAAGTGTATATAGGCGCTTTTTTGAGGCGTTTTTGTTAGTTTTTATCCAAATGGCAAAACACCCCTAAAACAATAATGGTATCGTCCGTTATAACAGAAAGAGGACTATACCATTATTTTGTAGGGGGGATTTACACGTTATTTTTTTTGCTTAATGTTTCCGATTCTAGGGGGGTGTAAAAATGGCGAAACCATGTTAAGAACTGCAAAAAAGTGTATATAGGCGCTTTTTTGAGGCGTTTTCGTTAGTTTTTATCCAAATGGCAAAACACCCCTAAAACAATAATGGTATCGTCCGTTATAACAGAAAGAGGACTATACCATTATTTTGTAGGGGGGATTTACACGTTATTTTTTTTGCTTAATGTTTCCGATTCTAGGGGGGTGTAAAATGGCGAAACCATGTTAAGAACTGCAAAAAAGTGTATATAGGCGCTTTTTTGAGGCGTTTTCGTTAGTTTTTATCCAAATGGCAAAACACCCCTAAAACAATAATGGTATCGTCCGTTATAACAGAAAGAGGACTATACCATTATTTTGTAGGGGGGATTTACACGTTATTTTTTTTGCTTAATGTTTCCGATTCTAGGGGGGTGTAAAAATGGCGAAACCATGTTAAGAACTGCAAAAAAGTGTATATAGGCGCTTTTTTGAGGCGTTTTCGTTAGTTTTTATCCAAATGGCAAAACACCCCTAAAACAATAATGGTATCGTCCGTTATAACAGAAAGAGGACTATACCATTATTTTGTAGGGGGGATTTACACGTTATTTTTTTTGCTTAATGTTTCCGATTCTAGGGGGGTGTAAAAATGGCGAAACCATGTTAAGAACTGCAAAAAAGTGTATATAGGCGCTTTTTTGAGGCGTTTTCGTTAGTTTTTATCCAAATGGCAAAACACCCCTAAAACAATAATGGTATCGTCCGTTATAACAGAAAGAGGACTATACCATTATTTTGTAGGGGGGATTTACACGTTATTTTTTTTGCTTAATGTTTCCGATTCTAGGGGGGTGTAAAAATGGCGAAACCATGTTAAGAACTGCAAAAAAGTGTATATAGGCGCTTTTTTGAGGCGTTTTCGTTAGTTTTTATCCAAATGGCAAAACACCCCTAAAACAATAATGGTATCGTCCGTTATAACAGAAAGAGGACTATACCATTATTTTGTAGGGGGGATTTACACGTTATTTTTTTTGCTTAATGTTTCCGATTCTAGGGGGGTGTAAAAATGGCGAAACCATGTTAAGAACTGCAAAAAAGTGTATATAGGCGCTTTTTTGAGGCGTTTTCGTTAGTTTTTATCCAAATGGCAAAACACCCCTAAAACAATAATGGTATCGTCCGTTATAACAGAAAGAGGACTATACCATTATTTTGTAGGGGGGATTTACACGTTATTTTTTTTGCTTAATGTTTCCGATTCTAGGGGGGTGTAAAAATGGCGAAACCATGTTAAGAACTGCAAAAAAGTGTATATAGGCGCTTTTTTGAGGCGTTTTCGTTAGTTTTTATCCAAATGGCAAAACACCCCTAAAACAATAATGGTATCGTCCGTTATAACAGAAAGAGGACTATACCATTATTTTGTAGGGGGGATTTACACGTTATTTTTTTTGCTTAATGTTTCCGATTCTAGGGGGGTGTGAAAATGGCGAAACCATGTTAAGAACTGCAAAAAAGTGTATATAGGCGCTTTTTTGAGGCGTTTTCGTTAGTTTTTATCCAAATGGCAAAACACCCCTAAAACAATAATGGTATCGTCCGTTATAACAGAAAGAGGACTATACCATTATTTTGTAGGGGGGATTTACACGTTATTTTTTTTGCTTAATGTTTCCGATTCTAGGGGGGTGTAAAA
The DNA here is from genome assembly GCF_000002235.5 of Strongylocentrotus purpuratus. Taxonomy (NCBI): domain Eukaryota; kingdom Metazoa; phylum Echinodermata; class Echinoidea; order Camarodonta; family Strongylocentrotidae; genus Strongylocentrotus; species Strongylocentrotus purpuratus. Next base: position 999,129 of record NW_022145553.1, read on the forward strand.
ATGGCGAAACCATGTTAAGAACTGCAAAAAAGTGTATATAGGCGCTTTTTTGAGGCGTTTTCGTTAGTTTTTATCCAAATGGCAAAACACCCCTAAAACAATAATGGTATCGTCCGTTATAACAGAAAGAGGACTATACCATTATTTTGTAGGGGGGATTTACACGTTATTTTTTTTGCTTAATGTTTCCGATTCTAGGGGGGTGTGAAAATGGCGAAACCATGTTAAGAACTGCAAAAAAGTGTATATAGGCGCTTTTTTGAGGCGTTTTCGTTAGTTTTTATCCAAATGGCAAAACACCCCTAAAACAATAATGGTATCGTCCGTTATAACAGAAAGAGGACTATACCATTATTTTGTAGGGGGGATTTACACGTTATTTTTTTTGCTTAATGTTTCCGATTCTAGGGGGGTGTAAAAATGGCGAAACCATGTTAAGAACTGCAAAAAAGTGTATATAGGCGCTTTTTTGAGGCGTTTTCGTTAGTTTTTATCCAAATGGCAAAACACCCCTAAAACAATAATGGTATCGTCCGTTATAACAGAAAGAGGACTATACCATTATTTTGTAGGGGGGATTTACACGTTATTTTTTTTGCTTAATGTTTCCGATTCTAGGGGGGTGTAAAAATGGCGAAACCATGTTAAGAACTGCAAAAAAGTGTATATAGGCGCTTTTTTGAGGCGTTTTCGTTAGTTTTTATCCAAATGGCAAAACACCCCTAAAACAATAATGGTATCGTCCGTTATAACAGAAAGAGGACTATACCATTATTTTGTAGGGGGGATTTACACGTTATTTTTTTTGCTTAATGTTTCCGATTCTAGGGGGGTGTAAAAATGGCGAAACCATGTTAAGAACTGCAAAAAAGTGTATATAGGCGCTTTTTTGAGGCGTTTTCGTTAGTTTTTATCCAAATGGCAAAACACCCCTAAAACAATAATGGTATCGTCCGTTATAACAGAAAGAGGACTATACCATTATTTTGTAGGGGGGATTTACACGTTATTTTTTTTGCTTAATGTTTCCGATTCTAGGGGGGTGTAAAAATGGCGAAACCATGTTAAGAACTGCAAAAAAGTGTATATAGGCGCTTTTTTGAGGCGTTTTCGTTAGTTTTTATCCAAATGGCAAAACACCCCTAAAACAATAATGGTATCGTCCGTTATAACAGAAAGAGGACTATACCATTATTTTGTAGGGGGGATTTACACGTTATTTTTTTTGCTTAATGTTTCCGATTCTAGGGGGGTGTAAAAATGGCGAAACCATGTTAAGAACTGCAAAAAAGTGTATATAGGCGCTTTTTTGAGGCGTTTTCGTTAGTTTTTATCCAAATGGCAAAACACCCCTAAAACAATAATGGTATCGTCCGTTATAACAGAAAGAGGACTATACCATTATTTTGTAGGGGGGATTTACACGTTATTTTTTTTGCTTAATGTTTCCGATTCTAGGGGGGTGTAAAAATGGCGAAACCATGTTAAGAACTGCAAAAAAGTGTATATAGGCGCTTTTTTGAGGCGTTTTCGTTAGTTTTTATCCAAATGGCAAAACACCCCTAAAACAATAATGGTATCGTCCGTTATAACAGAAAGAGGACTATACCATTATTTTGTAGGGGGGATTTACACGTTATTTTTTTTGCTTAATGTTTCCGATTCTAGGGGGGTGTAAAAATGGCGAAACCATGTTAAGAACTGCAAAAAAGTGTATATAGGCGCTTTTTTGAGGCGTTTTCGTTAGTTTTTATCCAAATGGCAAAACACCCCTAAAACAATAATGGTATCGTCCGTTATAACAGAAAGAGGACTATACCATTATTTTGTAGGGGGGATTTACACGTTATTTTTTTTGCTTAATGTTTCCGATTCTAGGGGGGTGTAAAAATGGCGAAACCATGTTAAGAACTGCAAAAAAGTGTATATAGGCGCTTTTTTGAGGCGTTTTCGTTAGTTTTTATCCAAATGGCAAAACACCCCTAAAACAATAATGGTATCGTCCGTTATAACAGAAAGAGGACTATACCATTATTTTGTAGGGGGGATTTACACGTTATTTTTTTTGCTTAATGTTTCCGATTCTAGGGGGGTGTAAAAATGGCGAAACCATGTTAAGAACTGCAAAAAAGTGTATATAGGCGCTTTTTTGAGGCGTTTTCGTTAGTTTTTATCCAAATGGCAAAACACCCCTAAAACAATAATGGTATCGTCCGTTATAACAGAAAGAGGACTATACCATTATTTTGTAGGGGGGATTTACACGTTATTTTTTTTGCTTAATGTTTCCGATTCTAGGGGGGTGTGAAAATGGCGAAACCATGTTAAGAACTGCAAAAAAGTGTATATAGGCGCTTTTTTGAGGCGTTTTCGTTAGTTTTTATCCAAATGGCAAAACACCCCTAAAACAATAATGGTATCGTCCGTTATAACAGAAAGAGGACTATACCATTATTTTGTAGGGGGGATTTACACGTTATTTTTTTTGCTTAATGTTTCCGATTCTAGGGGGGTGTAAAAATGGCGAAACCATGTTAAGAACTGCAAAAAAGTGTATATAGGCGCTTTTTTGAGGCGTTTTCGTTAGTTTTTATCCAAATGGCAAAACACCCCTAAAACAATAATGGTATCGTCCGTTATAACAGAAAGAGGACTATACCATTATTTTGTAGGGGGGATTTACACGTTATTTTTTTTGCTTAATGTTTCCGATTCTAGGGGGGTGTAAAAATGGCGAAACCATGTTAAGAACTGCAAAAAAGTGTATATAGGCGCTTTTTTGAGGCGTTTTCGTTAGTTTTTATCCAAATGGCAAAACACCCCTAAAACAATAATGGTATCGTCCGTTATAACAGAAAGAGGACTATACCATTATTTTGTAGGGGGGATTTACACGTTATTTTTTTTTGCTTAATGTTTCCGATTCTAGGGGGGTGTGAAAATGGCGAAACCATGTTAAGAACTGCAAAAAAGTGTATATAGGCGCTTTTTTGAGGCGTTTTCGTTAGTTTTTATCCAAATGGCAAAACACCCCTAAAACAATAATGGTATCGTCCGTTATAACAGAAAGAGGACTATACCATTATTTTGTAGGGGGGATTTACACGTTATTTTTTTTGCTTAATGTTTCCGATTCTAGGGGGGTGTAAAAATGGCGAAACCATGTTAAGAACTGCAAAAAAGTGTATATAGGCGCTTTTTTGAGGCGTTTTCGTTAGTTTTTATCCAAATGGCAAAACACCCCTAAAACAATAATGGTATCGTCCGTTATAACAGAAAGAGGACTATACCATTATTTTGTAGGGGGGATTTACACGTTATTTTTTTTGCTTAATGTTTCCGATTCTAGGGGGGTGTAAAATGGCGAAACCATGTTAAGAACTGCAAAAAAGTGTATATAGGCGCTTTTTTGAGGCGTTTTCGTTAGTTTTTATCCAAATGGCAAAACACCCCTAAAACAAAGAGGACTATACCATTATTTTGTAGGGGGGATTTACACGTTATTTTTTTTGCTTAATGTTTCCGATTCTAGGGGGGTGTAAAAATGGCGAAACCATGTTAAGAACTGCAAAAAAGTGTATATAGGCGCTTTTTTGAGGCGTTTTCGTTAGTTTTTATCCAAATGGCAAAACACCCCTAAAACAATAATGGTATCGTCCGTTATAACAGAAAGAGGACTATACCATTATTTTGTAGGGGGGATTTACACGTTATTTTTTTTGCTTAATGTTTCCGATTCTAGGGGGGTGTAAAAATGGCGAAACCATGTTAAGAACTGCAAAAAAGTGTATATAGGCGCTTTTTTGAGGCGTTTTCGTTAGTTTTTATCCAAATGGCAAAACACCCCTAAAACAATAATGGTATCGTCCGTTATAACAGAAAGAGGACTATACCATTATTTTGTAGGGGGGATTTACACGTTATTTTTTTTGCTTAATGTTTCCGATTCTAGGGGGGTGTAAAAATGGCGAAACCATGTTAAGAACTGCAAAAAAGTGTATATAGGCGCTTTTTTGAGGCGTTTTCGTTAGTTTTTATCCAAATGGCAAAACACCCCTAAAACAATAATGGTATCGTCCGTTATAACAGAAAGAGGACTATACCATTATTTTGTAGGGGGGATTTACACGTTATTTTTTTTGCTTAATGTTTCCGATTCTAGGGGGGTGTAAAAATGGCGAAACCATGTTAAGAACTGCAAAAAAGTGTATATAGGCGCTTTTTTGAGGCGTTTTCGTTAGTTTTTATCCAAATGGCAAAACACCCCTAAAACAATAATGGTATCGTCCGTTATAACAGAAAGAGGACTATACCATTATTTTGTAGGGGGGATTTACACGTTATTTTTTTTGCTTAATGTTTCCGATTCTAGGGGGGTGTAAAAATGGCGAAACCATGTTAAGAACTGCAAAAAAGTGTATATAGGCGCTTTTTTGAGGCGTTTTCGTTAGTTTTTATCCAAATGGCAAAACACCCCTAAAACAATAATGGTATCGTCCGTTATAACAGAAAGAGGACTATACCATTATTTTGTAGGGGGGATTTACACGTTATTTTTTTTGCTTAATGTTTCCGATTCTAGGGGGGTGTAAAAATGGCGAAACCATGTTAAGAACTGCAAAAAAGTGTATATAGGCGCTTTTTTGAGGCGTTTTCGTTAGTTTTTATCCAAATGGCAAAACACCCCTAAAACAATAATGGTATCGTCCGTTATAACAGAAAGAGGACTATACCATTATTTTGTAGGGGGGATTTACACGTTATTTTTTTTGCTTAATGTTTCCGATTCTAGGGGGGTGTAAAAATGGCGAAACCATGTTAAGAACTGCAAAAAAGTGTATATAGGCGCTTTTTTGAGGCGTTTTCGTTAGTTTTTATCCAAATGGCAAAACACCCCTAAAACAATAATGGTATCGTCCGTTATAACAGAAAGAGGACTATACCATTATTTTGTAGGGGGGATTTACACGTTATTTTTTTTGCTTAATGTTTCCGATTCTAGGGGGGTGTAAAAATGGCGAAACCATGTTAAGAACTGCAAAAAAGTGTATATAGGCGCTTTTTTGAGGCGTTTTCGTTAGTTTTTATCCAAATGGCAAAACACCCCTAAAACAATAATGGTATCGTCCGTTATAACAGAAAGAGGACTATACCATTATTTTGTAGGGGGGATTTACACGTTATTTTTTTTGCTTAATGTTTCCGATTCTAGGGGGGTGTAAAAATGGCGAAACCATGTTAAGAACTGCAAAAAAGTGTATATAGGCGCTTTTTTGAGGCGTTTTCGTTAGTTTTTATCCAAATGGCAAAACACCCCTAAAACAATAATGGTATCGTCCGTTATAACAGAAAGAGGACTATACCATTATTTTGTAGGGGGGATTTACACGTTATTTTTTTTGCTTAATGTTTCCGATTCTAGGGGGGTGTAAAAATGGCGAAACCATGTTAAGAACTGCAAAAAAGTGTATATAGGCGCTTTTTTGAGGCGTTTTCGTTAGTTTTTATCCAAATGGCAAAACACCCCTAAAACAATAATGGTATCGTCCGTTATAACAGAAAGAGGACTATACCATTATTTTGTAGGGGGGATTTACACGTTATTTTTTTTGCTTAATGTTTCCGATTCTAGGGGGGTGTAAAAATGGCGAAACCATGTTAAGAACTGCAAAAAAGTGTATATAGGCGCTTTTTTGAGGCGTTTTCGTTAGTTTTTATCCAAATGGCAAAACACCCCTAAAACAATAATGGTATCGTCCGTTATAACAGAAAGAGGACTATACCATTATTTTGTAGGGGGGATTTACACGTTATTTTTTTTGCTTAATGTTTCCGATTCTAGGGGGGTGTAAAAATGGCGAAACCATGTTAAGAACTGCAAAAAAGTGTATATAGGCGCTTTTTTGAGGCGTTTTCGTTAGTTTTTATCCAAATGGCAAAACACCCCTAAAACAATAATGGTATCGTCCGTTATAACAGAAAGAGGACTATACCATTATTTTGTAGGGGGGATTTACACGTTATTTTTTTTGCTTAATGTTTCCGATTCTAGGGGGGTGTAAAAATGGCGAAACCATGTTAAGAACTGCAAAAAAGTGTATATAGGCGCTTTTTTGAGGCGTTTTCGTTAGTTTTTATCCAAATGGCAAAACACCCCTAAAACAATAATGGTATCGTCCGTTATAACAGAAAGAGGACTATACCATTATTTTGTAGGGGGGATTTACACGTTATTTTTTTTGCTTAATGTTTCCGATTCTAGGGGGGTGTAAAAATGGCGAAACCATGTTAAGAACTGCAAAAAAGTGTATATAGGCGCTTTTTTGAGGCGTTTTCGTTAGTTTTTATCCAAATGGCAAAACACCCCTAAAACAATAATGGTATCGTCCGTTATAACAGAAAGAGGACTATACCATTATTTTGTAGGGGGGATTTACACGTTATTTTTTTTGCTTAATGTTTCCGATTCTAGGGGGGTGTAAAAATGGCGAAACCATGTTAAGAACTGCAAAAAAGTGTATATAGGCGCTTTTTTGAGGCGTTTTCGTTAGTTTTTATCCAAATGGCAAAACACCCCTAAAACAATAATGGTATCGTCCGTTATAACAGAAAGAGGACTATACCATTATTTTGTAGGGGGGATTTACACGTTATTTTTTTTGCTTAATGTTTCCGATTCTAGGGGGGTGTAAAAATGGCGAAACCATGTTAAGAACTGCAAAAAAGTGTATATAGGCGCTTTTTTGAGGCGTTTTCGTTAGTTTTTATCCAAATGGCAAAACACCCCTAAAACAATAATGGTATCGTCCGTTATAACAGAAAGAGGACTATACCATTATTTTGTAGGGGGGATTTACACGTTATTTTTTTTGCTTAATGTTTCCGATTCTAGGGGGGTGTAAAAATGGCGAAACCATGTTAAGAACTGCAAAAAAGTGTATATAGGCGCTTTTTTGAGGCGTTTTCGTTAGTTTTTATCCAAATGGCAAAACACCCCTAAAACAATAATGGTATCGTCCGTTATAACAGAAAGAGGACTATACCATTATTTTGTAGGGGGGATTTACACGTTATTTTTTTTGCTTAATGTTTCCGATTCTAGGGGGGTGTGAAAATGGCGAAACCATGTTAAGAACTGCAAAAAAGTGTATATAGGCGCTTTTTTGAGGCGTTTTCGTTAGTTTTTATCCAAATGGCAAAACACCCCTAAAACAATAATGGTATCGTCCGTTATAACAGAAAGAGGACTATACCATTATTTTGTAGGGGGGATTTACACGTTATTTTTTTTGCTTAATGTTTCCGATTCTAGGGGGGTGTAAAAATGGCGAAACCATGTTAAGAACTGCAAAAAAGTGTATATAGGCGCTTTTTTGAGGCGTTTTCGTTAGTTTTTATCCAAATGGCAAAACACCCCTAAAACAATAATGGTATCGTCCGTTATAACAGAAAGAGGACTATACCATTATTTTGTAGGGGGGATTTACACGTTATTTTTTTTGCTTAATGTTTCCGATTCTAGGGGGGTGTAAAAATGGCGAAACCATGTTAAGAACTGCAAAAAAGTGTATATAGGCGCTTTTTTGAGGCGTTTTCGTTAGTTTTTATCCAAATGGCAAAACACACCCCTAAAACAAAGAGGACTATACCATTATTTTGTAGGGGGGATTTACACGTTATTTTTTTTGCTTAATGTTTCCGATTCTAGGGGGGTGTAAAAATGGCGAAACCATGTTAAGAACTGCAAAAAAGTGTATATAGGCGCTTTTTTGAGGCGTTTTCGTTAGTTTTTATCCAAATGGCAAAACACCCCTAAAACAATAATGGTATCGTCCGTTATAACAGAAAGAGGACTATACCATTATTTTGTAGGGGGGATTTACACGTTATTTTTTTTGCTTAATGTTTCCGATTCTAGGGGGGTGTAAAAATGGCGAAACCATGTTAAGAACTGCAAAAAAGTGTATATAGGCGCTTTTTTGAGGCGTTTTCGTTAGTTTTTATCCAAATGGCAAAACACCCCTAAAACAATAATGGTATCGTCCGTTATAACAGAAAGAGGACTATACCATTATTTTGTAGGGGGGATTTACACGTTATTTTTTTTGCTTAATGTTTCCGATTCTAGGGGGGTGTAAAAATGGCGAAACCATGTTAAGAACTGCAAAAAAGTGTATATAGGCGCTTTTTTGAGGCGTTTTCGTTAGTTTTTATCCAAATGGCAAAACACCCCTAAAACAATAATGGTATCGTCCGTTATAACAGAAAGAGGACTATACCATTATTTTGTAGGGGGGATTTACACGTTATTTTTTTTGCTTAATGTTTCCGATTCTAGGGGGGTGTAAAAATGGCGAAACCATGTTAAGAACTGCAAAAAAGTGTATATAGGCGCTTTTTTGAGGCGTTTTCGTTAGTTTTTATCCAAATGGCAAAACACCCCTAAAACAATAATGGTATCGTCCGTTATAACAGAAAGAGGACTATACCATTATTTTGTAGGGGGGATTTACACGTTATTTTTTTTGCTTAATGTTTCCGATTCTAGGGGGGTGTAAAAATGGCGAAACCATGTTAAGAACTGCAAAAAAGTGTATATAGGCGCTTTTTTGAGGCGTTTTCGTTAGTTTTTATCCAAATGGCAAAACACCCCTAAAACAATAATGGTATCGTCCGTTATAACAGAAAGAGGACTATACCATTATTTTGTAGGGGGGATTTACACGTTATTTTTTTTGCTTAATGTTTCCGATTCTAGGGGGGTGTAAAAATGGCGAAACCATGTTAAGAACTGCAAAAAAGTGTATATAGGCGCTTTTTTGAGGCGTTTTCGTTAGTTTTTATCCAAATGGCAAAACACCCCTAAAACAATAATGGTATCGTCCGTTATAACAGAAAGAGGACTATACCATTATTTTGTAGGGGGGATTTACACGTTATTTTTTTTGCTTAATGTTTCCGATTCTAGGGGGGTGTAAAAATGGCGAAACCATGTTAAGAACTGCAAAAAAGTGTATATAGGCGCTTTTTTGAGGCGTTTTCGTTAGTTTTTATCCAAATGGCAAAACACCCCTAAAACAATAATGGTATCGTCCGTTATAACAGAAAGAGGACTATACCATTATTTTGTAGGGGGGATTTACACGTTATTTTTTTTGCTTAATGTTTCCGATTCTAGGGGGGTGTAAAAATGGCGAAACCATGTTAAGAACTGCAAAAAAGTGTATATAGGCGCTTTTTTGAGGCGTTTTCGTTAGTTTTTATCCAAATGGCAAAACACCCCTAAAACAATAATGGTATCGTCCGTTATAACAGAAAGAGGACTATACCATTATTTTGTAGGGGGGATTTACACGTTATTTTTTTTGCTTAATGTTTCCGATTCTAGGGGGGTGTAAAAATGGCGAAACCATGTTAAGAACTGCAAAAAAGTGTATATAGGCGCTTTTTTGAGGCGTTTTCGTTAGTTTTTATCCAAATGGCAAAACACCCCTAAAACAATAATGGTATCGTCCGTTATAACAGAAAGAGGACTATACCATTATTTTGTAGGGGGGATTTACACGTTATTTTTTTTGCTTAATGTTTCCGATTCTAGGGGGGTGTAAAAATGGCGAAACCATGTTAAGAACTGCAAAAAAGTGTATATAGGCGCTTTTTTGAGGCGTTTTCGTTAGTTTTTATCCAAATGGCAAAACACCCCTAAAACAATAATGGTATCGTCCGTTATAACAGAAAGAGGACTATACCATTATTTTGTAGGGGGGATTTACACGTTATTTTTTTTGCTTAATGTTTCCGATTCTAGGGGGGTGTAAAAATGGCGAAACCATGTTAAGAACTGCAAAAAAGTGTATATAGGCGCTTTTTTGAGGCGTTTTCGTTAGTTTTTATCCAAATGGCAAAACACCCCTAAAACAATAATGGTATCGTCCGTTATAACAGAAAGAGGACTATACCATTATTTTGTAGGGGGGATTTACACGTTATTTTTTTTGCTTAATGTTTCCGATTCTAGGGGGGTGTAAAAATGGCGAAACCATGTTAAGAACTGCAAAAAAGTGTATATAGGCGCTTTTTTGAGGCGTTTTCGTTAGTTTTTATCCAAATGGCAAAACACCCCTAAAACAATAATGGTATCGTCCGTTATAACAGAAAGAGGACTATACCATTATTTTGTAGGGGGGATTTACACGTTATTTTTTTTTGCTTAATGTTTCCGATTCTAGGGGGGTGTAAAAATGGCGAAACCATGTTAAGAACTGCAAAAAAGTGTATATAGGCGCTTTTTTGAGGCGTTTTCGTTAGTTTTTATCCAAATGGCAAAACACCCCTAAAACAATAATGGTATCGTCCGTTATAACAGAAAGAGGACTATACCATTATTTTGTAGGGGGGATTTACACGTTATTTTTTTTGCTTAATGTTTCCGATTCTAGGGGGGTGTAAAAATGGCGAAACCATGTTAAGAACTGCAAAAAAGTGTATATAGGCGCTTTTTTGAGGCGTTTTCGTTAGTTTTTATCCAAATGGCAAAACACCCCTAAAACAATAATGGTATCGTCCGTTATAACAGAAAGAGGACTATACCATTATTTTGTAGGGGGGATTTACACGTTATTTTTTTTGCTTAATGTTTCCGATTCTAGGGGGGTGTAAAAATGGCGAAACCATGTTAAGAACTGCAAAAAAGTGTATATAGGCGCTTTTTTGAGGCGTTTTCGTTAGTTTTTATCCAAATGGCAAAACACCCCTAAAACAATAATGGTATCGTCCGTTATAACAGAAAGAGGACTATACCATTATTTTGTAGGGGGGATTTACACGTTATTTTTTTTTGCTTAATGTTTCCGATTCTAGGGGGGTGTAAAAATGGCGAAACCATGTTAAGAACTGCAAAAAAGTGTATATAGGCGCTTTTTTGAGGCGTTTTCGTTAGTTTTTATCCAAATGGCAAAACACCCCTAAAACAATAATGGTATCGTCCGTTATAACAGAAAGAGGACTATACCATTATTTTGTAGGGGGGATTTACACGTTATTTTTTTTGCTTAATGTTTCCGATTCTAGGGGGGTGTAAAAATGGCGAAACCATGTTAAGAACTGCAAAAAAGTGTATATAGGCGCTTTTTTGAGGCGTTTTCGTTAGTTTTTATCCAAATGGCAAAACACCCCTAAAACAATAATGGTATCGTCCGTTATAACAGAAAGAGGACTATACCATTATTTTGTAGGGGGGATTTACACGTTATTTTTTTTGCTTAATGTTTCCGATTCTAGGGGGGTGTAAAAATGGCGAAACCATGTTAAGAACTGCAAAAAAGTGTATATAGGCGCTTTTTTGAGGCGTTTTCGTTAGTTTTTATCCAAATGGCAAAACACCCCTAAAACAATAATGGTATCGTCCGTTATAACAGAAAGAGGACTATACCATTATTTTGTAGGGGGGATTTACACGTTATTTTTTTTGCTTAATGTTTCCGATTCTAGGGGGGTGTAAAAATGGCGAAACCATGTTAAGAACTGCAAAAAAGTGTATATAGGCGCTTTTTTGAGGCGTTTTCGTTAGTTTTTATCCAAATGGCAAAACACCCTAAAACAATAATGGTATCGTCCGTTATAACAGAAAGAGGACTATACCATTATTTTGTAGGGGGGATTTACACGTTATTTTTTTTGCTTAATGTTTCCGATTCTAGGGGGGTGTAAAAATGGCGAAACCATGTTAAGAACTGCAAAAAAGTGTATATAGGCGCTTTTTTGAGGCGTTTTCGTTAGTTTTTATCCAAATGGCAAAACACCCCTAAAACAATAATGGTATCGTCCGTTATAACAGAAAGAGGACTATACCATTATTTTGTAGGGGGGATTTACACGTTATTTTTTTTGCTTAATGTTTCCGATTCTAGGGGGGTGTAAAAATGGCGAAACCATGTTAAGAACTGCAAAAAAGTGTATATAGGCGCTTTTTTGAGGCGTTTTCGTTAGTTTTTATCCAAATGGCAAAACACCCCTAAAACAATAATGGTATCGTCCGTTATAACAGAAAGAGGACTATACCATTATTTTGTAGGGGGGATTTACACGTTATTTTTTTTTGCTTAATGTTTCCGATTCTAGGGGGGTGTAAAAATGGCGAAACCATGTTAAGAACTGCAAAAAAGTGTATATAGGCGCTTTTTTGAGGCGTTTTCGTTAGTTTTTATCCAAATGGCAAAACACCCCTAAAACAATAATGGTATCGTCCGTTATAACAGAAAGAGGACTATACCATTATTTTGTAGGGGGGATTTACACGTTATTTTTTTTGCTTAATGTTTCCGATTCTAGGGGGGTGTAAAAATGGCGAAACCATGTTAAGAACTGCAAAAAAGTGTATATAGGCGCTTTTTTGAGGCGTTTTCGTTAGTTTTTATCCAAATGGCAAAACACCCCTAAAACAAAAGAGGACTATACCATTATTTTGTAGGGGGGATTTACACGTTATTTTTTTTGCTTAATGTTTCCGATTCTAGGGGGGTGTAAAAATGGCGAAACCATGTTAAGAACTGCAAAAAAGTGTATATAGGCGCTTTTTTGAGGCGTTTTCGTTAGTTTTTATCCAAATGGCAAAACACCCCTAAAACAATAATGGTATCGTCCGTTATAACAGAAAGAGGACTATACCATTATTTTGTAGGGGGGATTTACACGTTATTTTTTTTGCTTAATGTTTCCGATTCTAGGGGGGTGTAAAAATGGCGAAACCATGTTAAGAACTGCAAAAAAGTGTATATAGGCGCTTTTTTGAGGCGTTTTCGTTAGTTTTTATCCAAATGGCAAAACACCCCTAAAACAATAATGGTATCGTCCGTTATAACAGAAAGAGGACTATACCATTATTTTGTAGGGGGGATTTACACGTTATTTTTTTTGCTTAATGTTTCCGATTCTAGGGGGGTGTAAAAATGGCGAAACCATGTTAAGAACTGCAAAAAAGTGTATATAGGCGCTTTTTTGAGGCGTTTTCGTTAGTTTTTATCCAAATGGCAAAACACCCCTAAAACAATAATGGTATCGTCCGTTATAACAGAAAGAGGACTATACCATTATTTTGTAGGGGGGATTTACACGTTATTTTTTTTGCTTAATGTTTCCGATTCTAGGGGGGTGTAAAAATGGCGAAACCATGTTAAGAACTGCAAAAAAGTGTATATAGGCGCTTTTTTGAGGCGTTTTCGTTAGTTTTTATCCAAATGGCAAAACACCCCTAAAACAATAATGGTATCGTCCGTTATAACAGAAAGAGGACTATACCATTATTTTGTAGGGGGGATTTACACGTTATTTTTTTTGCTTAATGTTTCCGATTCTAGGGGGGTGTAAAAATGGCGAAACCATGTTAAGAACTGCAAAAAAGTGTATATAGGCGCTTTTTTGAGGCGTTTTCGTTAGTTTTTATCCAAATGGCAAAACACCCCTAAAACAATAATGGTATCGTCCGTTATAACAGAAAGAGGACTATACCATTATTTTGTAGGGGGGATTTACACGTTATTTTTTTTGCTTAATGTTTCCGATTCTAGGGGGGTGTAAAAATGGCGAAACCATGTTAAGAACTGCAAAAAAGTGTATATAGGCGCTTTTTTGAGGCGTTTTCGTTAGTTTTTATCCAAATGGCAAAACACCCCTAAAACAATAATGGTATCGTCCGTTATAACAGAAAGAGGACTATACCATTATTTTGTAGGGGGGATTTACACGTTATTTTTTTTGCTTAATGTTTCCGATTCTAGGGGGGTGTAAAAATGGCGAAACCATGTTAAGAACTGCAAAAAAGTGTATATAGGCGCTTTTTTGAGGCGTTTTCGTTAGTTTTTATCCAAATGGCAAAACACCCCTAAAACAATAATGGTATCGTCCGTTATAACAGAAAGAGGACTATACCATTATTTTGTAGGGGGGATTTACACGTTATTTTTTTTGCTTAATGTTTCCGATTCTAGGGGGGTGTAAAAATGGCGAAACCATGTTAAGAACTGCAAAAAAGTGTATATAGGCGCTTTTTTGAGGCGTTTTCGTTAGTTTTTATCCAAATGGCAAAACACCCCTAAAACAATAATGGTATCGTCCGTTATAACAGAAAGAGGACTATACCATTATTTTGTAGGGGGGATTTACACGTTATTTTTTTTGCTTAATGTTTCCGATTCTAGGGGGGTGTAAAAATGGCGAAACCATGTTAAGAACTGCAAAAAAGTGTATATAGGCGCTTTTTTGAGGCGTTTTCGTTAGTTTTTATCCAAATGGCAAAACACCCCTAAAACAATAATGGTATCGTCCGTTATAACAGAAAGAGGACTATACCATTATTTTGTAGGGGGGATTTACACGTTATTTTTTTTTGCTTAATGTTTCCGATTCTAGGGGGGTGTAAAAATGGCGAAACCATGTTAAGAACTGCAAAAAAGTGTATATAGGCGCTTTTTTGAGGCGTTTTCGTTAGTTTTTATCCAAATGGCAAAACACCCCTAAAACAATAATGGTATCGTCCGTTATAACAGAAAGAGGACTATACCATTATTTTGTAGGGGGGATTTACACGTTATTTTTTTTGCTTAATGTTTCCGATTCTAGGGGGGTGTAAAAATGGCGAAACCATGTTAAGAACTGCAAAAAAGTGTATATAGGCGCTTTTTTGAGGCGTTTTCGTTAGTTTTTATCCAAATGGCAAAACACCCCTAAAACAATAATGGTATCGTCCGTTATAACAGAAAGAGGACTATACCATTATTTTGTAGGGGGGATTTACACGTTATTTTTTTTGCTTAATGTTTCCGATTCTAGGGGGGTGTAAAAATGGCGAAACCATGTTAAGAACTGCAAAAAAGTGTATATAGGCGCTTTTTTGAGGCGTTTTCGTTAGTTTTTATCCAAATGGCAAAACACCCCTAAAACAATAATGGTATCGTCCGTTATAACAGAAAGAGGACTATACCATTATTTTGTAGGGGGGATTTACACGTTATTTTTTTTGCTTAATGTTTCCGATTCTAGGGGGGTGTAAAAATGGCGAAACCATGTTAAGAACTGCAAAAAAGTGTATATAGGCGCTTTTTTGAGGCGTTTTCGTTAGTTTTTATCCAAATGGCAAAACACCCCTAAAACAATAATGGTATCGTCCGTTATAACAGAAAGAGGACTATACCATTATTTTGTAGGGGGGATTTACACGTTATTTTTTTTGCTTAATGTTTCCGATTCTAGGGGGGTGTAAAAATGGCGAAACCATGTTAAGAACTGCAAAAAAGTGTATATAGGCGCTTTTTTGAGGCGTTTTCGTTAGTTTTTATCCAAATGGCAAAACACCCCTAAAACAATAATGGTATCGTCCGTTATAACAGAAAGAGGACTATACCATTATTTTGTAGGGGGGATTTACACGTTATTTTTTTTGCTTAATGTTTCCGATTCTAGGGGGGTGTAAAAATGGCGAAACCATGTTAAGAACTGCAAAAAAGTGTATATAGGCGCTTTTTTGAGGCGTTTTCGTTAGTTTTTATCCAAATGGCAAAACACCCCTAAAACAATAATGGTATCGTCCGTTATAACAGAAAGAGGACTATACCATTATTTTGTAGGGGGGATTTACACGTTATTTTTTTTGCTTAATGTTTCCGATTCTAGGGGGGTGTAAAAATGGCGAAACCATGTTAAGAACTGCAAAAAAGTGTATATAGGCGCTTTTTTGAGGCGTTTTCGTTAGTTTTTATCCAAATGGCAAAACACCCCTAAAACAATAATGGTATCGTCCGTTATAACAGAAAGAGGACTATACCATTATTTTGTAGGGGGGATTTAACGTTATTTTTTTTGCTTAATGTTTCCGATTCTAGGGGGGTGAAAATGGCGAAACCATGTTAAGAACTGCAAAAAAAGTGTATATAGGCGCTTTTTTGAGGCGTTTTCGTTAGTTTTTATCCAAATGGCAAAACACCCCTAAAACAAAGAGGACTATACCATTATTTTGTAGGGGGGATTTACACGTTATTTTTTTTTGCTTAATGTTTCCGATTCTAGGGGGTGTAAAAATGGCGAAACCATGTTAAGAACTGCAAAAAGTGTATATAGGCGCTTTTTTGAGGCGTTTTCGTTAGTTTTTATCCAAATGGCAAAACACCCCTAAAACAATAATGGTATCGTCCGTTATAACAGAAAGAGGACTATACCATTATTTTGTAGGGGGGATTTACACGTTATTTTTTTTGCTTAATGTTTCCGATTCTAGGGGGGTGTAAAATGGCGAAACCATGTTAAGAACTGCAAAAAAGTGTATATAGGCGCTTTTTTGAGGCGTTTTCGTTAGTTTTTATCCAAATGGCAAAACACCCCTAAAACAATAATGGTATCGTCCGTTATAACAGAAAGAGGACTATACCATTATTTTGTAGGGGGGATTTACACGTTATTTTTTTTGCTTAATGTTTCCGATTCTAGGGGGTGTAAAAATGGCGAAACCATGTTAAGAACTGCAAAAAAGTGTATATAGGCGCTTTTTTGAGGCGTTTTCGTTAGTTTTTATCCAAATGGCAAAACACCCCTAAAACAATAATGGTATCGTCCGTTATAACAGAAAGAGGACTATACCATTATTTTGTAGGGGGATTTACACGTTATTTTTTTTGCTTAATGTTTCCGATTCTAGGGGGGTGTAAAATGGCGAAACCATGTTAAGAACTGCAAAAAAGTGTATATAGGCGCTTTTTTGAGGCGTTTTCGTTAGTTTTTATCCAAATGGCAAAACACCCCTAAAACAATAATGGTATCGTCCGTTATAACAGAAAGAGGACTATACCATTATTTTGTAGGGGGGATTTACACGTTATTTTTTTTGCTTAATGTTTCCGATTCTAGGGGGGGTAAAAATGGCGAAACCATGTTAAGACTGCAAAAAAGTGTATATAGGCGCTTTTTTGAGGCGTTTTCGTTAGTTTTTATCCAAATGGCAAAACACCCCTAAAACAATAATGGTATCGTCCGTTATAACAGAAAGAGGACTATACCATTATTTTGTAGGGGGGATTTACACGTTATTTTTTTTGCTTAATGTTTCCGATTCTAGGGGGGTGTAAAAATGGCGAAACCATGTTAAGAACTGCAAAAAAGTGTATATAGGGCGCTTTTTTGAGGCGTTTTCGTTAGTTTTTATCCAAATGGCAAACACCCCTAAAACAATAATGGTATCGTCCGTTATAACAGAAAGAGGACTATACCATTATTTTGTAGGGGGATTTACACGTTATTTTTTTTGCTTAATGTTTCCGATTCTAGGGGGGTGTAAAATGGCGAAACCATGTTAAGAACTGCAAAAAAGTGTATATAGGCGCTTTTTTGAGGCGTTTTCGTTAGTTTTTATCCAAATGGCAAAACACCCCTAAAACAATAATGGTATCGTCCGTTATAACAGAAAGAGGACTATACCATTATTTTGTAGGGGGGATTTACACGTTATTTTTTTTGCTTAATGTTTCCGATTCTAGGGGGGTGTAAAAATGGCGAAACCATGTTAAGAACTGCAAAAAAGTGTATATAGGCGCTTTTTTGAGGCGTTTTCGTTAGTTTTTATCCAAATGGCAAAACACCCCTAAACAATAATGGTATCGTCCGTTATAACAGAAAGAGGACTATACCATTATTTTGTAGGGGGGATTTACACGTTATTTTTTTTGCTTAATGTTTCCGATTCTAGGGGGTGTAAAAATGGCGAAACCATGTTAAGAACTGCAAAAAAGTGTATATAGGCGCTTTTTTGAGGCGTTTTCGTTAGTTTTTATCCAAATGGCAAAACACCCCTAAAACAATAATGGTATCGTCCGTTATAACAGAAAGAGGACTATACCATTATTTTGTAGGGGGGATTTACACGTTATTTTTTTTTGCTTAATGTTTCCGATTCTAGGGGGTGTAAAATGGCGAAACCATGTTAAGAACTGCAAAAAAGTGTATATAGGCGCTTTTTTGAGGCGTTTTCGTTAGTTTTTATCCAAATGGCAAACACACCCTAAAACAATAATGGTATCGTCCGTTATAACAGAAAGAGGACTATACCATTATTTTGTAGGGGGGATTTACACGTTATTTTTTTTGCTTAATGTTTCCGATTCTAGGGGGGTGTAAAATGGCGAAACCATGTTAAGAACTGCAAAAAAGTGTATATAGGCGCTTTTTTGAGGCGTTTTCGTTAGTTTTTTATCCAAATGGCAAAACACCCCTAAAACAATAATGGTATCGTCCGTTATAACAGAAAGAGGACTATACCATTATTTTGTAGGGGGGATTTACACGTTATTTTTTTTGCTTAATGTTTCCGATTCTAGGGGGTGTAAAAATGGCGAAACCATGTTAAGAACTGCAAAAAAGTGTATATAGGCGCTTTTTTGAGGCGTTTTCGTTAGTTTTTATCCAAATGGCAAAACACCCCTAAAACAATAATGGTATCGTCCGTTATAACAGAAAGAGGACTATACCATTATTTTGTAGGGGGGATTTACACGTTATTTTTTTTGCTTAATGTTTCCGATTCTAGGGGGGTGTAAAAATGGCGAAACCATGTTAAGAACTGCAAAAAAGTGTATATAGGCGCTTTTTTGAGGCGTTTTCGTTAGTTTTTATCCAAATGGCAAAACACCCCTAAAACAATAATGGTATCGTCCGTTATAACAGAAAGAGGACTATACCATTATTTTGTAGGGGGGATTTACACGTTATTTTTTTTGCTTAATGTTTCCGATTCTAGGGGGGTGTAAAAATGGCGAAACCATGTTAAGAACTGCAAAAAAGTGTATATAGGCGCTTTTTTGAGGCGTTTTCGTTAGTTTTTATCCAAATGGCAAAACACCCCTAAAACAATAATGGTATCGTCCGTTATAACAGAAAGAGGACTATACCATTATTTTGTAGGGGGGATTTACACGTTATTTTTTTGCTTAATGTTTCCGATTCTAGGGGGGTGTAAAATGGCGAAACCATGTTAAGAACTGCAAAAAAGTGTATATAGGCGCTTTTTTGAGGCGTTTTCGTTAGTTTTTATCCAAATGGCAAAACACCCCTAAAACAATAATGGTATCGTCCGTTATAACAGAAAGAGGACTATACCATTATTTTGTAGGGGGGATTTACACGTTATTTTTTTTGCTTAATGTTTCCGATTCTAGGGGGGTGTAAAATGGCGAAACCATGTTAAGAAACTGCAAAAAGTGTATATAGGCGCTTTTTTGAGGCGTTTTCGTTAGTTTTTATCCAAATGGCAAAACACCCCTAAAACAATAATGGTATCGTCCGTCCGTTATAACAGAAAGAGGACTATACCATTATTTTGTAGGGGGGATTTACACGTTATTTTTTTTGCTTAATGTTTCCGATTCTAGGGGGGTGTAAAAATGGCGAAACCATGTTAAGAACTGCAAAAAAGTGTATATAGGCGCTTTTTTGAGGCGTTTTCGTTAGTTTTTTATCCAAATGGCAAAACACCCCTAAAACAATAATGGTATCGTCCGTTATAACAGAAAGAGGACTATACCATTATTTTGTAGGGGGGATTTACACGTTATTTTTTTTGCTTAATGTTTCCGATTCTAGGGGGGTGTAAAATGGCGAAACCATGTTAAGAACTGCAAAAAAGTGTATATAGGCGCTTTTTTGAGGCGTTTTCGTTAGTTTTTTATCCAAATGGCAAAACACCCCTAAAACAATAATGGTATCGTCCGTTATAACAGAAAGAGGACTATACCATTATTTTGTAGGGGGGATTTACACGTTATTTTTTTTGCTTATGTTTCCGATTCTAGGGGGGTGTAAAAATGCGCGAAACCATGTTAAGAACTGCAAAAAAGTGTATATAGGCGCTTTTTTGAGGCGTTTTCGTTAGTTTTTATCCAAATGGCAAAACACCCCTAAAACAATAATGGTATCGTCCGTTATAACAGAAAGAGGACTATACCATTATTTTGTAGGGGGGATTTACACGTTATTTTTTTTGCTTAATGTTTCCGATTCTAGGGGGGTGTAAAAATGGCGAAACCATGTTAAGAACTGCAAAAAGTATATAGGCGCTTTTTTGAGGCGTTTTCGTTAGTTTTTATCCAAATGGCAAAACACCCCTAAAACAATAATGGTATCGTCCGTTATAACAGAAAGAGGACTATACCATTATTTTGTAGGGGGGATTTACACGTTATTTTTTTTTGCTTAATGTTTCCGATTCTAGGGGGGTGTAAAAATGGCGAAACCATGTTAAGAACTGCAAAAAAGTGTATATAGGCGCTTTTTTGAGGCGTTTTCGTTAGTTTTTATCCAAATGGCAAAACACCCCTAAAACAATAATGGTATCGTCCGTTATAACAGAAAGAGGACTATACCATTATTTTGTAGGGGGGATTTACACGTTATTTTTTTTTGCTTAATGTTTCCGATTCTAGGGGGGTGTAAAAATGGCGAAACCATGTTAAGAACTGCAAAAAAGTGTATATAGGCGCTTTTTTTGAGGCGTTTTCGTTAGTTTTTATCCAAATGGCAAAACACCCCTAAAACAATAATGGTATCGTCCGTTATAACAGAAAGAGGACTATACCATTATTTTGTAGGGGGGATTTACACGTTATTTTTTTTGCTTAATGTTTCCGATTCTAGGGGGGTGTAAAAATGGCGAAACCATGTTAAGAACTGCAAAAAAGTGTATATAGGCGCTTTTTTGAGGCGTTTTCGTTAGTTTTTATCCAAATGGCAAAACACCCCTAAAACAATATGATCGTATATAACCATTATTTTGTAGGGGGGATTTACACGTTATTTTTTTTGCTTAATGTTTCCGATTCTAGGGGGGTGTAAAATGGCGAAACCATGTTAAGAACTGCAAAAAAGTGTATATAGGCGCTTTTTTGAGGCGTTTTTTTAGTTTTTATCCAAATGGCAAAACACCCCTAAACAATAATGGTATCGTCCGTTATAACAGAAAGAGGACTATACCATTATTTTGTAGGGGGGATTTACACGTTTTTTTTTTGCTTAATGTTTCCGATTCTAGGGGGGTGTAAAAATGGCGAAACCATGTTAAGAACTGCAAAAAAGTGTATATAGGCGCTTTTTTGAGGCGTTTTCGTTAGTTTTTATCCAAATGGCAAAACACCCCTAAAACAATAATGGTATCGTCCGTTATAACAGAAAGAGGACTATACCATTATTTTGTAGGGGGGATTTACACGTTATTTTTTTTGCTTAATGTTTCCGATTCTAGGGGGGTGTAAAATGGCGAAACCATGTTAAGAACTGCAAAAAGTGTATATAGGCGCTTTTTTGAGGCGTTTTCGTTAGTTTTTATCCAAATGGCAAAACACCCCTAAAACAATAATGGTATCGTCCGTTATAACAGAAAGAGGACTATACCATTATTTTGTAGGGGGGATTTACACGTTATTTTTTTTGCTTAATGTTTCCGATTCTAGGGGGGTGTAAAAATGGCGAAACCATGTTAAGAACTGCAAAAAAGTGTATATAGGCGCTTTTTTGAGGCGTTTTCGTTAGTTTTTATCCAAATGGCAAAACACCCCTAAAACAATAATGGTATCGTCCGTTATAACAGAAAGAGGACTATACCATTATTTTGTAGGGGGATTTACACGTTATTTTTTTTGCTTAATGTTTCCGATTCTAGGGGGGGTAAAAATGGCGAAACCATGTTAAGAACTGCAAAAAAGTGTATATAGGCGCTTTTTTGAGGCGTTTTTCGTTAGTTTTTATCCAAATGGCAAAACACCCCTAAAACATAATGGTATCGTCCGTTTATAACAGAAAGAGGACTATACCATTATTTTGTAGGGGGGATTTACACGTTATTTTTTTTGCTTAATGTTTCCGATTCTAGGGGGTGTAAAATGGCGAAACCATGTTAAGAACTGCAAAAAAGTGTATATAGGCGCTTTTTTGAGGCGTTTTCGTTAGTTTTTATCCAAATGGCAAAACACCCCTAAAACAATAATGGTATCGTCCGTTATAACAAGAAAGAGGACTATACCATTATTTTGTAGGGGGGATTTACACGTTATTTTTTTTGCTTAATGTTTCCGATTCTAGGGGGGTGTAAAAATGGCGAAACCATGTTAAGAACTGCAAAAAAGTGTATATAGGCGCTTTTTTGAGGCGTTTTCGTTAGTTTTTATCCAAATGGCAAAACACCCCTAAAACAATAATGGTATCGTCCGTTATAACAGAAAGAGGACTATACCATTATTTTGTAGGGGGGATTTACACGTTATTTTTTTTGCTTAATTTTTCCGATTCTAGGGGGGTGTAAAATGGCGAAACCATGTTAAGAACTGCAAAAAAGTGTAAATATAGGCGCTTTTTTTGAGGCGTTTTTCGTTAGTTTTTATCCAAATGGCAAAACACCCCTAAAACAATAATGGTATCGTCCGG